>NC_092096.1:58206893-58526665 GCF_045679555.1 Salvelinus alpinus
ATATTTAGGACGACGAAGACAATGTTAAGATAGTTCCTTGTTTACTCTAGTCTACACACCCAGGGGAATGGTGCTGGCTAGCGTGGCTAGCGTAGCTACAGCACATGTGTAGCGTAGCACCCATACACGTGCCGGGTGACAAAAAGCTCATGTTCTGCCGGCGCTCCGGGAGCGCACAGTAGCGTGAGCAGCTAATTGAGTCGCGCGGCAGAGCTCTCCCCGAGATTATTATTAAACAAGGACCTGCCAGTCATACCGTGACACGCTAAAGGAGAGAAAGAAGGGGGAGAACGAGATACAAATGAAAAGATGAGGATGAAGGAGTGAGAAGAGAAAGAGGAGAGTATAAAAAGATGAGGGTAGGAGATGAGAGAGAGGAGAGAAAGTTGGACGGGGAATAAAGAGGGGGTGGTGGAGGCGACAACTCCTCGATGCCTCGCTCTTCAGGCACCCACAGAGAGCAGGTAATCTCATTGAGCATACACTCGGTGCACAACAATGGTGTGGTGTCGCTTCGATTAGCTTGGGTGGCTACGCTACAACTGCAATAACAGCACCCAGTGAACTTCCTTTGATTCCCTTTCGCTCCCCACGTTTCAAATGGAAGTGATCACACGCAAGGCTATTACGCGAAGACAAAAGGCGGGGACTTGGAATATGCATGGCAAGGGATGTTACCCACCGTGTGCGTTAAACGAACCGTGACGTGAGTTGGAACGTGTCGAGAGTTTTGATTTGGGCAACAGTCAGACGTAGCTACGCAGTTCACTTGAGAATGAGGCGTGAACATGAGGTGACCAAGTTCACGCGCACACAGTGTCGTACACAAGGCTCCGGGAACAAGGCAGTCGTCTTGATAAAGGCTAGAACCTTAATACGTATAGTGCATTGCCAAAGATCTAGTTAATTAGCATCAACAAGAAAGGCAGTACTAACACTATTAAAATGTCTCCATACTTAATATGAGCCTCTATTCAAACAGCAGACTGAGTACACATACTGTCCCTTTTAGAGGGCCTGTAGAGTGAGATATCTCATGCCACATTGCTTGATGCTGCACTGCAGAGTGACATGCTCCTTTCCCTGGGTCTCCCGTTCCACTGCTCTCTCCTGCCCATCTCACCAGACAGAAAGGACTGCATTATCACAGTGAAAAAGGATCCCCTTCAAGTCCTCCATGCCACTGAACAAGGGCCAGTGATCAGGGAGTGTATGCGCTGTGTGTGTGTGTGTGTGTGGGGGGGGGGGGGGGGGGGGCACTACTGGGGAATGTGCACCTGCAATGTTTCTCAGTTGACAGTCAGTCTTTTGTGAGGTCTCTCCATGTCCTATCCATTGAAATCTCAGTGGTTTTCCAGGATGAAAATAATTACAGAGCCCCTAAATGACCGCTGTTAACTGCGGACTCCTCTCATTTTGGACTGTCCTGCCATTTTAGGTTGGAGACGACATACTATGTGTCAAGCATCTCAGAGTTGCCTTTCAGATCCTAATGATTCCGATTATTATGGACAGGGATAAAGACGGGCCAATTTTTTCTCATGGATGCAGTGAGAGAGGGAGGTTGTAACAGATCTAATGCCACACACAAAAAGTCCAAAACAACTACAACCAATACCTAAAAATGAATAACTTCTTCAGGAACAGCTCTGAAGTAAATACATACAAATGATGCCTTAGGAAAAACACCGGATGCCCAAGCACTTAATTCATTTTCTTTCTTATCTTCCTTGGTGTATACTGTAACCTGTAGTGTCTGCAGGGTGAGAGGAGCTTTCATTCCTATCATGTCTCCCCACTCCCACGGGCATGCAGCTAACAGCCTTAAGCTGGGCCCTGGGTGGACTTAGGGGAGGACAGTGGGAGGTGACTTCACAGGGTGATCCATCAATGGCTAAATTGACAATCTCTCCAGCGGCACGACAGCTCCCGTATGGGATCGAAGGCAAGCTGTGACCTCAAAGACTGCCTGAACAATTTCTAGTGGGAAGGGGGGCTATAGTGGAGTGTGTGTGGAGGCAGTGGAGGGTGTGTGTGTGTGTGAGAAAGAGGTTAAGGGAGTGTGTGTGTGTGTGTGGGGGGGGTGAAGGGTGTGTGCATGTGTGTCTCTCTCAAGATACCACTCGTCCAATCAAGAAGTACACAGATAACCTGAATCAGCGTGACCCTGACATTGTTACAAACAAAATGTGTAGGAGTAGGGAATCCTCCTCCTCTGAGAGAAAGCTGTGTATCTCTTCTACCCTTTCCTCCCTCCTCTTTTAGTTTTCAAACACAATTATTAAGGAAATGCAATGGGCCGGCCAGATTCCCAAACGAGGCCGCAGCTTTTTCCTACAATAAAGTCCTTCTTTTGTCAATGGGCTCTATTGAATTCCCTCCATGGCTAGTGTGTCATATTGAAGGCCATCCTCAGTAGCCATCCCTTTCTGTCTCTCTTATCCTCAAGGTCTACAGGGCTAATCAGTCTCACTGTAATGTTTGATCCCAGCCTTCGGTCCCAATGTAGACTTTACAATACTTCATATATTGATTCGACGGGGCATTCGTGTTGTCCATCACTTCCTACCAAACTTAGGGTAGAGTAGAGAGTTGGGGAGAGAGAGCGTGTAAAGCACTTTTTTTTCAGCACTAAACTTTTGTTTCAGGTAAATGTAATTATATCCTTTGTATTCTTGGTTTCAGAAGAAAAGAAAAAGCGCTTAAATTCTCCCTCGCTGGTGAAGTGGTAAATTACAATTGGGGGGGGGGGGGGCAGTTTGGATTGAATGATAAATGATTAATCCCTTCCTCATTCCATTGTGGTGTAAAATAAAGGCTGTGCTTGTCTACATTGTCCTCTGAGCTCCATTAGGAACATTATCATGGTACTCTACAGTGGACCAATTGCCCCCAGGTGGGAGAGAACAATCAGCTAAGAATACCAGACTAAAGCCATTTCTCACACATAGAAACAACGGCAAGGCTTTTATTAATAAGATGCTAAATGTGGAATCGTAATGTACTGTGTGCCTTTTGTGGCAATTTTGTTTGATATGGTTATATTTTGTTGTTAGGTTGACCCTTTGACTGACATAAAATGCCACACAGTAAAAAGGAATAGACCAAGAACAAATGATTGTGTCCTTGAGTTGATGTGCCTTCGTTCTCAGCGGACATACTGTAGGGGGAGCCTGTTCAGCAGGCCATCGTAGCAGTTGTAGCCTATTGGTGCTTAAACTGTTTCATGTCCAAACACGAGCCATGTGTCCCATTTCACAAATCAACAACACCAAAACAAACCAATCAATGACAATTGGCTAACGTCTACCTTGGACCCAGGAAGTAAAAACGCACCTCTAAAAAAAACGAAGGAATCCCAACCTACTGTAGCCTATTCTTTGTTTGATCAGCACGGAACAGCACGCTCGTATGAAACCAGATTCATCATGGGATTCAAATGAAAAAGCCCATGCAAAGTACACATATCAATTTGCATGAGAAGTGCCTAAGTGCAGATAGAGCCATAATCCCTCTAATTAGGCAAAGCATACTGTATGACCGTGAGGGGTGGATTTAAAAAAAAAAATCGCTGCTGCCGTGGTGACACATAACCAGGCAAAGAGGATGAAGGACAGCCTTGCCCCCCCCCCCCACGTTGTGCCTGTGTGTGAATACAGTATGTGGCGGTGGATGAGCTTACAGGGCCAATCCTATAAAGCACTGGGAGATTTGCATAACTATGAGTAGTATGTATAGCAGGCTTTGATTGGAACACCTACGGTATCCTATCCTAGACTTTCCATGGAATGCAAATAAGCCAGATATGTGAAGGAATGTCAGTTTGTTTTAACGTAATGCTGTTTTCTAATATTAGCTTAACCATCTGGTGTACGTGTGTGGTTAATACACAGAAATGTCTGCCGAGATAAATACTTAATTATGCAAATTGGATAAAGTGATTCTCTCACACACACACACACACACACACCATGGCTTCCATTTGTCCCTGCCTACTCACTTTTCTCCCACTTGACCATTTTCTCCCCAACCCCTGGTCTTTTGGGCAGGGAACCCTGTAGCGTTTGAAGGGTCACTCTATAATATTTATCTGCGTAGTCCGCCGGGCGCCACACGCACACATTACTCCACCTAATGTAAACCAACATCCTCCGCCACTTGACCCAGCTGTCAATATCAGTCCTCATTAAACGCCATTCAGCCTGCCACAAGCCACTTTAAATGGCTTCACCCGATGCTTACCGAATTATGCAATGGGAGCCGCATGGGGGGAATCCTAATTCATTCATTTGGAAGATATATTTGGGGGGGGGGGGCAGTGCGAACAAACTATAAAACTTGTAGGGGTATTTAACCCCACGAGCACAAAAAGCCCAGCGCTGCTTAATGTTGCTGTCATGTTTCACTCGGGTTCTGAGCTCTGACAGCACTTTGGCAATGGCGGAGGCAGACGATGGACGCCACGAGAACACAAAAGCCACTTTCCTCTCAAGTATGAGTAAGAACAGGGTATTGATTTTGTTGCTAGGTATGGAAGATAAAAATAAAAAAAATCTAATAATAAAAGCCAAAATGCCAGGCAAGATATATTGGGGAATTATACCACTTAGATGATTGAATTAGAATACAAAGAATCCTGGATTATGCACATTCAGGTTATCCTAAAACAAATAATTCTATGAAAATTATACACGGGTGAGTTGACAATGGGTGGAACGAACCGGAAAGACTGACACAGCAAATAAACATTTTATTCGGTAAAGAGAGATATGGAATAAACTGGCATCCAATTGACAAATGTTTAATCAACCTGAATAATTTTTTCCTGACTATCTGTGCAATTTCAATATTATTAAATGGGCCTAACAGAGTTATAGTAAGGTGTTGAGAGCAACACACATCAAGTAATTTGTGCCCATGAATGCTAATGTGCTAAACTGTATTGCTCATATTGGATTCTTTGAGTAAAATAAACATCAGGTAAAAGTCTTACCGAACCCCCAAAGAATCAAAACGTTTCCCTAAAACATGCAGCGTTTCACTCTCGCTGTATGCACTTTACATACCAATTATAGTCAAAGTAAAAGCTCACTTCCAACTTTAAATCTCAAATGACCTTCAATTCTCTTTGGCATAAGATGCTAGCGCCTGTCATCTTGTTTTGTTGACATGCGCGTCACGTTCTCCGGGATACAAGGGAGAACTAAAACAACTACTCATACAATTCAGATAGAGCTTGACCTTTTACACCAACAGTACCCCGACCTGCTCAGACGAAGCAGGCCTGTTACGTTCCACGCTTCACAAACGCTCCATAATCACAACAAAACTGAACATGCCCCAGTAGGCTCTCTTGAAGTTTCCCCATTTGAAATAGGAGCGGGGAAAGTAATTTGTTTAATTAGGCAAATGCAGGGATACCCTGGTGTACAGTAGTGAATGCCTCAGCACAAGGAGATTCATTAAGGGATGTCAGGTTTGGAAACGTTGAGAAATAAACTATTTTTGGTGGGGTTTGTATGGAGCCAATGGGATTGGATTAGAATTAGCATATTTCTGATGGATAACCGTAGCCGGGGATGCTGGGATACCCTCAGGTGACATTTCACATTGGCTGCGGGAAGCGATCTGAATTAACACACAATATGCAGATACTGAGCCGTGTAAATGCCTTGCGGTTGGGATTGTGAGTGTGCGTGCCTGTGTGTGTGTGTGAATGAGTGTGAGGTATTCCTGTGTATTCCAGTCTGTATGTCTCCCTTTATGTGTGGGTGTATGCCTGGATGGTCAATTACCTGCTAAAGCTCTGAGCTGAACAATATGCACAGGCGCACACACACACTCACGGCAAATGTCTTCTTCCCTCTCCAGTGTGGCCAAATCCACTTCTATTTAGACGTGTGCGCTGGGCTCGTTTTGTGAGAAATGGGTGTCAGTTTCACGATTCTCTTGTCTCGAGGACTAGTCCATGGGGCATTCTCCCTTTGATTTCCCTAGAATGTAATAAATATGGAATCCTTCCTGGGGTATTGCACAATCACATGCACAAAGACATGCAGGTAACTGCCAAAATAAAGGAAACACAGACATAGTGTCTTAGCAGGGTGTTGTGCCACCACGAGCCAGAACAGCTTCAATGCACCTAGATTCTACAAGTGTCTGGAACTCTATTGGGGGGCATACAGAATATGGTTCACATCGTTTTCACACTCATCAAACCATTCAGTAACCACTCAGGCCCTGTGCATAGCCACGGTGGCCTGAATAATGGCCTGCCCAGCATTTTTATACATGACCCTAAGCATGATGATATGTTAATTGCTTAATTAACTCAGGAACCACACCTGTGGGTAAGCACCTGCTTTCAATATACTTTGTATCCCTCCCTCATTTCCCTCATTTAAGTGTTTCCATTATTTTGTCATGATGAATGTGGCGTTGCAAAGGCATTTGGCTTCCTCGTCATTACCCAATGACAGGAGAACTGTGTGTGTGTGTTCAATTCTCATGTGTTTTGGAGCATGGCTTACCCTTCTCACCCCTTCTCTGTCAGCTTGTTTGTCTGTTCTGCCTCCCTCCCTCCCTCAGCCTTCCCATTGCTCCTCAACTTGGAATCCATCATTGAGTTAATCCCAGAAATGTTTAGAGATCCCAGCCACTCCGCACCGACGTTCCCCCAAGGGCATTCCCTCGTTCCCTCTCCTTACTTCAGACGGGTTTAAGTGGGAAGGGGGTCGGACAGTTGTGTACATGTTGATGTACAAACATAGGAGGCAGGCAGAGGCAGCTGTGAGCAGAGGAGACCATCCCTGCATCCCAAATGGCACCCTATTCCCTACATGGTCCACTACTTTTGGCCAGAGCCCTGGTGGGCCCTGGTCAAAAGTAGTGTACTATATTGGGGGAAAGGGTGCCATTTGGGACACAGCCAGTATGTGGGTGTGATTGGAGCATATTCATGTGCATGGTCTGAACATATTGGGAGTGGAGGGGGTTGACAAGGGATTTCCATTCCAAAGTAGGACAGTGTCCCCCGGAGGGGAGAGAGACTGCGGAGAGAAAAGAAACCCCTGCGCGAGCATTACAACCAGAAGCATTCCAAAACATCTGGGACTAATCTGCTGACAGCATCTAGTAATGCATGATCTTTGCCCCACTTCAAAGAATAAACACTAAGCCACTTTGAGGCTAACAAAATAATAACTAAGACACACAAAAAAATACTGGGTGTTATGTTTTCTGTGCATCTGTATCTCTTCTTTGTGGAGAAAGAATTACGGCGCCACAGCAGTCGCAGCGTTTTTAATATGCAACCCATTGTCCGACATTTTATCTCCCAAGCTCTTTTGGCGGGTCGGCAGTAAATTTGCAGCTTCATAATGTCTCGGTTCCCTTCGGATCAATAGAGTAATACAAAAGGCAGGTGCGTGACACATCGAAGTCACGTAACACCACTCCCAATAAACATTATGGCAAAACCATTATGCGGAAGAGCTAGCTTTGATTAGCGTGCCGCTAAAGCGCAACGCCACCCAGCCAAAAGATACGGCACCAAAACAATTACATTTGCATGGAATCTCTCGTTAATGTTTTTGCCGTATCAAATTAGCATCTTCATGGGCCATTGCGTGATGCCTCCCCCCGTTCCCAAACCCTAGTTTAAGCTGAATTTAAATTACTTAATTTACTTTTCCACTGAAACAAATGGCAGGGGCCAATGGGAGACTGGTCAAATCTTAGGTGGTTGCAATTTGTTCAGAAGGTTAAAAAAAAAAAATCCTGCGAAGTGATCTCAACATCCTAATGCAGTGTACCGGTCATTTCTTTCTTTACCACACATTTTACTATCTTTCCTACGTGCGTTATGACAAAACTGTGGTAATATTTCTTTGAAAACAGTTTATATTTCTATTGTCTGGAGAGTGAGAAAAACAGAGAGTGTGTCAGAGAGAAATATACTATACATAGACAGACTGATACATAGGGGACAGGGGGAGGAAGGGGGAGAGAGAGAGAGAGACAGAGAGATTTGGGGGAAAAGTGAGAGCAAGGGAATTTGGGAAAAAACAGTAATCAGTCACCATGGATGGGGTAAGAGAAAGACATTTTAAAATAGTGACAGACACTGAAACAATCTGACACATGAAATGGGACAGCGGCATCCCGGGCTTACCCAGAGCTGCTGGCGCGAACAGGCTGGCGAAGAGGAGCAGGCGTGCAGTCAACATGGCCCCTCCGCCTGGCTGCCGATCCGCCCAATGGAGGGGTCAGGCCTTCCCTGGTGGGCCTGAAGCAAGTGCTCCGTATGCTACGGTTCCCTCCGCTGCGCCGCAGTCCTGTTTTACGGTCCTCAAAGCCTATCCTGAAGAGAGAGAAATGTGTTTTAGGTAGAAAAAGTACCAAATGAATAGTTGAATTCGAGTTGTGAACCTTAGGTGGTGTATACAGACAAATAGTCAAGGAATATTCCAACAAGGCAATGTTTTGTGAAATAAAATTACTTTTTATTTCCAGTGAAGAAAACTAGCTTGATGTATTGTAACTTTAGCAGTCTCTCAGGCTACGAGTCATTCATGTATTCTTTCACCAATTGTCCGTCAATGAGATACAGCTAGTTTCTCAACATTGGGTCAGTATGACAGTGTTTGGGAGCGTTCAACCGTACAACAGTATAACGGTCATGGAGGATGTTTTGCCATTGACTTTTGTTTGTCCATGTTGTGTCAACCAGCCCCAGTTACTCCCATGTAGGGTAACACACTACTCCACTACCACCACACACTATTCCAGTCAGTCTCAGAGTATTTTCAGACAGTTGATGATAATTGCTACCGGAAAAGAGAGTGCCTTTTTCCCCCCTTTGCTGTGGGTGTGAACATTATCTTCACAGTTTGAGATTTGTCTGCAGCGGAGAATGTATAGTACAGTGCGTCACAAGTGGCCATTGTGGTATAGCCGCCTTTTTCCCCATTATCAGAAAACAAAATGGTCTCCCATGCAATTGTATTGAGCCGCAGTGACCCATGGTAAGCGCATGGGAGGGTTGGCACTGGTGAACTGGTGGGTAATGTGAATACTGGTGGGTAAAATCGTGAGGCTATTGCTAGTTACCATAAAACAGGGTCATCATACACATTAAATATGTTGATAAGGAATTTTGTCAAACAAAGGTAGCATGTCAATTTTGAAACATTTGGGAATATGATACGCATTGTCTAATATTCACCATTTGATGTTGTGTCGTTTGACATGATTCATAATATCAGGATAAAAATGCAACTGCATCATCAAAATAGAGGTTAAGACAGATTTAGCGAATAGCCCCCAAACTATCTATTATAGTGCATCTGCAACATATCATAATCCCAAATTATAATCTGGAGCTATTTAATCCAAAAGAGCACAGACAATGTTTATACCCTCTACAAATGGTATTGAGATGCTGCACGTAATCTCAATAGAATTTTTTTTTTTTTTAATTCCGTCTCAACTGACTTTAAAAAAAGGTCAAAGAGCAATCACAGTTTGACCAGGCAAACCAAAATGACTGTACCTCCCCTGCTGTACTCAATCTCAATTCCTATGCATGTTGGTGATCTCATTTGGTTACGCGTTCTCTTTCTTGATAATCCCCCTTCCTCCGTTGCATGACATTTTCAGATCGCATGTAGCAGGAATTATCTAATGCATAATCCCTCCAAAAATCCAAACTAGATTAAGATTTTGAGGACAGATATTGGAGTTAAAAAAACAGAGGGGTGCAGCCTACCAAGAGTGGCCCATCCCATACAAAGGGAATTTATAAAGGGAATTAGTATAGGGTTGTAGGTCATTGTACTGTACTCATCAGTTAAGCCCTGACTAGTTTTAGCAGGTTGACGGTTATTGTCATCAGTCTTGTCCTGAAGGTAGAATTAAGTGATACCCCCCTTAGATAGGCCAGCTGCAAAGTAAAAAATGGCTATATTGTAAAAATGAAGGGGGAAAAAATGGCTTTTTGGTCTTAATTTAATGTTAGGGTTAGGCATAGCAGTGTGGTTAGTTAAGGTTAGGGCTAAGGTAAGGGTTAGGTTTCACCTTTGATTTTATGACTGTGGCTGTGCCAGCTAGTGACCACTCTGCAGAGCTGCCTCGAACAAGATGAAAAATGCAAACCTGCATCGCTTAATGTCATTCACCATCAGCACACTAAACTCCCTGAACACATTGAACTCCACCTAAAATTATTCTACCATCTTGAATCTGTGCAATAAAAAAAGTTAGACAACACAACAATGTAAGCTATGTAGCTACACCTCTTACTTTGTAGATATTGGCAACAATCTGTATATGTACCCCTCATTCAAGGGCTTTTCTTTATTTGTACTATTTTCTACATTGTAGAATAATAGTGAAGACATCAAAACTATGAAATGACACATATGGAATCATGTAGTAAGCAAAAAAGTGTTAGATAAATCAAAATATATTTTATATTTGAAATTCTTCAAATAGCCACCCTTTGCCTTGATGACAGCTTTGCACACTCTTGGCATTCTCTTAACCAGCTTCATGAGGTGGACCTGGAATGCATTTCAATTAACAGGTGTGCCTTCTTAAAAGTGAACTTGTAGAATTTCTTTCCTTCTTAATGTGTTTCAGCCAATCAGTTGTGTTGTGACGAGGTAGGGGGGTATACAGAAGATAGCCCTATTTGGTGAAAGACCAAGTCCATATTATGAAAAGATCAGCTCAAATAAGAAAAGAGAAACGACAGTCCATCATTACTAAGACATGAAGGTCAGTCACTACGAAACATTTCAAGAACTTTGAACGTTTCTTCAAGTGTACTCGCAAAAAAACATCAAGTGCTGTGATGAAACTGGCTCTCATGAGGACCGCCACAGGAATAGAAGACCCAGAGTTACCTCTGTTGCAGAGGATAAGTTCATTAGAGTTCAAGTAACAGACATCTCAACATCCACTGTTCAGAGGAGACTGTGGTCTGGAGTCCAAATTTGAGATTTAAGTTCCAACCGCCGTGTCTTTGTGAGACGCGGTGTGGGTGAACGGATGATCTCTGCATTTGTATTTCCCACCGTAAAGCATGGAGAAGGAGGTGTGATGGTGTGGGGTGCTTTGCTGGTGACACTGTCTGTGATTTATTTAGAATTCAAGGCACACTTAACCAGCATGGCTACCACAGCATTCTGCAGCGATATGCCATCCCATCTAGTTTGGGCTTAGTGGGACTATCATTTGTTTTTCAACAGGACAATAACCCAACACACCTCCAGGCTGTGTAAGGGCTATTTGACCAAGAAGGATAGTGATGGAGTGCTGCATCAGATGACCTGACCTCCACAATCACCCGACCTCAACCCAATTGAGATGGTTTGGGATGAGTTGGACCGCAGAGTGAAGGAAAAACAGCCAACAAGTGCTCACATATGTGGGAACTCCTTCAAGACTGAAGCATTCTAGGTGAAGATGGTTGAGAGAATGCCAAGAGTGTATAAAGCTGTCATCAAGGAAAAGGGTGGCTATTTGAAGAATCTCAAATATATTTTGATTTTGTTGAACCCTTTTTTGGTTACTACATGATTCCATGTGTGTTATTTCATAGTTTTGGTGTTCTAAAATGTTTGACTGGTAGTGTATGTACATGGGCTGTTTTGAAGACAATGCAGTGCTGAATCCCCCCCCCCCCCCCCCTCAAACCATGGTCTAGCGAGGGCAACTGGTTTAGACCATAACGCATTAATTTTGTTCTGTAGGCATAGTGTTTAAGGCCTGCGCATGAGGTAATGTGGAATGGCATCCCATTATTTGATGACACAGATACCCTTGCATATGAGCTAATAATTGAGAATAATCTGTCTAGTGGGGGAGGTAAGAAAAAGAAGATCTCAAAACAGGATAAGATTGATCATCGCAATACAGGAAATTTGAAGCGTGAAATACAGGTCCCTGATCTGATTGGTGCACAGTGAAGAAAATGTCATGTCAACGTGCTACCAAGCAAGGGGCATGTTAATTATGCACCAAACGGAAGAAAATGGACTGAAACTGAAAGGGACAACCTGGACTTGTGCAATAAGAAACAGACCTTTTCATTTACCAATTCAAAACTTTTTGCTAAGGTGTGCCCCACTGAACACGACCCAGCTAGTTGGAGACATTCTAAAATGCGATCAAAAAAGATGGCCTGAAGGATTCATGGGGACACTATCACTGATTCCTCAGATGTCCTCTTCGGCGATGTAGCCTTTTTTTGTATTTTTTAGGAGCTCTGCACCCAAACTGTCACAAAAATACAGGAGGCTGGTCACCAGAACGACAGGGCTGCTGCTCCTGACAGGGGACAATGACGGCCAATCTAGACGGCCAAGCACCATGGACATAAGAGTCGCTTTCAATCTACATCAGTGGTGTGTGTGTGTGTGTGTGTGTGTGTGTGTGTGTGTGTGTGTGTGTGTGTGTGTGTGTGTGTGTGTGTTCCAAACAAAGTATTTCTCAATTTTCACATTTACAGCCTTTCACTAAGGAAACAATATGAAAGCAGCTAATAACAGGATTGTAACTTCAAATGATTGCATTACATTATGCACATTACATGCAGAACTTGCTACCTTTCAGTAATCTTGTCATCACAATCATTAACACGATCTCTCTACAAAAGAAGTGTGAGCGTAAGTAGGAAAAGTAACCAGCCACTGAGGAACACGTATCTGAAAATGCATATTTATGAGTAAGGGCTTGGACCGGTTTCAATCCAAAAAGTAAAAGAGACTCGGTTGAAAACCCAGACTAGGTTGCCAACTCCTCTTATATTCCGAGGAGCCTTATGATACATTATAGTGTCTGGCGTTAGAAGGGTACTTGTTCAGTTAAATCCCTTTAGATAAGGCTTCCAAACTCACTGCATGCTAGCAGTAGCGCCAGTTAAAACCACTTCAATTAAACCACTTCATTACAGAGTCTCAGACAGAAAACTTTTTAATCAGTGTTGTTGTTTGCCGTTATTTTAGCATTCCGCCAGTGCCAAATAGCCTAGATGGATTTTAATTGTGTTTTTCATGGTCTATCTGGTGAAAAGGGGAACGGACAGTGGATGAAGATAGCAGAGGAGGAAGTGTGTGTGTTTGTGTGTATATGTATATATAAATATATTATATATATATCCACTGATTGATGAAATACTGTTATTCAAATTATGAGGCAAAAAATGGGAGACAAAGATATATGGAAGTAACAAAAGAAACAGGCAAATCACTTGGCTGGCCTCGCTTGAGCGAAAGTAAAAAAAGGTCCCCGATTCAGTTCAGATCTAGGGAACATGGAGCTACAGTGATAGGTTACCCTTCAGTTGTAATGGATAGTATTGATCCAAGCAAAAGCAATATCTAGTGTTCTCTCTTCACAAACCCCCATCCAGTTTCATCATGTAGTACCTTTTTTCTCTGGTTTTAGAAAATGGAAACAAAGGTAAAATGGAGGTAGCTAAGCTAGCATAATAATATAATAATTAGGGGGTGCTTATATAGTCCTGTTTCACTGTATGTTCAAGTGGGTAAGCTGCACAAGTGTGAGGTGTTTTTTTCTTCATATCCCACTTCCCCTGAGACACCCTCGGAGAGTGGGGACACAGCCAGGGTCAGCCAGTATTGACGGCGACCCTGGAGAAATTAGGGTTAATTGCCTTGCCTCATGGGCAGAACGACAGATTTGTACTTTGTCGGCTATTCGATCCAGCAACATTTTGGTTAATGGCCCAACGCTCATTCTGCCCCTGAACAAGGCAGTTAACCTACTGTTCCTAGGCCGTCATTGAAAATAAGAATTTGTTCTCAACTGACTTGCCTAGTTAAATAAAAGGTTAATAAAAAATATAAAAAAACACCAGGCTACCTACCTACCATGCCATGCAAATGTTTCCTTGCAACAAAAATGCTAGCAAGTAGCACAGCTAGCTAGCTGAGAAGCTTATCAGTTCCATTATAATTTCAGTCCCTTAACATTCAACAATACTGTTTCCTTCCTTAAAAATTACCGACAAGCTATACTGAACTAAATTATAAAATCAACATGAAACAATTGAAGATTTTACTGAGTTACAGTTCATATAAGTAAATCCAGGAATTGTGTACATATCCTTGCGACATGGGGTTGTGCATTATCATGAGGTGATGGCTGCGGATCAATGGCACAACAAAGGGCTTCAGAATCTCGTCACGGTATCTCTGTGCATTCAAATTTCCATAGATAAAATGTTGTGTTCATTGTCCGTAGCTTATGCCGCCAATACCATAACCCAACCGCCACCATGGGCACTTTGCTCACAACGTTGACATCAGCAAACCGCTCGCCCACACGACGCCATACACGTGGTCTGCAGTTGTGAGGCATGTTGGATGTACTGCTAAATTCTCTAAAACAAGGTTGGAGGCGGCTTATGGTAGAGAAATTAACATTCAATTCTCTGGCAACAGCTCTGGTGGACATTCCTGCAGTCAGCATGCCAATTGCACGCTCCCTCAAAACTTGAGACATATGTGGCATTGTGTTGTGTGACAAAACTGCATATTTTGGAGTGGCTTTTTTTGTCCCCAGCACAAGGTGCACCTGTGTAATGACCATGCTGTTTAATCAGCTTATTGATATGTCACACCTGTCAGGTGGATGGATTATCTTGGCAAAGGAGAACTGCTCACAAACAGGGATGTAAACAAATTTGTTCACAAAATTCGAGAGAAACATGTGTCTGGAACATTTCTGGGATATTTTATTTCACCTCATGAAACCAACGCTACATTTTGCGTTTATATTTTTGTGCAGCGTAGTTGACTAGCTTATTAGTTGCATATGAATTTCAGTCCCTCAACATTTAACTTTACTGTCAAACACCTCCAGCGTACCTAACAATGATAACCTCTTCATGGGTAAATATTGAGATATTAAGAACAGTGGAGTTGACTCTGTTAGACAATTAGGCTTCCAAACACCTGCTTTTTCCTGTCTCAGAACAGCATGAAAACACTAGCTGTTTCTCAAGGGGCTCATGGGTAAATCTAAATCAATATCAGTCTAACACAAAACAATGTTTTCCCCCCACAATGCACAATGGGTGTTTGTGTGTGGTTATCAAAGTGTGCCTGAGATGTCTTGTGTATATCCAGCTTCATAAGCCCAACAGCAGGGGTCTCCAACCACCTTGCAGAGCTAGCTGGCATGCAGGCATTTGTTCTAGCCCAGCATCACACCCCCCAGACGGAATACCAGATTGATTATTAAAAATTAAAAAAATTAAAAAAACAGGTGTGACAGTGAGGGCTGGAACAAAAGCCCACAAAAGCCTGTGTGTCATGTCAGGAATCCTGTAAGAGTGTCATAGCATGTATTTCTATGAACAGGCTAAAGCAGTTGCCAAGTCATATAACTTCAGTAAGCCAAGCTGCTATGGCTCATCGTTCTAGCCTGTGGCCCTGCTTTTGCTGTCTGATGACACCGCAATCATACCTCTCTCACCGCAATCAGTTGGCACTATGAAACTGATATCAACATCCAATCTCAAGCTGCACTGCTCCTCACTTTGAATGTGTTCCAGAACACATCAGTAATCAGGTACGCCAAACCATTTTACATATTTGGATACAACTGCTCGTTTGCATATCATTGGCTTGTAAAACGTGATTGCCACAAGCTCCATGTTGAAAACATATGATTTGTTCAGACAAAAATGCACTACACGCACAACCAAACAAGTAATGCCTTGCTTTGAACGCCAACACTTCAAAACAGACTTCAACAGCTCCAGTATCTTTTCAAAATAATGATAGTAACAGGATATTTTCTGAAATTGCTACTTCTCCAAACTTCTACGTTTTACAAGTCAACATGATTTGAGGTATCACAGATCTACAACACCCGTTTCAAAACCTAGTTGGCTAGGCCTATATTGGTATGATAACGATCAGAGTTGTCCTAAATGTACATCACCACCTACAATTAGTTCACGTAGCTTCACAGTTTTTCCCACGCAAGGAAACTAAAGCCGTTTTCATTAGGGTAGAATGAGCTTATGCGTCCATGCAATGCGAGCAGCAACAAAGTGCAACCCGATCCTCAATGTTATCTGATGGGATCATGCTAAGTATAATGTTACCATGCCACGCCTGCTTGAGTCACTCTCACATACACTACTTAATATGGGGCTAAATACCAACCCGCCAGATTTTGTTTCATTAATACTGTAGTGCTACTTTTTATTTTACCCGTCTTGCTGATGTATTATGTAAAAATAAGCTATCAAAAATATTGTCCTAAATTCATGTAGAAATACCACTTCCCTACATGGTCACAGAGGGCAGGTTTTACAACAGAGGGCAGGTTTCCTGTATTTAGATTAGATTCAGACATGCTACTGGGAATGGACTTTGGATTGGTTAGCTAGTGTATATCTAAACTGCCTGCTGTCAAGTGAGTCCTACGCCACAGCTAGCCACCGATCGACAGCTAGTAGAAGATAATAGCACTAGCTTTAGCCCATTCAGTTACTATGTGCTGGCACTTTCAAGACACCTGTCCGTGTGTGAGTGATGGCCGAGGTATTCGTCGGCAGAGATGTTAGCGTAAGCCCACGCACACACACAATCCCAAGGTGAGAGAGACCTTTGATTGTCTTGAAAAGCACTATATTGTCAGTAGGCTAGCGTTATTATTAGTATTACTAAACACATGCACATACTCAATGGCCTGAGTTCCATTGTCCCACCAGGCGAGATAATAAAGGCATGCAGGAGCTGTTGTGTAGTTAACTGAATAAATGCAGATATTCTGAGTATAAAAGGCAAGGGAAATCTGCCTTGAGACACTCCTCTGTTATAATCACTCCTCTGTTATAATGCAAAGCTCAGGCACCATCAATTTTTCCATTCTTTTTTCCCCTCCCTCTCACGGCACAAATGGATGCAGGGAGGGAGAGGGACAGAGAGGGATGGATAGATGGAGGAGTGAGGGATGGGTGGAGCAAGGGATGAAGGTGGTGGGTGTATAAGCGTGGCGTTCCAGCTCATGAATTGTCATAAGGCGCCCTCGGGAGGCCTGGCTCGAGGTAAGCCATGGCAACAACGGCTGATGTCGCCATGGCGCGTCAGGTGAGCGGGTGTTGCCATGACAACCACCTCGCCCTGTTTGCGATTAACTACCCTCGACGGGCGAGCCAAAACCTGAGATGATGTACTTTGCCAAAATGTCATACTGAAATATTGGAACTGGAATAAACACATTATAATCTACCTAGCCTATTTCTTGTTGGGTTTTCTTTTTTAAACCAAAACTTCTAAAATGGCGGGAGCCAATTTTACAAGAGACAGGCAGTTGGATTCTGGCAGAACCATACACGGAATGTAAAACTCTACAAAAACATGACCTGTCCCTGAGTCGATGCAGGCACATATGGATTGTATAGGGTAGGGGGTCGACCTGCAATGCTGTCTGACATAACCCCAGCTGATTGGATGGACTGGGAGACAGGGGAGTGTAATTGGCTATGACCTAGCTGACCGTTCCTGTATTGGGATTCAGTCGGTCTCCGGCTGAACCGGAGACAAAAATCGGTCAAATAATACGGTCAAGAAACAACAGGAAACACGGCAACCACTAAATTGCTCACCAAGACTATGAGGGTCCCACTCTATTGAACCCATAGCAAAGACAAACCACCTTACTAATCACTTATGTAATGAGATATGGTGTTTTGGCACGTTGCCTATTGACAAGCCGTCGCTCAAAGTTAAACGTCGTCAGAGTGAGCTCTCCTTTCCTCCGTTTCTTTCTCGGTTTGACTGGCTGAGGTCTCAATTTTGTCGTCTCGGAAATATTTCCTCCGCCTGGGTTTGCATAATTCTCCATTCACACCAGACTGCGGCGTCTGCAACCAAGTCAAATTGACTCCTTAAGTCACAGACCCATTCAAATCCATTCAAAAGGGCTGCCTGTCAGCACAGACACTTCACTCAGAGGCTGTAATGCGGGGAGTAAAACACAAATACAAACAGCAATTTTAGATGACGGGTGAATGGAAAACAGAGATTTTAGACATGAATAACATTGATCCCAATGTTGCATGTATTGCAATGTCATTATCTGATGCTAGCCTAGTGTGTGCACAGGAAATATGAGGGAATATTGTACAAATGTTATTGAGTGAGGGTGAGCGAGAGAGAGAGGGAGGGCGAGCGAGCGAGAGGGCGAGCGAGGGGGGGCGGGCGAGCGAGAGGGGGAGGCAGGCGAGAGAGAGGGAGGGCGTGTGGGCGAGAGAGAGAGAGAGAGAGAGAGAGGGAGGGAGGGAGGGCGGGCGGGCGAGCGAGAGGGAGGGCGAGAGAGAGAGAGGGAGGGCGGGCGAGAGGGAGGGAGGGAGGGAGGGAGGGAGGGAGGGCGAGAGAGAGAGAGAGAGAGAGAGGGAGGGAGGGAGGGAGGGAGAGAGAGAGGGAGGGAGGGAGGGAGGGAGGGAGGGAGGGCGAGAGAGAGAGAGAGAGAGGGAGGGAGGGAGGGAGGGAGGGAGGGCGAGAGGCGAGAGAGAGAGAGAGAGAGAGGGAGGGAGGGAGGGAGGGAGGGAGGGAGGGCGGGCGAGAGAGAGAGGGCGGGCGAGAGGGAGGGAGGGAGGGAGGGAGGGAGAAGGCGGGCGAGAGAGGGAGGGAGGGGGGGCGGGCGAGAGAGGGAGGGAGGGGGGGCGGGCGAGAGAGGGAGGGGGGCGGGCGAGAGAGGGAGGGAGGGGGGGCGGGCGAGAGAGGGAGGGGGGCGGGCGAGAGAGGGAGGGAGGGGGGCGGGCGAGAGAGGGAGGGAGGGGGGCGGGCGAGAGAGGGAGGGAGGGCGGGCGGGCGAGAAATTGAGAGTGGGTTAGTGAATGTATGCGTTTGTGTATGTGTGAAGATGCACACATTCTTATACAGTATGCGTGTGTGTGTATGAATCATGCATGAATGAGTGTATGGCTGGAGTACAGGCTTTCATAGATCCACCTCAGGATCCAATGACTTCAAGTTCCAACTGACTTCCTTCCTGAATATGTCATTCATTCCTGGTCACTAAATGTAACCATCAAAGCAGGAAATGGTGAAACAAAAAAAATGCTGCGATCGGCCAAACCCAATTGGATGCCTCTGATTGGCCACTCCATTGGGTTGGGTTGGGCCAGTTGACCTTAGTCACCTAGCGAGCGTCTGGAGGTCTGGAGATAAGTGCCCTACTGACAAACATGGCTGACACACAGGTCAAAGGTCAAAGTGGTGAATATGGCCTAGTGCTCTGCCTTTGTGATGTCTAAAAGCCCTGGGCAGTGTTGATTGACGTCTGAGGGTCTCACACACTGAATAATACACATTGAGGATTATTCTTGAAACTGAACAACGGGTGACCTTGTAGAGAGAAACAGGTACGTTTCTGGTTTGAACGCCACAAAGGTAGCTTCCGCTCAACCTTTCAAAGCGTTGGAGATTCAATGTTGAGATGGAGGCATCAGGGGATTCAGTGGAAAACTGATTGACAAAAGTTGCATACAGGTGGGTTCAAATTGTCTTCAGTTTACTACGGATGCGCTTGTTCAAGATTGTCAGGAGCAACTGCACAAATAGAGTAGTCCCAAATGTGCTAACCCAGCCATCTTTCACTGCTGCTTGCATATACTGCTTGCATATACCAATATGTAACCCTTTCTCAGAGACGGTGGTCAGCAGTCCTTGACCTAAAATACAATTCCATACCCCAAACCCCCTTAGATCCCCGAATCCAACTCATGAGAAAAATTCAGAGATAATCATCTATAATTGGAAAATGTTGTTCTTCGCTGCCAGAGGCGTAGAAGAGTGGTGTCTGCGGAATAGTTTGAGTGAGGCGAGAGCCGGGCTATCGAGCTCCCCACGCCTTCAGGCATTAAAATGTAGTTTGATGGAAGCTCGATTGGGCTGACCGAACATGTTCGCGGGGGGTGTTTTTGTCTCTGGACATCAGGAGAGCAACACTCAGTCAGGGTCTTGTCAGAGAAAATGCACTCAGACCTGACAAATCACAAGAGGCCTACTCGGGCTTGGGCAAGGCACTCTGGGAAATGAAAGCAGATGGCTTAACATTTTATACCAGGGGGTGAGTATCATAAAGTGTAAGACTCATTTGAAAATCCACCCACCTTGACTGTCAATTCAGTTATAATTCTGTCCAAATTATCCACTCGTTTTTCATGAGGGTGTTTAAATGGATTACCTGAATTGCAATTTACTTCCTGAATTGAGCTCAAACCCAGCTAGCAACCCCTTTAAATTCAGTTATGTGTACCTCCTCTGCTTATCAAGTGCAGTCACTCGGTTACTAAAGACACTGCACAAAATAACAATTTATGGTGCTCTTGTTTAATTTAATCCAATGTCGAATAGGGTCTAAGTCATTAACAGCACAGTCTAAAAACACAAATATGCAAATGGAAAGGGTTTGGAGGAATTTCATTGGCGACACCTGCCATTGATAATTACATCAGCCTCCATACTCCAACCACTAAGCCATCAGCATGGAGACGGTGTGCACTTTGAGGAGTGGCATGAACAGCTATAGACACAGATGAACACACACACACACACACACAAACTGTCCGTGGACTTAGGGTGTGATAGGGCCACGGCTCTTGGCCGTAAAGAGGATTGTGTTTGCTTTTGGAGATTTCAACCTATTAAACTCTGTGAGCAGTGGTAGCCCTTGGGGCAAGCCTACCGCAACCGCAGACGGTCCGAGGCAGTGGAGGACATCCAACTAGGCAAAGAGACTGTAAACCACTGGGTTTAACTGCCTGGTGATTAGCAGCTTACCACACCAGGCATCCCACGCTGATCTTATAGGTCTTTAGGATTTAAAAAGGCACAATGCAGATTCAAATACAGGAGAGGATAGATTGCCAGTGGGGACTATTAACCATAGCTGCACAGGCAGTGAAACTAACCAAGCAAGTGGGAGGTGGGCTCAGACAGAACAACATGACGAACCTAGGCAAAAGCCAAAGATGTACTAGGAGCAAGGGAAAGAGCTGACACTTATAGGAAAGACTGACAAACACACTCACACGTGTGTGTACACACACACACACACATATATAAGCTTGATCTCCCTCACACACACATATATTCCTCCATATTTTCTGGCCTTGTGAACCTGAGCCAGCGATCTCTAATTGACCCTCTGTGTAGCAATGTAACTCCGCTTATCGCCGCAGCAAACAAACACCGTTCCCCCCCCCTTCGTTATTTCATCAAACCAGACTAACGAGAGTCAATGATTGCTTTTGGCTTTTTAGACCACACTGGACTTCCACATGTGAAGAAGTTTTGCCCCAGACGCCTGACATGGACAGGATAAGAGCATTGGTTGATAGCACTGGCTGTCCGGGTCAGTAACGCGCCAGCGCGCAGACCCACTGGCGGGGGAGTTTCAGAGAGCAACTTGTATTTCATTTCGTAAGAGAGACCAGGGCCTGGAGTGTGTTAGAGGACAGCGGCCAGGCCAGAACACTTCCTTTCTCCTTGTAACGCAATATGATATCCTTACCTCGAACAAGTCACTCAAGAGAACGGCGATAGCTACAATGCTAACGCTAACACAAACGAAATGAGTCTCAACTTCTTTTTATATACGCAGTGGTTTGCAATTCACTGGGTGGCTTCAGAGCCTCTCACTTGCCAATACGTAGCATTATCAATCCAAGGTTTATATACACAGTGTACAAAACATTATAGACCCCTGTGTTAGAGGAATTTTATTTCCTATGTTTATCAACCAATTCAATTAAAACACTCTGCCCATACATAAGAATTTGTAAGATACTTATCAGCATAAAATGGACAGAAACCAGTCTCAAAATCAATCAATCAATAGCGTTTATTCTCGAGAGTACTGATCATATTACAATTTACATCAGGTTATATAATAAAGATGATGTCATAGGTTTTAATGTCCATCCTCCTCTCGGATACAATGGCAGTATAGTTAGCGTTCTCATTACTATCTGCCACCTGTTCAAATATCTGCAACCAACCCAAGGTCTTTCCCCTCCCTGGGTAGAGACATCATTCTAGCCTGTCTGAAGATAAACCCATTCTTTCTAACAAGGAACACATAACATTCAACATTATGATTATAATAAGATTCATTCTTACAGTAACATAGTAGTATTCTGTTTAGTTATAATTCTAAGTCAAATGTAAAATATACATATTTTAGTCATTAAACACAAAAATCCCGTAACAACCTGCTGTTTCCATGACAGACTGACAGATGAAAGTTATGATCCCTTATTGATGTCACCTGTTAAATCCACTTCAAATCAGTGTAGATGAAGGGGAGGAGACAGGTTAAAGAAGGATTTTTAAGCCTCGAGACAATTGAGACATGAATTGTGTGCCGTTCAGAGGGTGAATGGGCAACACAAAATAGTTAAGTGCCTTTGAACAAGGTATGGTAGTAGGTGCCAGGAGCACAGGTTTGTGTCAAGAACTGCAACGCTGCTGAGTTTTTCACGCTCAACAGTTTCCCGTGTGGCTCAAGAATGCGCCACCACCCAAAGAACAACCAGCCAACTTCACAACAGTGGGAAGCATTGGAGTCAACATGGGCCAGCATCCCTGTGGAACACTTAACACTCAATATTAGGAAGGTGTTCTTAATGTTTTGTACACTTCGTGTATAATTGGCTGTTCTACAGTGAACAAAAATATAAAATGAAACAACTTCGAAAAGGCACACACACTAACTTACAGTTCATATAAAGAATTCAGTCAATTTAAATTAATTAATGAGCCCCGAATCTATGGATTTCAAATGACTGAATACAGATATGCCTGTTGGTCACAGATACCAACAGGCATACTGACTGGTTCTGATCCACGCCCCTACCTAAACAAAGGCCACCATTTGTGACCACCATTTGCATCATGCAGCGCAACACATCTCATTGTGGCCTGTAGAATGTTGCCTTAAATCGGCGCTCATGGCGCCCGGGGAGCAGGTGTTGTTGGGGGGGTTAACTGCCTTGCAGATTTTTCCACCTTGCTGGGCTGGCTCTGGGATTCGAACCAGATTCGGCCTTTTCAGTCCCACTGCGTCTTACATTTTAGTCATTTATCCAGATTGACATAGTAAGTGCATTCATCTTAAAAAGGCTAAGTGGGTCAACCACATATCACAGTCAATCTCAATCTACAATGTCGGAGCTAGTAAGGGGATGGCGTCTTGGACGGGCGTCTTGGATGGAATCTCTCAGCACTCCATTGAAAAAGCATTGGGTCAAAACATTTAGTGTCACTAATCCCAGAGAGAGGTCTCAATCTTTGATCCCCCCCAAAACCATCCTGAGGCCCCCCACCCCAGGAGCAATAATACAGCCCTCTTTTGGGGAGTCCCATTGGCTTGCTGTGTTCCTGTTAATGCCAGAGACCTCAAAGCTCAGATAAGCGGAGATTTTCTTCTTACCCCTTTCCACTCCCTTTCTCTCTTTTTCCTTTTCTCCTAATTTCTTTCTCGGCTCAATCTGACAAGCTATATTACCTTGCCTTCGGGACAGGGTCATCAGAAGTGGGGTAATCTTTAAAGCAAACTCTGGAAACTCCCCTCATTCCTCCTCTCCAAACCCCCACCCCTCTCCTTCCACATTGAAGAGGGGCCAAAAAGGAAAATGCGTTTTAGGAGAGGGATGTGGGTATGGCACGATGAATTTAGGAGGGTAGTAGTCCATTGTCGTGCCAGAGTTCCTCTGTTGTCTTCTTGGCAGCCAGCTTTGAGAGGCTCTGGGACTGACTCTGGGAGTCTGGCATGCCTTTTCCTGGACCAGTTGGTTTCAGCGCAGGGGGGAGTTTGGAGGGGAGGATGGGGGTTTCTGACAGCCACCCAAAGCACACAAATACCTCAGGCTGGCAAGTAATAACATCATCTGTGCGAGACATTACCAGAGGATTTAACATTTATTTCCCCAATATGTCCCCGTTATGAGAAAATATTATTGCATTCCCCCCAACCCGAAATAGTCAAGTCAACAATTCGGACAGAAGTCAGGATGCATTTTTGCACTCGGCAGCTATGCCCCAGTGGCAACCTCAGTAGGGATTTGACAGTTATTAAGACTGTTTAATAACATTTGTGATAAGGTTGATAAATGAGTACAAAACTCTGTCTGGCATGTGATACCCAAGTAATCATAACACTTAGTGTTAAATCATTTAACGCTGCATTAGCATTAAATTATTACCAGTAATGATCAACAGATGACTCAAAAATAAATGGTGAATTAAAATAATTAATATAGATTAGCCATTGCACCATTTACTTTTTTTCAGCCATGTTAAAAACTATGTTCCCAAAACATGTATAAAGACTGGACTATAAATTGTGCCTTCCTGTATTATACACTTATGCTAAAATGTTTATTCTACTGAGCCATTTACTTTGTTCGTATTCCTATCTTTATTATTTATTGTTGTTGCATTGTCGAGAAGGAACCTGCACATAAGTATTTCATTGAATGGTGTATAACGTGTGCATCCCGAACAGATGACTAATACAACTTGAAACTAAGTTAAGAGAGGCTGCATTGAATTCCGCACATAGTTTCAAAAATTAGATCTGTCATTCTGAAGATATAGGTTCACATATTGCTCTGCTGATATTTTCCCAGAAAGCATTGCCCAAGTGGCCTAGAAACTGCCTGGGCACAGCTACATAGATTTTGAGTGCCTTTCGATGTTATGCCCGACTGTTTGTAATACTTCTGAATGTATGCACTGCATAGTCAGCAGAATCACAGTGTCCCAGTTCCTCTGGGGCATTGTCATTAGTCCAAGGCAAATTTGTGTAATTCAGTGCAAACATTCAGACTGGGCATCATTAAAATAATAAATAGCAGGGGTGAAATAAAAGGAGCCACAATGCCAAGCAAGAAGGAGATCTGAATGAGACAAATCAGGAAATGATCATTTCGAAATAAATATTAGCTGAATCTGTAAATGGTGCCATCATCTCATTGGGATTCGGGAATCAAGGATGTCATGCTTTGACGCTCCAGAGTTATCGTGTTGCTACGGGTGATTGACGATGGTAACATTCCCTCCTTCTATTCATCTCCTCTATCTTCCACTGGGATGTTTTAAATGAGGATATCAGTTTGAAGAGAGGGGGCCCGAAAACCAATGCTCCTCTTCTCCAGTCTTCAGTGCCAAAACCACCCTGTCTAGCCTATTCACTCCCTGGATGGATGGATGGATGTTGGATCAATGGTTTTAACCTCTGTTGTGCCATGCGGAAGACAAATGGCAACAACAACAAAAAACTACATTTTTATGCATTTCTAACCATTGTCTATAATTATCTTAGCGGGATGTCTGTAACACAAATAAAAACTACAACAACAGTCTCCCTTCGAAAAATATGTGTCGGAGAGGTTAATGCAACTTCGTGACATCGGGATGTTTGGACAAATTGGATATTTGGATGAAGGTGGACTAGATGGAGGACACAGGCTAAATAATCGTTGTTTCCATTTATTTGTGGATTTAATTGACTTGTCAATAACATGCTTATCGCAAGGAAATAATAGGGTTGCATAACCAAGAGCGTCGCCACACAAATACACTGAAGTTATGAGAAGAAGAAAAAGCCTCTCCCACATTGACTAAACTGGACGAATTGAACTCACAAAGGCAGGCCTGCTCTGCTCTATCCCTGTGTGTGAAGTTCTGCACTGTGTAGTGAATAGGAGGGAGTGCCGGAGTGCCAGAGATGTGTCTGGTAGAATGTGGGGCCCGCCTGTCACATTGTAGTGGGTACTTTGGTGTTTAAATATTTATCTAAGGTACCTCCAGAGTCAGGCCCATCCACACATGAATTATGCATAACATGGATCCCATACAAGTATGAAAAATGAAGCACTTAACACTAAGCAGTTTGCAGCACTAATACACTGGAAATAAGTTTGAGCTACATGGAACATGGAACCACATATGGTCTTTATATCCATTTCCAGCAATGCTCTCACACTCCACATTATCACACTCTACCACTCCTTTTAAAAAGTTAGACAAAGGAATCAGTTTACGGCAGTTGCTAGTGTTATGCTAATTAACAAAAATGGGCAAGTAAGTTGCTTTGTGCCATGTGGCACTGTGAGACAAGGAAATGTGATAATATTTGTTTCCGCCACCCGTCCTTATTGTTAAGTTGTTAACTATTTATTTCTCTTTTGAACAAAGGAATAGGCCGTACCCCCAACTACTGTCTTAAAGTGATAGTTCACTCCCAAATCAAGGTTGTCAGATGTTTTCAGAACTCAAAATATTCACATTTTAAGATGAGTCCATGAGTTCCATGTTATCGGCTGTGTAGATATGTATTGGCTATATGCCTCAATAGCAAATTAATATTAAAGATGGAGGAAATGATTTCCCATTCATGTGGATTTTTTTAATTTTATCTCTCACATCCATGTGATTTAATATCTACTTATGAGGTCTGAACACATGAAAAGTCACACAAAACTCATGAAATTGTCAAGTGTACGGGTGTGTGACTGCAGGGGCTACATCATTTCACTTTATTTTGAATTTAAAGTCCCCCGAGAAAGATAGTTGTGTATTCAGGATATTTCATCACTGTCTTAGCATCTGCTCTAGTATGGATTGTAATAAATACTTAAAGGGATACTTCAGGATTTTGACAATTAGGCCCTTTATCTACTTCCCCAGTGTCAGATGAACTTGTGGATACCATTTTTATATCTCGGTGTCCAGTATGAAGGAAGTTAGATGTAGTTTCGTGAGTCAATGCTAATTAGCATTAGCGCAATGACTGGAAGTCTACAGAGACATAAACATGGTATCCACAAGTTAATCTGACTCTGGGGAAGTAGATAAAGGGCATCATTGCCAAAACCCCAAAGGATCACTTTAAACTGAACGCTGACATCACAATGGACGGCATGGAGTCAATGGGAAAACAAATCACACCATCCTAGAAAAAAAACATTATTTCCCGTTAATTTGTATACATTCAAAGCCCACTAGTTTATTTTTGCTGCATCAGCATATCAATTTTTATGACCGAAAACATCTGGCAACAGCAGCTGTTAAAGACAAGCTCAAGCAATACTTCATGTAGAACAACCGTACAAGTCAAAAGTTTGGACACACCTACTCATTGAAGGATTTTTCTTTATTTTTACTATTTTTGACATTGTAGAATAATAGTGAAGACATCAAAACTATTAAATCACACATATGGAATCATGTAGTAACCAAAAAAGTGTTAAACAAATCAAACTATATTCTATATTTGACATTCTTCAATGTAGCCTTTGCCTTGATGACATGTTTGCACACTCTTGGCATTCTCTCAACCAGCTTCATGAGGAAATCACCTGGAATGCATTTCAATTAACAGGTGTGCATTTGAGCCAATCAGTTGTGTTGTGACATGGTAAGGGGTGGTATACAGAAGATAGCCCTATTTAGTAAAAGACTAAGTCCATATAATGGCGAGAACAGCTTAAAAAAACAAAGAGAAACGACAGTCCATCATTACTAAGACATGAAGGTCAGTCAATACGGAACATTTCAAGAACTTGAACATTTCTTCAAGTGTACTCGCAAAAAAACATCAAGCGCTGTGATGAAACTGGCTCTCATGAGGACCGCCACAGGAATAGAAGACCCAGAGTTACATCTGCTGCAGAGGATAAGTTCATTAGAGTTACCAGCCTCAGAAATTGCAGCCCAAATAAATGCTTCAGAGAGTTCAAGTAACAGACTTCAACTGTTCAGAGGAGACTGCGTGAATCAGGCCTTCAGGGTCAAATTGCTGCAAAGAATCCACTACTAAAGGACACCAATAATAAGAAGAGACTTGCTTGGGCCAAGAAACACGAGCAATGGGCATTAGACCGGTGGAAATCTTTATTTAGATGAGTTCAAATGTGTCATTTTTGGTTCCAACCGTCATTGTGAGATTCAGAGTAGGTGAACGGATGATCTCTGCATGTGTAATTCCCACCGTGAAGCACAGAGGTGGTGATGTGATGGTGTGGGGGTGATTTATTTAGAATTCAAGGCACACTTAACCAGCATGGCTACCACAGCATTCTGCAGCGATATGCCATCCCATCTGGTTTGCGCTTAGTGGGACTAGCATTTTCAACAGTACAATGACCCAACACACCTCCAGGCTGTGTAAGGGCTATTTGACCAAGAAGGAGAGTGATGGAGTGCTGCCACAGATGACCTGGCTTCAACAATCAACCCGACCTCAATCCAATTGAGATGGTTTGGGATGAGTTGGACCGCAGAGTGAAGGAAAAGCAGCCAACAAGTGCTCAGCATATGTGGGAACTCCTTCAAAACTGTTGGAAAAGCATTCCAGGTGAAGCTGGTTGAGAGAATACCAAGAGTATCCAACGCTGTCATCAAGGCAAAGGGTGGTTACTTTGAAGAATTTAAAATATATTGATTTGTTTAACACTTTTTTGGTTACATATGATTCCATATGTGTTATTTCTTAGTTTCGATGTCTTCACTATTATTGTACAATGTAGAAAATAGTAAAAATAAAGAAAACGGTGTCCAAACTTTTGACTGGTACTGTACAGTATGTCTATGTGGGACTGAAATGTTGTTCTGTGGTTATTCATAAACAGTGAAGTATTGCATCATTCCTGCAGCATTTCTACAACATTGCCTTCACAATGTTCATTATGCAGAAGAAAAACAGCCATAGGCCATGCCTCTACAACGCTGCACCATTTCTATTCAATCAGAGCTCATCCTCAAATGAATTTCAATCTCAAGTTAGGGTCAACAGAACAGTAATCAAGCAATGTCCGCCTTTTTCTGATGCTCCATAGGCCGGCATATTTTTCAGACCAAACAACGGTTACCAAGCAAATAAGTCTCTCTGGGAAGTGTATTGATCTGTTCCACTATGATGAACAGCTGGACTAAATGGAAATGCTCGAGCAGCATGGAGAAAGAACAGATCTTAAATCAGATGAGCTCTGTATGAATAGGAATGATTGCAGATGGGAGAGCAAAATAAGAAACTAGTTTGGAATTAGGACGCATGCATAAACAAATGAAGCAAGCAGTTATGATTATGTTGATGTTGCTAGTATCAGCTTTTTACTGTAACTAGGTACTACTTAGCTAGTTGTAAAGTGTTAACACATTTAAAGTGTAAATATTTGAACAAGTTAAAAGTGCAACACTTTATCACTTAAAGTGTTAGCGGAAAAAATGTACAAAACTAAAGTAAATAAAGATATATGCAGTAGTTTAATGTTGCTCAGCTAAGCCAGAAAGTCAGCTAATTGCATTCCCGAACTGAAATGTTTATTATTGTTCAATGTATAACATCTCTTACAATGTATTATTCAAAATAACATTTCAAAGAATGCTCCATTTCAATATAATGTAATCAAAGAAACCTTCTTTCCGGAGATTCAAATGGGGGTTGGCAGCAGAATGGAATATCCACGTCTCATTTAATAATGGAAGAAAAGGTATCTTGTTTATTTTACGTTCCTCACAACACCGGAGACAGAGGGACAGCGATAGGAGCCAAAAAGCTCATTAGTGGGACTTGTCATTTACTAGTATCGTTTACCTCTGGAGTGGAAGGGTAGTTGGGAATGGTTCCCCCCTTGTCCATTAAATCCTCTCCGTTAGAAATGGAAGAGCACACAGCCAATATTCCAGTGTTTCAGTAAACACTGCGGTGTGGTCATGACTTGTACTTTCCTGGTTCTGGCAGCCATAAATGCATTGCAATGGTCTGGCAGTTGCACACGGCTGGTGTGCGATATCCCTACCGATGGACAACGCAGTGGAAAAACAGGTTTATGACTTGGAATTTCACTGGAGTGGAATGCAAAGTGAAACAGACCACACAGCTCCCGTTGGACGTGGCTAGGCACTAAAGAGAAGCTATTTACACCGCTTTTTCTTCATTAAGGTTGGTATAAATAGGCCGGCAACGTCCTGGGATACCGGATAATAACGTCAGCGCCTACCTTCTCTCTCTGAGGACATCTTACTTTGTGCACTGCACTGAAAATACCTTCCAAGTACCGAGCAAAGGCCCCGAGGTGGTTCTCCAGGGAAGACCCCTCTACCTTAACACACCTACCTCATCTGCATCAACGGCATACCTGGGAATGTATTTAACACCTTCAAAATGGGGGGGGGGGGGATATGCTTAACGCTGTAAAACCTTCATCCCTGCGTCTCTCCGTAGCATTGCATTATTATGTCAATGGCAGGCAATGCAGAAGTATGCACATGAAATACATTTTATTTTGGCCCCTTATGGAAACTACTAATATATAAAGTGAACACTGGTTCAAAGTTTAGATAAAGATAAAAAACAACATCTTTCATTCCTCCGCCTACATTTTATGTCCGGCCATAGCTTATCTATTTAGTTCAAAGCACAAGAATGGGGCTGGGCACGTTTATCAAAAATGTATGATGGTCTTGCATAAATTATGCAACGTGTTGTCCTTGTGCCAACCAATGCATCCACTGAATAATAATTATGAGAGGGACTTGGGTACATGAGTACGCAGGATGAGGCGAATGCCAACGTCCCTTTCTTACTGTGGCCAAACACGAGAGAGAGTGAGACACAGAGCGAGAGTGAGGGGTGGGATGTGTTTTAATCTGTCATTAAACATCAACAAATTGAGGCAGCTTTTTGGAGCCTGTCTTGTCATTATTTGTTTTGTGCAAAGAAGAGAGTAGAGAATTGATATGATACTGTTTAAGTGTTTATCAGCTCATAGTCCATTTCGATTTATATACTGAGAGTCAATAAATATTTTCCAAATGTTTGAACCAGATGAGCTACTAATGTTTATTTCATATTTAAAATAGGATATGATTGGCACCAACACACATTGCTGTCGGGCAAGTAAATTAACAATCCATTACTCTATTGTCATATTTAGTGGCTTGGAAAACCAACAGATATTAACAGGGATTTTATGTAAATGCACTAGCAGAAGATAAGGTAGCTGATAACTACGAATAAAGTCCTTAAATGTGTTCCCACTGAGGACAACTCAATTAACTTGTATAGAGAAAATATACAAAAGCCATTTAAAAAAAGTGCTTTATGAACAAATACATTAAGTTCATTGAGCATTTACTCAACACATTCACATTAGCTAAAACACATCATAACACAGCCCTTTTGCAGGCGGAAGCACCACAAGAGCAGTTGGGGATACTGATTGAAATGTTATCCTCTATATTATAAGCCTGGTGGTTCGAGCCCTGAATGCAGAAAGCCATGGCATATCAGACTGTATACCACAGGTATGACAACAACAAACATATGTTCACTGTTCTAATTACATTGGTAACCAGTTTATAATAGCAATGAGGCACCTCAGGAGTTTGTGGTATACGGCCAATATACCACGGCTAAGGACTGTATCCAGGCACTCCGCGTTGCGCCGAAGAACAGCCCTTAGCCAAGGTATATTGGCCAAATACCACACCCCCTCGTGACTTATTGCTTAATTATATAATTGCATCATTATGGAGGTGCCTAATGCAATTGCGGATGAAATGACATTGAGAAAACACCCTTTAATACTCTTGACAATAACAATTAAACAGAGGGTGCAGAAACTAAATGGAAATCCTGGCATAGCCAGAGTCAGGATAGTTCTCGGTCATTTGCTATGCAAATGCAATTTCCTTATTACCTAATCGGGTGCCATCCCTTCAGTAAGACAATGGAGTAAGCTTTCAGGTTGATAATATCACCTTCAGACCTGTAAGTAAAGAGATTGTGGTAATTTGATGAATGTAACCAATGCTATTATCTCTTACACGTAGCCCTTTCAAGTTCAGCACAGTTCGAGCAAGGACGGTGGAAAACAAGGGAAGCTTGGGTCGTCATTGCTTTTTCTCAGAAATTCAACATCTTCTTCTTCCTACTTTTGGTTGGGCATTTCCAATTTAAAAAAAAATAATTTAAGTGTCAACCATGCCTAGATTGGACTGGATGACAGACTGATATTTCAGTGTCAGTTTGGAATGTCTGCCCACTGGGGATTTCAAAGCGCATCCTCTAGCGTTACGTTACTCATGCGCGTACGCAAACATACTTAAAATATAGAGACGTACACACAATTATACAACCATACAGGACAAAAAGACAGACAGACGGACACATCTGCTCGTCTCCGAGCCTGTTGGAAGGTGTCACATGCTTGGCGTGTTTCCTAGTGTGGGCAGATGGTGTGGCACAATTAGGCCCTCTGAATCTCTCAATCATCTCGTGTACGTTGTATAAAGAGCTGGACCTAGTCTGGTTATAGCTGTCAAATACACATCTCTCTCTCTCAGTTTTTGCAGAATCCAACGGTCTGCTACAACTGTATACCGTTGCTTTCTCTGGAGCCTCTCCAACTCAACCACCCTTTCTCTATAACAGTAATGTTATTTCTGTCTATGTATAATTACTCTGTCAATTTCCGTCCTTTGTCCACATGTTACTCAGCCACAGAATCATTATCTGACATCTCTCAGAAATCTCTATTCTGAATTCCCCTCTTCACCACATACTCCCTCTGTCACTTTTTCCCTCCCATATCTCTCTCTCTCTCTCTCTCTTGCTCTACTAGTGCGGTCTGAATGCATTCCAGGATCAGATACCGAGACAATAGGCAAGCGAGTGTCACTTTCACACCCCAATTACCGTAAAAGGGACATTTTGGCCAGTATTTTGCAGAGCCACACAATGAAGGGAACGTCACAGTGGAACGTGATATCCCCTCCTGTTCGCCTTCCATCCCACGGCCTGCAAATACGAGGAGGAGGAAAGCCATCCGGGTATCCGACACCGGGCGAGGGCCATTAGCAGAGAGCGGTTAAATAAGGATACCGTTAACCGGAGTCGCTGACAGGGACAGGAAACATCTGCTGCAAACACAGAGGCCTCCCGTTGCCCCGGCAATCAGCCTTTCATCAAAAGGGCCTCGCGGACTCTTCCCACACAACACAGACTTCCACGAACACAAACACAGAGAGCGCCCAGACGTTGCACCCCGCAGACGTACACAATTGCGAGAAAATAAACAAGACTTAGACGTGCGCAAAAGCACACAGACAAAAACACTGAAAAATCTCTGAAAATACATTTTGCTTCCTGTATACTCCCATCTCATGTATTGTCCATACATACAGTATCTTGTCTTTTCTTAACTTCCCCTAAGAGTCAATGTTTTCCTCTTCCTTCTCAATCGATTGATCCATGTCTTTCTCCCACCCGTCACATAAACATTGAATTTCCACCAGATCCAAACACCTTGCTGAGCACTAGGCTATGAGCCATGTTCAGACTGCCAATAGCACAGTTGTATTTCCCCCACCTGTGACGGAGGGGAATGATTCACCGGGGCCTGCCACACTGTATCAAGGGACGTGTGTGTACTAGAGCAGAGAACTACCTCACCTAACTGTCTGCTGCCCTGTGACCTGCAAGAGCAGTTAAGAAGTACAAACTGTACGGTATGTTTATGAGCAGACATCTCACATTACACCCTGAGGGAAAACTTCAATAAGCAAAACCCAATTCGACTTATTCCTTTTCAGCTCCTGGTGGAGCAAAGGGCCTCATAATCCAAGCTAGCATACCGGTATGTAAATGCAGTATTTACATTTTTTGTGAGTTTAAAAACACATAAAGACGTACAATGCATAATTTAGCATTCTCTCGCTCGCTCTCATTATTCTATCCATGGAGCACATCCTCAGGGTCACATGGCGTTCTAATTTCTAATTAAGTGCGAGGCAAAAAGTTCACAGCCAGTTGTGACCTTATTCTTGTGAACAGGCCCAGTTATGGTTTCGGGGGCAGTACTGGTAGCCTACTCTGGCATGCAACTGCGTCTTCTAAAAAAAATGTCTGCCCAAGCTTCTTTCTACTCAAGAAATCCCCTCACAAAAATACTTTGAAACTGGGCAGCCGTAAGCTTTGCTTTTAGCCACATTTGGTGCGGTTGGCAACACCTGTCCTTTGTACTAAACTGGAGAATTTGCTTTGGAAATCTGGGCTATTTCCCATACACGCTACACATGTCTGTCAGAAACGGTGAAGGGGAAAAAACGACATGTGAGTAATACCTGGACTTCACAGTTAATCTCGTCCAAAGCTGCGTACCTGACAGTGGTGTGTTGTACAACAGTTGACGGATTAGCCGTGTGTACCATAGCCGTATCGGGTATTATCGCCGCTCGGTCGACACCCTCAGAGTACACAAAAGCGCCGGCGAGTGACTAAATGTCTGTCTTTGCTTTGGGGAGAGCCGCTGTGTGGCAGCAACGTTGCAACACGGGCCCACCTGTGGCCTAGGAAATACGATTCTGGGTATTTTGGGGCATTAGAGGATCATGATGAATGGGAGGACGGCCCAATACTTCTTATCTATACGCTCGGGGTACGCAAAGTACTCAGATAAGCTCAGAGAGGAAGAAAAAAAATGGGCCTAGGGAGCAAGGAAGCGGACGTGGGTCAAGATGTCGGGGAGGGTCAGTTGTGACAGATTCCGGATGCTTTGAATCGCCTGATAACAGTTAACCATTGACTAAGGTCAGGTAGCGTAGCATTCTTGGCCATTTAACTCACTGGTCTGTGAAGACAAAGCATGAAATCATTATTGGAGTCTCTACCAGCCCTGAGAAGTGTACGCAACACTAATCAATGAGAATGGAGGGTCTTATGCGCGAACGAGTGAGAGAATCACATTTTCATATCCATTAGTGAGTCAATGATGTTAGGTGGTCCACGTGTGCAATACTCTTGGTGACATGGTGTGTGCGTGCATGCACAGACATTCTCCATACATTTTCTGATGGACATGATTTTGTTATTCATTTACTCATTAAATGAGTATAGCAGAGACAATGAGACAATAGCCTTTCAGCTCCTCAGAGACTCCCTCAATCTATCTGATTAGCGCAGTTGTGTTGTTAGCAACTCACCATTGTACGCATGTGATTCACTGGCTGTCACCTCTCGTCCTTACATCTTAATTCTTTCCCAAAGACACCATTCCTAGTTTTGCACAACACACGCCAAAAGCGATGTGGTATTCACGTTTTTTATAAAATTTCAATGATTAGGGGCAGGGGACAGAGAAATATTTGTAGAGAAATATAAAAATTAAAAAAGAAAAGCTCATTCCGTAAATGGTAAATCCGCTAACTCCCATTCCATAAACAAACAACCTTCAGATCTGACCTTGTAACCACCTCAGGACAACACACTGAAAGCGGAATTGAAAAGATTGAGATTTATGTCCAGAAGCTTTGACATCTTTTTGCTTATATTAACTTTGTACCCTAAAACATAACATGGCAATATAATCTGTCATTTATTTGTTTGAGACTGCATGTGAACATGAATCATGTACATGTGATTCCTGTATCCTGTATGTAAAATGTTAAAGATGCACAATGCAGAAATGGCAAAGCCATTTCAAGGTTGTGAAAACTCTTATAGTTACTTCATTTCAGTTTATATGACAAAACAAGCAAGTGTAGTGTAAAGAGAACCAATGTACCATCTAAACCTCTGAAATATATTTGCCGTAAATATTGCATTTTCAGCTGGTGTACAAAACCAAAAGTAAAAGACGCAAAGACCAAACTTAAGAACGGGAAGCATAGAAATAAAAGCTCACAAGCACATAAAACAGATTTACCGCTTCTTAGATTTACTTTCAACGAGAATGACAGGTCTATAACACACATTTCTAAGTGAATTTGGTTGGGTCGTACTGCAGATTTAAGTAAGTAAATGTTAGAGAGCTAAACATACTAATGTAGTGTCATGATAATATGTCATCTAAACATACTAATGTAGTGTCATGATAATATGTCATCTAAACATACTAATGTAGTGTCATGATAATATGTAATCTAAACATACTAATGTAGTGTCATGATAATATGTCATCTAAACATACTAATGTAGTGTAATGACAATGTCATCTAAACATACTAATGTAGTGTAATGATAATATGTCATCTAAACATACTAATGTAGTGTAATGATAATATGTCATCTAAACATACTAATGTAGTGTAATGATAATATGTCATCTAAACATGCTAATGCAATGTTGGTAGACGTAGCCATGAATTTAGCTTGGACAAACATTAACTATGGTTACCCTTTTGTCCAAAGAGTTATGGATTAGGGTGGGTGATGTGGCATTCTACTTCTAGCACATTCTAAAAGCAACTGCCTATTTTCCTGTGTTTAAACAATCAAACTATATGTATTGTGTGAAATTTTAAAAAAGAACTTAAAAACCAAAAGCCATTGAATCTAAACGGTTTCAATTGAATGGGCCTATAGTTTCCCTCTCTTCCTTAGTTTACAGAGAGGGAGAGATTCATACAATACCCACTTGAGTTTCATTCCTCTCTTGATCTGTCAGTTCATATTCACTAAAACCAACCTCCAGCTTTCCTGCTATTTAAACATATACAACAGTGATAACCAGCACAGTGGGGCTCTCCGTGGTAAAATAATAGTTTGGGTAAATACAGAGTGACAAGGGAGCCTGATTCAATCTGGAGGAAATTACGATCTGTACGAAAATGTTGGTGGATTGTCGAGAGACGAGGGAGAGAAAGAGAGAGAGAATATACTTTCCTTACTCTGTAAACAACATATTTCTCTGAAACACAAAGTGTTAAGTTAGGCTCCTCCGCGAGCTGTCAAGTGTCGTCCGTCATCCGGTCTTGCCACAGTCTATATATTGATTAAGCCGTACATCACATAAACTCTACAAGACATTATTTCTAATTAAAAAGTATGCCATAAATTCGGGGCTTTATTGCGAGGGCCGCGGCGGTAAATAAATCGCAGGAATGGCTGAAACAGATTGCGGCGGAGTTCCGTGTCTGTCCACGGTTTAGAGCCACCCGTTACAGGGCAGACTCGTTCAATCGGACCTGAGAGGGCCCCCTATACGCCAGGCTGGGGAGAACGGCGCTTTCGTTAGTCTCCAGAAAACCACAGAAAAGGGACGATATTTGGGCTATTCAAAGTGGTCCTGAATCATTCTGCGAGCAGGGTTTGGTTAGGCTATAACTGACAAGATGGTGCCGCTTTGCTTTCTAGATGGGGTCTATTTTTCTTCACTTACATGCGTTTTGCTGCTTCCACCTGTCACAGTTAAGAAGTTTTAATGTCCCCATGTTGATACTGGGATAATTTCCACTGTACCCCATGCCCAAATTGGACCAGTGAGGAGACCGGAGAAACCTGCCCCTCAAAACGCAGCCCTTCCCATTTGTCAACTTCTGATTACCTCTGTGTGTGCGTGTGCGCTGGTTGTTATGTAGCCACTACCCTGAGTTCTCAGTCAGACGGGCACAAAGGGACACCTCATTTCACAGGTGTGAGCCTGAGGGAAGGGAAGGGACGAAAAGAAGAAAAAAACATGACGATCTCAGCGACAACCTGCCTGACAACATAGGAGGGCGTGTGCCTTGACTCTTTCACTCCTATACAGCCCTTTGCATACCTTTCCAGAGCGAGACTGACTACGACCACACTAAAGCCCCTTGAGCCAAAGTGGCGGTCGGTGAGGAGGCGGCAGAGGAAGTCCCATTTGGTTAACTGACAGTCTAACGGTCTGCCATCCAACAGGAAGGAGGGTTTTGCGAGCATTTGGTGAGCATCGCCTTGGGAGAAGAAGGAACTAATGAGTGAGCTAAAAAGGACAAGATTAAGTGATCCCCCTATAAAAAGCCCAACTGTAATCTGCTCCACTCCTCCCCGTAATGTCCTCAAATGATCATCACTCCCAGTAAGCCGGCTTCAAACACTTCAAACAGAAACTGCTCAGTGACTGCTCTCGCACCTAGTCGAAGCTTTAGAAGGAGCAGTGAAAGGCATTTGTGACCACGAAAAAAAGGAGAAACGCAAAATCTCCTAAGAGTCGTCTAAATCTCTGTAGGTGAAATCCATCAATTACACTGGAAAATGAGGTACTTCAGGGGACTCTTTCCAGCTAACCGTATATCTTTGCAACATACTCTGATGTATGAGTTTCAAATACCCCGTAATTAAGAAGTAAGCCCTGTCCGAGCCAGAACGACTCATACCGCCTGCCATTGTTCAATATCTGCTTACATTTTTGGAGCTCCTCAATGGTAGTCGGTATGCACATATATGAAAACAGTATAAACCACAGGGTGGTGCTGGTTGAGATTCCTCAGTCATATCATACGATATCCAACAGGCCCTGTGGTATGACTGGCAGTTCTCTTTAATCTGCATCAACACATTCTAGCTGTTAGTTTACATTAGAGTACATGATCTAGGCTCTGCATTAGGGAGAGGCCCCCAGAAATAGGCCTACTGTAAGTCACAATATAATATCCCCTTTCGCCATAATAGTAAGTTGCCAGAAAGGGCAGGATCCCCTGTTTCTGTAGATTGATGTACAAGTAAACTTGGACAGGAAGTGTGTCTATCGCAAGCCCCCCTGGCCTTAATCCGACTTCACTTTGCCAATTTGTTCCCTCCCTCCCTACTCGTCATGCGTCGGAGGCGACATGGCAGGGGGTGCGGCTTCCGGGCCGACCAATCAAGCCAAGTGGAACCTTCTGCACACTGCACGGTCCTCTGGGATTGAGGATGCAGCATGTGACAGAGGGGGGTAGTCAACCCTTCTTGAACACCCCACAGTCATCTCCAGGCTGATGACTCCATTCCAGTTTGTCTCAGAGAAAATCATTTCATGATTCAACCATGAAAGTCCCATGCATTTTCTTTCAAACAGGTGATATACGCTACATATAAGTATGTGGACACCCGTTAAAAAAAGTGGATTTGGCTATTTAAGCCACACACATTGCTGACAAGTGTATAAAATCGATCACAGTCATGCAATCTCCATAGACAAAAACACTGGCAGTAGAATGGCCTTACTGAAGAGCTCAATGACTTTCAACGTGGCACCGTCATAGGATACCACCTTTTCAACAAGTCAGTTTGTAAAATGTCTGCCTTGCTAGAGCTCCTCCGGTCAACTGCAAGTGCTGTTATTGTGAAGTGGAAACGTCTATGAGCAACAACGGCTCAGCCGCGAAGTGGTAGGCCACACAAGCTCACAGAATGGGACAGCCGAGTGCTGAAGTGCGTAGTGCGTAAAAATTGTCTGCCAATACTCACTACAGAGTTCCAAACTGCCTCTTGAAGCAACGTCAGCACAATAACTGTTCGCCGGGAGCTTCATGAAATGGGTTTCCGTGGCTGAGCAGCCGCACACACAAGCCTAAGATCACCATGTGCAATGCCAAGCATCGACTGGAATGGTGTAAAGCTCACCACTACTGGACTCTGTAGCAGTGGAAACACATTCTCACGCTTCACCATCTGGCAGTCCCACGGACTAATCTGGGTTTGGCGGATGCCAGAACGCCACCTGCCCTAATGCATAGTGCCAACTGTAAAGTTTGGTGGAGGAGGAATAATGGTATGGGGCTGTTTTTCATGGTTGGGGCTAAGCCCCTTAGTTCCAGTGAAGGGAAAGCTTAACGCTACAGCATACAATGACATTCTAGACAACTTTGTGGAAGGCCCTTTCCTGTTTCAGTATGACAATGCTCCCGTGCACAAAGCGAGGTCCATACAGAATGGTTTGTCGAGATTGGTGTGGAAGAACTTGACTGGCCTGCACAGAGCCCTGACCTCAACCCCATCGAACACCTTTGGGATGAATTAGAATGCCAACTGCGAGCCAGGTCTAATCGTCCATCATCAGTGCCCAAACTCACTAATGCTCGTGGCTGAATGGAAGCAAGTCCCCGCAGCAATGTTCCAACATCTAGTGGAAAGCCTTCCCAGAAGAGTGGAGGCTGTTAAAGCAAAGGAAGGGCCAACTCCATATTAATGCCCATGATTTTGGAATGAGATGTTCGACAAGAAGTTTTCCACATAATTCTGGTCGTGTAGTGTACATTGTTATTATTGGCTTTGTTTCAATCAATTTGGTCCATACCGTGCAATTAGCCGTCCCACCACATTATGCTCCATCGTTATAATGATAATCCCCCCTGACAACGTGCCACCGATGGGCCACAAACCATCCATACTGTATGAGTTGGTTATGTAAGCTGGTGAGGGAAAGGAGCTGAGATTCCCTTCTCTCAGCAGCAGCAGCAAGGCAAACAGCACGGTATGCATATGCAGGCCGGGGGGACATAGGTAGACACTCAGACACAGCCAGGCTAAGAGCTGAGCAAGCATGACCGGGGGGAGAGAGGGACGGGGGGAGATGTTTCAGAAAGAGACAGAAAAAAGAGGGAGGGAGAGAGAGACGGGGGATGGACAGAAAAAAAAGGAAGATGGTGAAAGAGCGAGAGATAGATGTGGGTGAAGGAGAGGTTGAACGCAGTGTGGTACAACTAGAGCATAAGAAAGGAAAACAAAATGAATTCAAGCAAGGACAAGGCATGTACACATTCTCTACATTAAGACATTGGGTGGTTCCAAAATGGAACCCTATTCCATATAGACGGAGTATACAAAAAACACTAGGAACACCTGCTCTTTCCATGATAGACTGACCAGGTGAATACAGGTGAAAGCTATGATCCCTTATTGATGGAATTTATTAAATCCACTTCAAAATCAGTAGATCAGTAGATAAAATTGTAGATGAAGGGGAGGAGACAGGTTCAAGGATTTCTAAGTACACTATGTAGTGAATAGGATGCCATTTGGGATGTAGGCAATGTGATACATACAAAAAGACAAAAATGGGTAAGGTCTTTTTAAACAAAATTAAATCAAGGAATACACCTTCTATTAGTTGAGTATGTTGAGGAATTCTTCTATTAAATTAATAGTATTTTGATTATTTTTCACAAAAGCTGAACTCTACAAAAAATATGCCCATGCATATAATTTCAGACAATTCTAATTTGCATCATGGAAATGAAAGGAAGGGGTCGTGACATTTTTGCCCAGAAACAAGCAATGGGGGGGCGTATCACACCCTGCGAGGACCTCTCCACCTGCTGGGGCAGAGGTGACCGAAAACATGCCTGGGCAAATATATTTCACAGTGTCGTGGTGCCACATGTCAAAAAAGTCACCGCTATAGATATAAAAAGTGCATCAAATGACTTGTGGCTTTTCACTCATTTAGGTCGAACACCAACATGTTCCTCATTTGTGACGTTAGGTCATTTTGTTAGCCAAAGCACTAGAAGACCTGTAAAGTAAACCGTCCTCAGGTTGAATTCAAATGAGGACGTTGCAGACATCACTCCATTCAAACTACTCTGCGTCGTTCAGTGAGACCTAGACAGCATGGCTGTGGAGCCAAACTAACAAAACAAATGGCACTGCTTTAAGATAACAAAACCAAAACCTAGGAGTGCATGTGATCAGAACCCATTGTGGTCAAATAGACCTTACACTTGTCACTATGGTAACCTAGATGGGTATGCAAAGCATGCTGGGAAAGGTGTATGAGGTGACTAGTCAAAGGCTCCCCTCCATGTTCCCGCGGCATGGTATCTACCTCGCTCTCCTAGGCGATCATGTCTCCTTCCGCCAGATTGGACTTAAATCAAAGTGACCGCACATTAGGCAATATAAGGTGCATCAAATGAAGGTCTTAATTCCACATCGGGAGTTAAGATGTTTTGGAATGAAAGTAGTAATATAAGGATATAAGTTCCTTTGACACCTGTCAAAACTAATATAGTAGTTCATTTGTGAGATGCACTCCTACACTCCTTTTTTGGTAGCAGCAGGTTCGGACCATTACAATAGATCTGAAAAGAGAGCAGGGGAGTTGAAGTCCCAGAGATTTAAATAAAAATATGGGTGCATCTCAGTTGTATTTAATTGTTTCCTCATGCCCTCTGTCCTAGCCTCCTCCTCAAAAGGTATGAGGAAAATATCTGAGGGGAGGAACGCAATGTACAAGGATAACATCCATTACACATGTGCTAGCTTTAAGATACAATCCAAACATAAGCCCTTCCATACAACATACACCGAGTGTACAAAACATTAGGAACACATGCTCTTTCCATGACAGACTGACCAGGTGAATCCAGGTGAAAGCTATGATCCCTTAAGGTCACTTGTTAAACCAGTGTAGATGAAGGGGAAGAGACATGTTAAAGAAGGATTTTTAAACCTTGAGAGAATTGAGACATGGGCAAGAGAAAAGATGTAAGTGCTTTTGAACAGGGTATGGTATTAGGTGCCAGGCGCACAGGTTTGAGTGTGTCAAGAACTGCAACGCCACTGGGTTTTTCACGCTGAAAAGTTTCCTGTGTGTATCAAGAATGGTCCACCACCCAAAGGACATCCTGCCAACTTGACACAACTGTGGGAAGCATTGCCGTCAACATGGGCCATCCCTGTGGAATGTTTGACACCTTGTAGAGTCCACGTCCCGACGAACTGAGGCTGTGAGGTGCAACTCAAGAAAACACCCCACTGTTCTCCTATGTTACTCAAATGCACCTCAGCTTCATTGACACCTTGCGACTAATATGCCAATTAGATTTGACTCCTGCCCTTGCTTAAATTTCATACTGTGCAGAGGAAAGGACTGGCTGTGACATTAATGCATATTTATTGTACATTAAAACAGGTTATCACTCTTAGCATAAACGCCTGCACTGTTTTCTGAAAAACCCGGCTGAGGAGGAAATGCCATTCAAATCCTTTCGACTGCCGGGGTGCCATGTACTGTAACTTGCAAAACCTCCTGGAGTGATTCCGTGTGGAGTTATTCAAAAAGGTGACATGCCACCTTTTGCTGAATTTATAAACCGCTTTTGAGAACGTATTCCGCCCGCCGTATCCCACGGCTTACGATTAAGTCACTTCATCAACAACGGATGATATGTCAGGTGACCTGGATAATCATTTTTTTCAGATGAGCCGTCGATATCTTCGCCTGAAATCGCTTAGAGTGGCAAAGAGAAGAAACAACCCGGGGGGGGCCAGAGGATCGAGAAGCAAACGTAAACAAGGAGGGGGGTGGCGTTTACTGGAAAACGCACAGCCTGCAGTAATGGGTGGGGAGGGGTGATGGGTTGTGTGTGTTCGTTCGTTCGTGGGGGGGGGGGGGGGGTAGAGACTCGAGGCACAGCAAAATGGAAGCCAGCTGCACTTTTGCATGATTACGCCGAAAACATAATTTGCATCAGGGAGCGCAATCCAAACATGCTTGTTGGATGTGCGTGGTTATCAACCAGAAAACTCCCCCATTGCCAAGGGGGCATTGCTTACCGGGGCTGTCCTGTAGTTTTGCATATGTTAATGAGCACCTATCATAGATCATTTCCATAACCATCAACTCATCAAATCGCACACAAGGAAACAAGTGAAATTGGACCCAATGAATGCTCGTCATTAGAATACTGTGTAGGAGACTGCATGTGTATTTAATCTTTCCCTGATGCATATTCATGCTTTCAAAGGAAACTTTTTGGAATTTCTGCAAGGTCGGTTGAATCACTTGAAGAGGGTAACTTGATAGCAAGCCAATTATAAAAATGTTTTTTGACTCAAGCGTTCATGACTATCTGTGTTTGGGAGTGAGTTTGAGGAAACGGTTCAGAGAATTGTCTTATGCTAATCGCAACTGTTTGATCTGACGAGGAAGTGGATTGACTTGTCACATACCTGGGAGTGATTCTTCTCTCGTCAAAGCTCCTTACAAATCCAGTAGATCACATCTCAGAGTCTAGAACCATATATCCCAACCTAGAACAGAGAGAAAGAAACCTGTTAGAATCCAAAATGACCGATGAGCAAAATAAATAAATAAAAGATATTCACGACACAATGAATCGATTTAATCCATGACGATGATGAGGATGTGGATTAGAATCACTTTGAAAATGGCATCATTACAACTTGTTATGATTACGCACATGATCATTTGCATGTATATTTTAGCTGCATATTAACTGTTGGTGCATCTTCAGTTGACCATTACAAGTTATTTAGCAGCATCCTCATAAATGTTTGAAGTGGTCTGGGTGCACTCTGTATTGGCGATGTGTTGATTATATATGTATGAAGCGCTATTCAGGTCACATCAGCGTTTAATGGTTGATTTATTAGGACCCAACAGGGCCCTTCTGATGGCCGCCGGACAAAGAGCCTGATTTAAACTGCATTAACACTCTGCAGTAAATATCCCCATACGACATCAGCATTTTGATGACCGCTTTATCTTTCCACCATTTACCTTTTTTTGCTGAATATATCTATATACACACACACACACCTCACCCCCTTGCTCCATTTTCTCTCTCGCCGTCTTTGTATCAATCCGTCTCTCGCGTTTGCTTTCCCTCTTCATCCCTTTGTTTTGCTCGTTCCATTTCTCTTCCCCTCTCATTCTCTCTTTCGATCTTTCTTTCCTTTCACCTTTTGAAAATGCTTCAGAGGTGAAGAGGCCGAGTTTAATTACAGCTGAATTAATATGATTTACGACAACTCCCCTATAATTAATTCTACAGAAATGTGCGTAATTGAAAAAATAAAATACACACTCCCATGGTTTCTTTGTGTGTGTGTGTGTGTGTGTGTGTGTGAGACCAGCAAGCGCCAAAACATGCGTTGTCATCCTCTCCCTGTAATGATGTTATTGTTTGTGGCAGCAAAAGGAGCTGTGAAATGCATTCCCTTAAAAATGATCTTGATGAAATGTCATCCACGTCGCAAACACTAAATGTATGCAGACGGCAGCTGAAGTCCACACATCTGGATCGGAATAGTAAATCATACAAAGGGTTAAATCCGAAATCAAACGAGGGGTTGAATAAGCACTAAATCAAATGATAAATGCAATTTCACTCCAATTTGCTTGAACAGAAGTGTAGACTGATTGTGTGGTCTTATCTGACCAAATATATACAAGATTGTATCCTAGCCTACATCAACAAAGCAATACTACAAACCTCATGGAAGTACTATATTGCAGTAATGCAGTTCTCTCATGCCTCGTTTTATTCTGCATTACCAAACTGGCATCTTTGACCTGTTATATTACGCATGCTATAGAATGTATAGAATGTATAGAAAATACCTGCTCAGACCAATCAATGTAACATGTCAACAGCTGTCACAGTCTGCGTTTTAAAAATGAACCAATCTGAAAGGTTCATAGCAACAACACTCACTAAATCACACTTCCGTTTGATTTGCTTCATTTTAATATCAAAATGTTGTACCGATGACACGGACAGCCTGTACTACAAATTACCATCTAGACCAGGGGTTCCAAAACCTTTCGTCCACAGCCCCATTTTGATATCTGAAAATTCTCAAGACCCCAACCTTGTGAAAAAAAAGGATGTAATTAACAGCCAATGCTAACTTTATTTGGGGCTATGGCAGTCAATTGCAAAACATTTTTAACAGTATTCTGATTGTCTTAATTCACGATCACATACTTTTAATGTGGGGCTATGACAGTCAATGACGGTCAATTGTAAATTAGTCTGACATAATGTATCTTCTCACCACCACTAATGAGATGGTGTGCTTGATGTATGTCGCATCGGCGCTTCTCAAAGTCAGGGGGCGTGGTCAACAGTGCACATTTCTCTGCGGTCACATCCAACCTGGATCGATATTTGGTTTTACGGTGCTTTCAAGACAACTGGGAACTCTGAAAAATACAAGAGGCCTGAGTTCCAGAGTTGGAATGCAGAGTTGGATGACATTTCAAAATGATTTTTGAAAGGTCACCCCCCCCCCCCCCAGAGTTCCCAGTTGTCTTGAACACACTGAAATCGGAAGTTGGAGATTTTGGAGTTCCCAGTTCCGAATTCCCAGTGGTTTTGAAAGCGGCACTAATGCAGACGAGAACACTGCTGAATCCAGCTTCATACAGATATGAGCTGGCGAAGTGTACCATGAGTTTTAATGCTCTGAGGAAGTATTCTCTTTGATTCTGACTCAAGCGCAACGGTCAAGTGCAGCCTGTTCCCACAATCGAAGGGCACTCTGGTTTGATTTAGATTTGAATAATTTTCATTTAGATGTTTAAGGTTAACCACATTACAATGATTTTGAGATAAAGACAAGATATATAGAAATAATATATATATATTTATATATATCTTTTATAATAATTCAAATCTATGGTTGCGAACCCTAGTTTGGGAACCGCTGGTCTAGCCCGTCTACACATTGTCTGGCCCAATGTTTTTTCCTAACCAGTAACGTGTGTGCCTCATCGCGTACATTATTCATTACGTCCAAACAAATCGGAGGTTGTTTAGATTGACAGACACCATATGTCAATATCTGGAGAACCAGGCTGGTGGTCAGACAGACATAGCATCTGTCAGTTATTTGAAGGTCCATTGGGGTTTGAAGAACCTTTTGCACCAGCCATATTGCACCAATCCCCCCAAGCAAGAGTTTTGCACAGTGGAAACTAGCCGAATTACAAAGCATTATGTTCACATTGGAGTGAACATCTCAATTGAAAATGGTTTAACTTGCATGCTTAGTGTCATGGAGAACAACTGTGTACAATCATGAAGATAAACTCCAGCGCACAAATCAAATCAAGTTTATTTTATATAGCCCTTCGTACATCAGCTAATATCTCGAAGTGCTGTACAGAAACCCAGCCTAAAACCCCAAACAGCAAGCAATGCAGGTGTAGAAGCACAAGTGATATTGACGCTCCAAATGCAGATTTAATGGATCTTTATACCAATGTTTCTGTTTTGTTCTTCGTAAGAACACTTTACCCTCTCTTTTTCTTATCCTTCTCTGTCTGAGCCACACATTGAGGTGTTTTCTCAGCCAGATATTGGATTCCTTCCACTACTTTCATCGGGGCAGAAGTGGTGGTGGCGACCAGGGATAGGAGCTTCTAAAACCTCTTCAAAGGGTTGTGAAACAGAGACAAATGTGCCTTTCATGAGGCACTTACAGGTGTCTGAGACACTGTTGTATTACTGCGGGGAGCCTTCACAGGAGAATACACATTTATATCATTGTCGTGCTGACTACAGAGTAACGCATCCGGAAAGCAACATTTTAGTTGAGAATACCAAACTAAGGAGAAACCTAAAAGATCGCTGCCCGAGCCGCTTTTCATCTAGGTTCATCAAGGTTCAAATCAACATCAACCAAAGAAACGTCATTAACTGAAACGTCACTTTCTTTCAAAAAGTCGACCATTTGTTGTCATATCAGTTTCAGTGCATTGAGGGTACAGCAAATGAACAGGCATCGAGTGTGGCCTCAGGTTTGATTCATACCATGATTGCATCCAAGGAAACAGCTATTGTACAACCCGAGATAGCGGACCTTAAAAGTCTTCACAATGCGACACACATAAAAGGTTAATCTATACCGTGTGCTGCGAAACCCAAGTCCATTCAACAGGCATTTAGTGCACAATACCGAAACAATTCATATATTCTGCTGTAAGTGCTTTTATCTAGCTTTTAGCGGACTATACAGAGTTTACAGTCCATTCATACAGCCAACTATAGCTGCTTCAATCTAGGTTTTACAGCACTAGAGGCACATAGCCTAATCGAAGGGTTATCACATCAACATTCCTAACAGGCCCATATACATTCTGCAAAAAATTAAATTTTAACTAGAAAGAGCACACGTTTACCGACTAATGACTGACTAGTGGCTAATGGCTAACGAATGACTAATGACGAACAACCTGTGGTGTAAAGTACATAAGTAGTACTTTCAAGTATTTTTACTTAAATAGTTTTACTCCATACATTTTCCCAAAAGTACTCGTTACATTTTGAACGCTTAGCAGGACAGGGAAAGAGAGAACATCCCATGTCATCTCTACTGCGTCTGATCTTGTGGACTCACTGAACACAAGCTTTGTTTGTAAATGTCTGAGTGTTGGAGCGTAACCCTGGCTATAGTTAAAATACAAACTAGAAAATGGTGCCATCTGGTTTGCTTAATATGGAATTTGAAATGATTTATACACCTTTTACTTTTGATACTTAAGTATATTTAAAACCAAATACCTTTAGACTGTTTCTCAAGTAGGATTTTACTGGGAGACTTATACTCGAGTCATTTTCTATTATCTTCACTCAAATATGACAATGGAGTACTTTTTCCACCACTGCTAACAATTGACTAATGGCTGACTAATGCAGGGTGACGGCCTGTGTCGTACACAAAAGGCGAGGCAGTCGCGGTCCCCGGAGCTCATCAAAGAGCGGCTTACTTTGTCAGCTGAGTGGAGAATGTGCTGAGAGCGAGAGAGAGGACGGGAAGTCACAGGACAGGGCTCACTAAGCCACTGTCGCCGACCGAAACACACACACACAAACAAACACACACACACACGTTACTAGTGTGGCGTTACTAGCGACACATTAGCGACAAAATGCCGTAACGGCTGGACAAAGTCTCTCAACTCATGGGTTGTTACAGGCCAGAACACAGCCAGAGGCTATATGGACAATGTTAATGTAGAGAAAATGCATTGTGATTGAAGTGTCCTGGGTATGAATAGGACCAGCTTGGAGAGAGTGGATACCACACAAAGAGCTCAATTGACATTGTGTATCCATACTATGGAGTCGAGATGCCGTGGTAGTTTTGTCCATCAAATCTATTAATAATTGCCATTTATTCACACAAACTTCATGGTTTCCAAAAACGAGTCTGCAAACTGAGTTGCATTTCTCATTGTAGCCTATATAAAACGACAGGCATGCAATTCCTGAAAACAAGAGGTGGGCCTAGACCTCCATGAATGTGTGTGTATGTGAACAAACAAATTTGATTTCATTTGATAACATTATTCAAGTAAATGAGAGCTTTGTTTTAACCTACAGGTAGATAACACATGGCAAAATATTATTCCAGTAATTCTCAGCAGGTCAAACATTATGTGCGGAGTCAGTCTAATGGTGTTAGCAGAGGCTATCATTAGGCGTGAATGGGGAAGCAGGACAGACAAGCCAGACCAGAGGACGTGCAGATAGAATGTATTTTTCTGCCTTCCTTCCTGCAGCCTTGTTTTCACTCCATCTCGCTCCCTTCTTCTGCATAATCTTATCGTTCTCCCTCTCCCCCCCCTCTCTCCATCCCTTCCGTCCTTCTCGCCATCCCTCTGCATCTTCCTCTCAAATCTCCCTCTGAGTCTTCTGTCTCCGTCCTCTCCCTAACTCTCTCCATCTGCATGACATTGAGTGGAGGTGGAGAAGGGCGTACATTCAAATAACACCTCCAACCTTTTAGATACTCTGCTGCAGTCTCCCACATGCTTGCGTCCTTAATGGCCTTATTAGTGAATGGCAGAACCTTGAACTATGCGAGATGTGTGTTACTGACGTGTTTGTCTCTGTGTGTATTGAGTGTGCAAGCAGACGGTTGTCCCGGTGTCCTATGATATGAATGATGGATAAAGCGTCGAGGAGCGGAGGAGGCTTCCTCATATCCCTGCTATGTTCACACAATGAGAGAAGGTAGGTGGGTGGGAAATCTGGTGTGTAAAACAGCTTCTTGCTAAAGATATATTTTAGAAAATGTATATGTCAAGGTGCACAAGCATCAACCCCACAATTTGTGAGTAAGAAAACATTTCCAAAAACTGGCCACCTTTGTGCGTGTCTAGTTTGCTTGAGTCAACCCCACAATGTGTAAAACCCCTTGTTGTAGTAGATACCATTCAAAGTGGCCACCTTTGTGTGTGTGTCAAGGCGAATTAGCGTCAACCCCGCAATTTACAGTAAACATGCAAAACACCTTGTCGAAGACACCTTTCAAAGATGGCCGCCTTCGCGGGTGTCAAGGCGAACTAGCGTCAACCCCACAATTTTGCCCTCTTCGCCGAAGCTTGAGAGGCAAGGTGTGGGGAAGAGAACGGGTGTTTATCTTTGAGATGGAATATCATTATGGTAATGATGCTATTCTTTCTTTGGAATACATACATACTCTCAATGGGATGACCAACCTTGCGGGCGGAACATAAAAGTCAATAGAGGAGAAAATTGTATGGGTGACGTTAGTGGGACTTGACACTGGAGGTCCTTCAAAGGGCTACAGCATCGTGTGCATGTACAATCAAACGTGTCGCTTTTTTCCTCCCTCACATAATAACGGCACTTAGCATCACGTTTTGCAGTGCAGGGTGATATTGTCGGGCAAGGAGACGTGATCAAGATTAATGCAGACTATTAGAGTATAATACCAATATTCCACTGCAAAGGAAAATTATCTAAAGATCTTACTTGAAGAAATATGTAAAGGCGTATTTAGTTGTTTGTAATATTATTTTTTGCTTGTGTGGGGGCGTGGAGGAATAATATGCAGATATGAAACTCAACATGTGCACAAAAGTACTGCAACACACATCAACACAAAAACTGTGTTTTGGCATTGGGAATGGGTTACAAAACAAACCTGCATCTGATTGAAACTGGGGATCGAGTTACTGGCAAGGCCCGTCTAGTGTCCTGCTTCCATGTGTAAGGAGCGGGGTCGGGCACACACACAATGCTCCCATTCAGGCTTTGTGGAAGACAGCCGAGATATCCCAGGACCCCTGTAACAGGGAGGTTAGAAAGGGTGCCCATTTCTCCACGAGGTGATAAACAACGTCAACGCCTTCTGTACTACTACAACATGCAGATTGTGTCCCAAATGGCACCATATTCCCTATATAGTGCACTACTTTTGACCAGAGCCTATAGGCCCTGGTCAAAAGTAGTGCGTAGCGCACTATATAGGGAACGTGTTGCCATTTGGGATACAAACAAACACGACTGAACCTGTATCAACATCTTAAATGGGTAGTCTGACCTTGTATTGATCTACACATCATAACACAAAAGGGAACATGTCACTCTTTCATATCATATTGTGGACAAGTGTATAGGTCCCACTGTGATACTGTTAATTGGCCTGTCCAGGTGATAGTGACATTAAGAAGAGAGGGATTAGGAGTTGAATACACTGGACTACATATTGGAGTTGATTGGAAGTCTCTCCTCCACCTATGAACAGTGCTATTTTGTCTTTCATTAGTTAGTGGCATATGAACTACTTCCTAATACGACACAGTATAAACACAAGTCACATAACTTCTACGGATAACCTTCTTGATTTATCACCGATTTCTTTTCGTATCAAAGTTTCACATGTTCTATTATCGCCTCACTACGTATCAGTTCTGGGAAGGCAGCTAGTGTGTAAAAGTCCCCCCCCCAAAAAAAAACAACAACAAAGGTATCAGACGTAATTGATCCGACAACTCCCCCATTTCGGTATTCATTTCCCATTATCAAAAACACAAGATATGCCCTTTGACCTTTGAGGTAGTTCAATTCTGAGTAGCTCCAAAATGAATAATGACGGGGGAAAACAGGACAATTATTTCAGTAGAGAGTATGAGCCTGTGCCTGCACGCCTGCGCACACACACACACGCACATACACGTCGCAAATCATAGCACTGCACAAGCTGATTGGGGGCTTTGACAGAAATGGTCAATGTCTGGAAGAATTACACACGGGCCGTGCAGCAATACATCCTAAACGTACATCTGACAGAGGCTTTTAAAACACAGACAACGCAGGCAGAGCAGCCATCCATGCGTAAAATTGGACAGCCATCCCTCAGCCCAGCCATACATCTATGGCTGGCTTTACATGGGGAGAAGCACAATAGAATGAACTTCTGATTTTAAAAAAATAAAAATAAGTAATTGAATCCGCGATTCAATAGGGCTGGATTACAGTTACAAAAACATGGCCGTGTGAATTCCACGCTCAGCAGGGGGTGAACAATGTATTCATTCATGACTGACTGATTGACTAACTGTCATGTTGGTTCTACTCACAAACTATTGGGAAAGAAAGTGTGCACTTGTTTTGTTTATAAAATGCTGGAATATTAATTCCTTGATAATGATAGTTATAAAGGTGTAAGATATTATAGATCCTTTTCTAACAATACAAGTGGACAATCTCCCATTGCAATCAATGAATAAAACGGACTGCCCAAAGAGACATTCTGAACGGTGCCTGGGAAAAGTAAAATCGGGTGTGATGCCAGAAACAACCGGGATTGTGAAAGGAGTTAAGCACATGACTTACTGAGAAGGCCTATACCACTTGTAGCCATCCATCTTAAAAAAGGCATGATGACAGTATGTGCAGAAAAAAGGCCCTGTAACAGTTTGCTACAACAGCCAATAATTCCGTATGAGACCTCTAAAGTCTTACTAAAAAGGTTACGGGGGGGGGGGTCACTGAATGTGTAACCCCTAAATCCACAGGTTATCAACCCAGTAAATCACATTTGTGTTGCCATGTTTACATTAAATATGTAGGCCAAAAAATATATATAATAATAAAAAATTAAATAAAAACTAGGGATGGAGTGATAGGCATCTCTGTTTTGGTGAAGCCCAGTTGCATTATTCTCTGGCGGTGGCTGACGCGATAAGAACTGACAGTCGACTGCTGTAAAGTGACATTGTGCCTCGGCAAACGTGTTCAATTCTTGTTAGGGGCAGGGAGAGATAAGGGCCATGTCCTCATCGGGTAGCTAGATGCCCCTTGCTAATGGTTAGCCTGGGAGGAATACCGTTAAAGCTTGCAGGAGAGAGTAAATAGCAGTGTTGGTGGTAAACATTTGGGTTTCAAATGAAAACTCAACAAAACCAAAGAGTGTTTGGCATCTTCGAAATGAGAAGTCCTCAGATATATCGCCTTCTCTGAGCGTTGCCGAGGGTGACATTGTGATGAATTGCTCAAGCAGAGTCATGATTCCAGTCGTCAATAGCTTTCCAGATAAACTTGGGCAGTTTATTTTCTATGAACTGCGATATTCCGTCACAAAAATAAAGAATTCAGTCATTTCAGGCTGAGAAAAAGGGCCGAAGCAATCATAATGGCAGGCAGTGTGTTGTGGGTAGCGGTTCTATGCTTGACTGAGGAACATGGGGCTGCATACTAATGTCACTGGGATTCTTTGAAGCAGATTGCGAGCACTCACTATTGGCCACTTTTCAAATTGAGCAGGTTGCAAGCAAAACAACAGACAACAATTGTCTAAGTCTATACATTGCTTATGAGTGTCTGTCTAATTTACTCACGTCAATGTGCACTTTCCTTTTCAAATCCTCCTCACTTCCACAGCCAACAGAATAGCCCCTCAATTTAATGTCAGACCATGGAGAGGTAAGACTGATCCATTATGATGGTTGTGGTGGTGGTTGTTGTGGTCGTCGTTGTTAGGGTTTCTTGCTTAAGGTCAAATGAGGTTCAACTTTTTAATTTAGCCCGGCAACGTAATTCAAACCAGCAGTCTTGTGGGGTAACAGTATAGCACAGTTAAGCAGCGGCAGACCTACTCAGAGTTACGGATCTCTCAGTAAAGATTGTTCTGGTTTCTGTTACTCAGGTCAAAGATAGGTCGAGGAATGAGATTTTTCAGAACGAGGTGTGAGGACCATGAGATTGGATGCTGCGTTTTGCATGTCATTAAAATTGTACACGGCGCTAACAAAACAAACTGACGGCGCATGGTAACTGACAGAGGGAGACAGATGGCTGTCGGAGAGGGGTTTCTTATGCATGAGGACTCGCTGCATCTGTTGGTGTGTGACTTCAGGTCTCCTGGCCGGGGTGAAGTTCTAGCGGGAAAGTACTGTTCATACGGAAGCAAACGAAAGCTGAGTGCGGTTATCTGTGTTCAAAGAAATCCAGCCATTTTATTTGGGGAGACCTAACTCCTGCACAATAGAGTTGGAGCCGCAATCGTACTTACGGGGCCTTGAAAGCAATTACGGACCCAGTCAATCTCTTGACATCCAGGTGGGGTGACACTGCTAAAATAATGGCTTCAGTTAAATCAGATGGGCAGAGAGCCTTGAAGGAAAAACCAGCAGGACACTGCAGCCCCCTCAAGACCAGGGTTGGCCACCTTTGTCATACGAGAGACAACGGTACGGGACCTGGGGTTGGCAACCTTTGTCATCTGTCAAAACAGATACAAACATCATAAAATGTGTATAAAGTGGTTGTATGGCCTCCGTCCAGGCTCCTTTCAGAGACAGGCTCTAATTGGACATGATGGTTGAGAGCCTGAGAGGAGCTCTCTTATTCGGTGTGCTTTTCCCTTTTATTAAAAATTAAAGAGCGATGCGGATGCTCCATTTGCATTCAGCCAGGCAATGGAAAGAAGGTTACAATTGTCTCTCCCGCTCCCTTTGCCTCGGCAGAGTCCAGAGCAAGATCGATGCACCAAAAGCACTTAATTCCTGTTCAATTTCATCCTTTAGTGTCAGTACAATTAAAACTGCTCTCGACCATCTTTCCAATCCACATTTCCCCCACAACCAAGACCGTCAAAGTCATCAGTCGAACGCGGTGCAAAAAGCTTTCCCCGGGGCAGAAGCATTGGCACCACGTATTCCACACTCCCAATGATTAGATGGAAGGCCAGGTTATTGACCACTTCAGGATTGAGGATTCATTGGACGGAGGGGCTGTACGTTTGTAGCCAATGATGAATTCTATAGGGTCACGAGGAGCCAATCTAAAGCCAAGCAGTGGGTGGAGAAAGGTGGCTAACTCTTCCGATGGAGGTTTTGGCCTATTAGGGAAGGAGAAAGCAGCTGCCTGTTGTATTGAGGCTTGTATTGGTCCGAATACTAGGTTCCTGTGTCAAGGGATTCTATATTGAGTGGGGATGACAACAGCATCAGGTGAGAGGACAAAGTTGTTTTAAATATGAGTATCAATTCAAGCCTAGTTTCAGATTGTGCTAGACAGTCATGGAAAGACCGGATGCTTTTGTAATTAGTTAAATGCACCAATCTCACTGTTACTATTATAAATTAAATGTCAGGTTGATAAATTGGCAGAGTGCTTTTGTAACTAATACAACAGAATTTGCTCCGCCATCTCACCATTTAGACCGCTTCAGCATTTCAAATGCCACATTTCAGTTTGAGCGCCAGACTTACATTATTAGTTTATGTACCGTAAGCCAACGTCACATCAGTTTATCTTGATCGCAGCGCATCAACTGGCACATGTGCACTGCCATATTCCCATTTTTTTTTTCATTAAAGTTGGCAGAATATGACGATTTATCATGTGACACATTTGTTCTGAAAGCTGTGCAGATAGAAATCAGTTAGTGACCTGGGTGTAGTGGCTGCATTTAAGCTGCTGCGCCAATTATTTCTGCCCTGTTGCAATTATACGAGGCTACCCAGCTGTGTTTGACACAAAGCTGGCTTTCAGAGGGCTTACCACCACCAAAAACATAAACAAGATTAGAGACCGTAACCTTTCACATCGACTCATCTCTGACAGCAGAGCCAGTAAGTGGACATTTGGTCTCACCAGCCGCACCGCCACCGCAAACTATACAAAAAAAAAAGATTCACCAAAGTGAGGTGCTTAAATGTCTTACTGCAAGGGGCTGAAAGAGAGAAAAAAACAAGTTACAATGTGCCTCCCCGAATTAGATAACTTTTGCCCGGCACAAAGCAATCTATGATTCTCATCTCAATCAATTCTGTTCATTGGGGGGGGGGGAGTTGTAGCCACAGGAATGGCACAGAAATATCCCGGGTTGATATAACATTAAAGTTAAAGCCACAGGACCCTGGCAGATTAAGAGCGACTTAAACTGTGTTCTATCCAAATGGCTCCTTATCCCCTCTATGTCCTCTGGTCAAAAGTACTACATAGCGAATAGGGTGCCATTTTAGACAAAGACTGCTGCAACAATATCATGACTGCGAGTGCCTATTAATCATTACGGGTGGGAGTTTAACTGTGAAGGGTCAAACCTGAGCTCATAGTCTAGCTACCTACCGTAGTCTCACATTGCTCCAGTATGATAAGCATGCTCATAAATTCTTTCCTCGGTCTAGATATGAGCTGATATGTAGCCATCCCCCCCCCCCCATTGTGGTAATTTATGAGACCATGGCCTGTGAATAACTAGGCAGCCCAGATCTAACTGCATGCCTGTGACATCAGTTGCAAGTTAACGAATTACCACAGTGCGAGCAGTTGGATGTTCGCCGGTTGAGGTAAAGTCTAGGTATCAGCTCAAGTCTTCAGGTCTCAGCCAAGGTTACTCGTCACTAAAGCACGGTTCATCGAACCACCTCCAACACATAGCACCTAAATAAAAGTGATAAAAGCTAAATAAAAATCTAACAATCGTTGTACAAATTTCCCTCTATCCATTGTTACAGCTGGGAAAATATCCTGCTGAGATCTTGCTCTGTACTACAGATGTGATGTGTAGGATGTGATGTGTCTATATGTAGGCTGTGCATAGCCACCAGTTATGGACAAGGCAGATGGAGTGAGCCTTGTTGAACGGATGTGGCTGTCAAACGTCTGGTGAAGAGGACGGGACGTTCAGAGCGCTCTGTCGTACTGATGATAAATGGATGTAATATGGCACCAGTCACCCAGCAGAACCAGTCAATACTACTGAGCAGAGGAATGCTAGAGGGACAATGGGAGACTGTGGACCTTGTTATGGAATGACAAAAATCTAGGGGAGGGCAGTGGGGGGGATATCTTATTCAATACACGTTTCAACAGTCAGCCACTGGTGTACTACACACCCCCACAAACTCGGGGGGGCACAGGATTTTAGGGGGGGGGTGGGAGGTCAGGCTCCCCAGATTTCTCATGTGTTCATATGCTATGGTAAAAAAAAAAATATATATATATATATATATATATATAAATAAAATAGGAAATTATCTTTATAAAACTGCACAATTTTCTCTCAGCCCCATGGCCATCCTTGGACCTTGTGGGTGAGCCCTAGTCAATAGTAGTGCACTATATAGGGAATACGGTGCCATTCGGCACAAAGCCATCGTCTGGTTTAAGAATGATAGCGGAAAGCTACCACTTGATACGCAGATTTAATATAGCATTTTTTGGCAAACGCTTAAATATTTGGTGAACAAACAGGGTCTGCTACAACTTTGAAAGGCAGATCATATTTTCGGGTGAAACCATCATCAGGTTTATTCAATGTAGGGAATACCAGGAAATGTAGGCTTCTACACCACTGTGTCAACCTAAGGTAGGGGTTCTTTGTGGTTTAATTCTCCTCATCCATAACATATCAACATCATTCCTACAGATCTGTAAAGAAATATTGAATTAATCAGAAAACCTGGAGACGTGAACAGACAGACAGAGACAGAGCAAGCCACACAGACACACGTTCCATGTTAGCCCCAGCCAGAAGAGCGTGTGGCCCTCTGACCGTGAGAAGAGAGGCTGCTGGGGGTCTATGAAAGCCTGCTCCAGCCCTTGACTGAAGGTGATAGCTCTGTGTACAAGGGCGAGTGGAAAAGGCCCCCTTTTCCAGCTCCTCACCCTACGGGGCCCCTGCCTGCGCGCCATCACAGTTATCGGCTGCTTATTATTTGGCTGAATGAGCCGGAGCGGGGCTCCTGGGGGCGCTGCTGACATAATGACTGATTACAGTCTGCGGCTCCCACGAAATCCCAACGTTGCCACCAACAGGCAGGCGGCAGCTCGGCACCGCAGGAGAGGCCAGGGGGAGCGATGACAGCCTAACTGAGCTACCTCTCTACCGGTCACGGCTGACAGAGACGCGGCTGGACACCTGGGTCACTCCGTGCCCATCACGGATTGCCTCGTCACGAACCCACTACCTCACGTCTATCCCCAAGTCCAGGTTGACCTATCCGTTGTATGTGGCAACGCTTTCTTTTATTATGACAGGAGACAGGTGGTATACATGATTTGCATGATCCCTCTCTACCCGCCTTTCAAGTTCCTGCACTCAGGGTTGCCATATCTGCGGTTTTCCAGCTAAATTAGGCTACTTTGATAACAATGTCGTGGGTGACAATGTATTGGTCGCAGGTTTTTGGCCTACTTCTAAGTTGCTCTGTGGCCGCCATGGCATAAACAAAAAACTTTTCTATTTCACTGTGACCTGCTGCTGCTGACTATCAGGCAATGAGGCAGGCTGTTGCTGAGTGAGTGAGTGAGTGAGTGAGTGAGTGAGTGAGTGAGTGAGTGAGTGAGTGAGTGAGTGAGTGAGTAGGGCCGGAGGGGTGGGTGTGTGTGTTGAGAGAGCACTGCAGCCTAGTCCACCATTGGCTGAGTCACGTGAGTGAGAGGAGACAGAGCAGCACGTTCACGTCGTGACAACGTTTTACCAGTTGTAGGTAGTCTATTTAACTTGTCATTATGCATGAGAGGGAATTTGAAATGTAAGTTATGGAACTCCCTCACGTGCTTCTGTTATGGGGAAAAGTGCTCAATGAAACTGACATTAAATGTGGAGAATAACATTTGCATTTATTAACATTTGTTGGCCATCAAGTAGCCCGTTCATTTATATGCCATTGTAGGCTACTGTACAGTTTTATACAAGAAATATGTTGACATTACTATATCACTGGAGTCATTGAAAATCAACGTGCCACTTATGTAGTCTACCTGGAGCTGCCTATAACTTCAGTGTATTGCTGTTGTAGTAGCCTTATGTTATTATGCTATTATTAAATGGCCATGTTCAGTTAATTCAATTGGAAGTTATCAAAACTCTTTCGCAATTGCCGATCAGTTCTCATAACACATTAAATTGACGTAAATCAGTCAGATTAAGCTACACGTTAAAAAAATATATAAAAACACTGGCTGCTGTTGACAAGCATATTCACTTCACATACATATTCATATTTAATTCAGTGATTGAAAGTACAACACCATCTTTAGTAGCCTATTCCAGCCGGCTATTGGGAAACACAAGCAATTACCTTAGAAAATAGCCAAGCTATTCATGTTGAATAAATGAGTCTGTTGATTTGAACTAAGCAAGCTGCTAAATCGTTCAGTGTACATCTTGCCTAGGCTACTGTAGACTATCTGAAATAAGACGTAGGCCTATAGAATACCTGCAAACCAAAGTTGAATTACAAATCATAAACCCAGATTATAGCTATTGAAAGTCAATCTCACAAAAATTGACCATTTATAACGGTTTGTAGTCTTAACATCTGGTTTGGGATATATACACACACACACACACACACACACCATGGCTAACGGCTGTATCCAGGCACTGCGTGTTGCGTCATGCATTATTGCTTAATCATAGCAGTCAAACGAGTTAAAATCCACATCAATTGATGTAAAATGATCTGGCGAGTTTAATAAAGGGCAAATTACCTTTTCAAATATGTTTATTACGTCATAGTTCACAGGAAATATTATTTTGATTTAAACCGAATGTGGCTTCTAATGTCGTTACAAGTTACGTTGATATTACTTCTTTATTGGCTCGATAACGTTGGGGGAAAAGGGTTTATTGTATAAATGTGGCAACTCCTGCTCTGAAAAACAACTAATTGAGCTAGTTTTCAGGCCTTTTTGTGCAGGTTTTGAGTGGACATTTTTGCGAGACCTGGCAACCCTGCCTGCACTCTTATGAATGACACACACACACACGTGGGCGTGAGTGTCAAAATACGTATGAAAAGAGCACGACAGGGGGGCAGGGGGGGTCTGCATTGTCAATGTCAACAGCTACCCTTTTCAAATGACAGAGGAAGAAGAACTACCCTGCTTAAGCGCTTTTCAGACGTCGGCTTTTAGGCAGTCAATAAAGTTCAAGGTAAGACAAAAACGGGTCACTTAAAAAAAATACGTTTTGCTCCAGCAGGCCGCTGCGTCAATCCAGGCATCTCCACATCGAAAGGTGAGAAAGGTCTGGCAGGCAAGATTATTTTGCCAGTTGGCTCCGCAGCACCACAAACTGAAAGGGGAACCTTTCCTTATATACCAACCTGGGTAATTTTCATTAGACACAAAATGTTAGAAAACAGACTGAAACAGGGAGGGACTACCTGACCCTGTCCAATAATAAACTGCTCATTTTTTATTCTTACAGTGTGCCTTAATGACTATGATCCTGATTCAATGGATGATTGCAGGCACACAGTGGTTGGGACTGGAATAGCCAACATCACTACTCTCATGGGCCAATCGCATGTATCAATGTAAGTGAGTGACTGCTGCAAGGAGCCTCCTGGATAAGGCAGTCTGTCCCGCTCAGTTTATATCCAATCCTATCACTATTGAAATCTATTTGGGCTCAGATAAGTGTAGCGGGAGATACTGAAATATATTTTTTAAAGATTCACTCGAGATCAGATTCTGATCAAACGAATGGATTGAGCCCCCTTGAATGTATTGGAAATGTGCATTCTACTAATTAAAAAGGAGCCTTCCACTCAATATTATACTGTATATGCATAATTCATAACAGGAATAGTACTACGGCCTATTGGGCTTGATAGAAATGCTTCCATTCATCATTACCTTTCAGATATCGAAGGAAAAAGACAGAAGTGTAAAGGACTTTATTTATCAACACCGTCATATGCCATTTTATGCTGAATGTAGTATTGGAAGCCCTCAGATCATATGGCAGATGGGCTTTTGCTCAAATGGAACTCTTTGTATTGGATTTTCCGGTACAATAACACAGCAGAAGCTTATTTGGTTTTTACTCTGAACATTAGCCTAACAAAACCTAGGTGGCTCACCTCAATGCATTTTGGCTGAATGGTCTGACGATAATGGCATGTGGCTTTTGAGGACATTGTAGTCCTGCAAAAAAATATTATGCATTATACAAGTGTTTACTTCTGGTTATGACACTACATTGTGGATTATCGCCTCAAAAATAGACTGACACTGGCAATTCATACATTGTACTGTTCTCCTGACTCAAATATGCATTTTGTAACATTTCCACATGCAAATACAGTGCATTCAGAAAGTATTCAGACCCCTTGACTTTTTCCACATTGTTACGTTACAGCCTTATTCTAAAATGTATTAAAACGTTTTTCCCCCTCAATCTACACACAATACCCCATGATGACAAAGCAGAAACAGTTGACATGTTAAATTTATAAACGAATTTAAACTGAAATATTACATTCGCATAAGTATTCAGACCTTTTACTGAGTACTTTGTTGAAGTACCTTGGGCGGCAATTACAGCCTAGAGTCTTCTTGGGTATGATGCTAAAAGCTTGGCACACCTGTATTTGGGGAGTTTCTCCCATTCTTCTCTGCAGATCCTCTCAAGCTCTGTCAGGTTGGATGGGGAGCATCACTGCACAGCTATTTTCAGGTCTCTCCAGAGAAGTTTGATTGGGTTCAATTCCGGGCTCTGGCTGGGCCACTCAAGGACATTCAGAGACTTGCCCCGAACCCACTACTGCATTATCTTGGCTGTGTGCTTAGGGTTGTTGTCCTGTTGGAAGGTGAACCTTCACCCCAGTCTGAGGTCCTGAGGGCTCTGGAGCAGGTTTTCATCAAGGATCTCTGTACTTTGCTCTGTTCCTTTCCTTCGATCCTAGTCTCCCAGTCCCTACTGCTGAAAAACATACCCACAGCATGATGCTGCCACCACCATGCTTCACCGTAGGGGTGGTGCCAGGTTTCCTCCAAACATGACGCTTGACATTCAGGCCAAAGAGATCAATCTTGGCTTCATCAGACCAGATCATCTTGTTTCTCATGGTCAGAGTCCTTTAGCTGCCTTTTGGCAAACTCAAAGTAGGCTGTCATGTGTCTTCTACTGAGGAGTGGCTTCCGTCTGGCCACTGTACCATAAAGGCCTGATTGGTGGAATGCTGCGGAAATGGTTGTGCTTCTAGAAGGTTCTCACATCTCCACAGAGGAACTCTGGAGCTCTATGAGAGTGACCATCGGGTTCTTGGTCACCTCCCTAACCAAGGCCCTTCTCCGATTCCTCAGTTTAGCCGGGTGGCCAGCTCTAGAAAGAGTCTTGGTGGTTCCAAACTTCTTCCATTTAAGAATGATGGAGACCACTGTATTCTTGGGCACCTTCAATTCCGCATAAATGTTTTGGTACCCTTCCCCAGATCTGTGCCTCGACACAATCCTGTCTCGGAACAATTCCTTTGACCTCATGGCTTGGTTTTTGCTCTGACATTCACGGTCAACTGTGGGACATTATTTAGACAGGTCTGTACCTTTCCAAATCATGTCCAATCAATTTAATTTACCACAGGTGAACTCCAATCAAGTTGTAGAAACCTCTCAAGGATGATCAATGGAAATAGGATGCACCTGAGCTCAATTTCGAGTCTCATAGCAAAAGTTCTGAATTCTTATGTAAATAGGGCATCGGTTTTCAACATTTTATAAATTTGAGGGAACAAAACTTTTCGCTTTATCATTATGGGGTATTGTATGTAGATTCATGAGGAGTGTTTTTATTTAATCCATTTTAGAATAAGGTTGTAAAGTAACAAAATGTGAAACAAGGGAAGGGGTGTGAACACTTTCCCGAATGCACTGTACAGTGCCTTCAGAATGTATTCACACCCCTTTACTTTTCCACATTTTGTTATAGTACAATGTGGGATTAAAATGAATCTCTTTTTTATCAATGATTTACACAAAATACTCTGTCAAATAGGGAGAAAAATTTGAACATTTGTTAAAAAAAAAAAATATATATATATATATATATATATATATATATACTGTATATATATAAAAAACACTAATACACTGCGTTTGCCCATGTTGATGTCCTTTGGGTGGTGGACCATTCTTGATACATACGGGAAACTGTTGAGAGTGAAAAACCCAGCAGTGTTGTAGCTCTTGACACAAACCGGTGTGCCTGGCACCTACTACCATACACTGTTCAAAGTGCAATTAAATATGTCTGGCCCATTCACCCTCTGAATGGTACACATACACAAACCATGACTCAAGGCTTAAAAATCCTTCTTTAGCCTGGGACTGTCTCCTCCCCTTCATCTACACTGATTAAGTGGATTTAACAAGTGACATCAATAAAGGATCATAGATTTCACCTGGATTCAAGTATTAAACCCCTGTAGTAGATATATTAGAAATCACCTTTGGCAGAGATAACAGCTGTGAGTCTAAGAGCTTTGCACACCTGGATTGTAATGTAGTTACAATAGTTCAAATCAGTAAGGATGGTCTGAATGGATTGTCACTTTGTCATTTAGTAAACTCATAATTCACATAGCGTCCTTGCTCACTCATCAGCATGGAAGGTAGAGTATTTATAGGGTCTTCCGCTTTTCCTATTATGCTGAACAAAAATATTAAACACAACATGCAACAATTTCAATGATTTTACTGAGTACAGTTCATCAGGCTGTTGTGGCCTGTGGAATGTTGTCACACTTCTCTTCAATCGCTGTGCGAAGTTGCTGGATATTGGCAGAAACTACAACACGATGTCGTACATGTCAATCAAGAGTATCCCAAATATGCTCAACGAAGAACTGGGACATTTTTCAGCTTCCAGGAAATGTGTACAGATCATTGCGACATGGGGCTGCACATTACGCTGAAACATGAGGTGATGGCGGCGGATGAATGTCACGACAATGGGCCTTGGGATCTCGTCACGGTATCTCTGGGCATTCAAATTGTCATCGTTAAAAATGTAATTATCCCGGGTGGCGCAGTGGTCTAGAGCACTGCATCGCAGTGCTAGCTGCGCCACCAGAGTCTCTGGGTTCGCGCCCAGGCTCTGTGGCAGCCGGCCGCGACCGGGAGGTCCGTGGGGCGACGCACAATTGGCATAGCGTCGTCCGGGTTAGGGAGGGTTTGGCCGGTAGGGATATCCTTGTCTCATCGCGCTCCAGCGACTCCTGTGGCGGGCCGGGCGCAGTGCGCGCTAACCGAGGGGGGCGGGTGCACGGTGTTTCCTCCGACACATTGGTGCGGCTGGCTTCCGGGTTGGAGGCGCGCTGTGTTAAGAAGCAGTGCGGCTTGGTTGGGTTGTGCTTCGGAGGACGCATGGCTTTCGACCTTCGTCTCTCCCGAGCCCGTACGGGAGTTGTAGCGATGAGACAAGATAGTAATTACTAGCGATTGGATACCACGAAAATTGGGGAGAAAAGGGTAGAAAATTAATAAATAAAAAATAAAAATAATAATGTAATTATCCGTAGCTTACACCTGCCCATACCATAACCCCACTGCTACCATGGAGCACGCTGTTCACAACGTTGACATCAGCAAACCGCTCACCCACACAATACCATAAACGTGGTCTGTGGTTTAGGCCGGTTAAAAACAACGTTGGAGGCGGCATACGGTAGAGAAATGAACATTCAATTCTCTGGCAACAGCTCTGGTGGACATTCCTGCAGTGACCATGCCAATTGCACGCTCCCACAAAACTTAAGACATCTGTGGAATTGTATTGTGTGACAGAACTACACATCTTAGAGTGTCTTGCTATTGTCCCCAGCACAAGATGCACCTGTGTAATGATCATGCTGTTTAATCAGCTGCTTGACATGCCACAACTTTCAGGTGGATGGATTATCTTGGCAAAGGAGAAATGTTCACTATCAGGGATGTAAACTAATTTGTGCACAAAATTTGAGAAAAATACATTTCTGAGATCTTTTATTTCAGCTCATGAAACCAACACTTTACATGTCGCGTTTATATTTTTGTTCAGTGTAGCAAGCATGCGGAATATCCTTCCCCTATTCACTTCACCCATTTGAAAATATGAAGCGTGGTACTCAGTGTAATGTTGGATTTGCCCCAAACATAAGGCTTTGTATTCAGTACATAAAGTTTATTTCTTTGCCACATTTTTTGCAGTTTTACTTTAGTGCCTTGTTGCAAACAGGATGCATATTTTGGAATATTTTTTATTCTATACATGCTTCCTTTTCACTATGTCAATTAAGTTGGTATTGTGGTATAACTACAATGTTATTGATCCATCCTCAGTTATTTCTTATCACAGCCATGTAACTGTTTTCAAGTCACCATTGGTCTCATGGTGAAATCCCTGAGCGGTTTCCTTCCTCTCCGGCAACTGAGTTAAGGATGCCTCTATCTTTGTAGTGACTGGTTATTTGATACACCATCCAAAGTGTAATTAATAACTTCACCATGCTCAAAAGGATATTCAATGTCTGCTTTTCTTCTTACCCCATCTACCAACAGGTGTCCTTCTTTCCGAGGAATTGGAAAACCTCCCTGGTCTTTGTGGTTTAATCTGTGTTTGAAAATCAATGCTATACTGAATGACCTTAAAGCTATATGTATGTGTGGGTTAGAGAGATGAGGTATTCATTAAATACAAAAATCATGGTAACCCCTATTATTGCACAGAGTGAATCCATGCAATTTATTATGACACTTGTTGAGCACGTTTTTTCTCCTGAACTTATTTATTTCTTTGTCATAACAAAGAGGTTGAATACTTGAATCAAGACATTTCGGCTTTAAATGTATTCATTTGTAAAGATATATATATAACATTTTAAAAATGATGGGGTATTGTATGTAGGCCAGAGACAAAAACATCTACATTTAATCCACTTTAAAATTCAGGCTGTAGCAACAAAATGTGAAAAAAGGGATGTGAATCATTGGCAGTCGGTGCCATTTAAGAGTTTTTTTTATTAGCATGGCCTTACTTATGGCTCCAGGTCATCTACAAGACCCTGCTAGGTAAAGTCCCCCCTTATCTCGCTGGTCACCATAGCAGCACCCACCTGTAGCACGCGCTTCAGCAGGTACATCTTTCTGGTCACCCCCAAAGTCAATTTCTCCTTTGGCCGCCTCTCCTTCCAGTTCTCTGCTGCCATTGACTGGAACGAACTACAAAAATCTCTGAAACTGGAAACACTTATCTCCCTCACTAGCTTTCAGCACCAGCTGTCAGAGCAGCTCACAGATTACTGCACCTGTACATAGCCCATCTATAATTTAGCCGAAACAACTACCTCTTCCCCTACTGTATTTATTTATTTATTTTACTCCTTTGCACCCCATTATTTCTATTTCTACTTTGCACATTCTTCCACTGCAAATCTACCATTCCAGTGTTTTACTTGCTATATTGTATTTACCTCGCCACCATGGCCTTTTTTTGCCTTTACCTCCCTTATCTCACCTCATTTGCTCACATTGTATATAGACGTATTTTTCTACTGTGTTATTACCTGTATGTTTGTTTATTCCATGTGTAACTCTGTGTTGTTGTATGTGTCGAACTGCTTTGCTTTATCTTGGCCAGGTCGCAATTGTAAATGAGAACTTGTTCTCAACTTGCCTACCTGGTTAAATAAAGGTGAAATACAATAAAAATGTCTATTACAGCATATTGGATGGCTATCATTCATATTCCAGCTCAATGTCACATCTATAGGTTTAGTCTACTACATGATACTCAAATTTTCCATGTACCCATCATGAGGTTGCTGCAACCTAGCCTATTAATGAACGTTTACAACGTAGGCGCAAAGGTCAAGAGAATTGAGTAATTAAGGTGACAGACACATTCAATACCACCTTGCACACTCTTGCCTGTATGTATCTGATCTAGGGTGTAATCCTTAATCCAACAGTTGCAAATTACAGAATCTATTGGACAAATTCAGATATGTTTACCCGAAACATTTGACCCAAGTTAAACAATTTAAAGGCAATGCTACTAAATACTAATTGAGTGTATGTAAACTTCTGCCCCACTGGGAATGTGATGGAGAAATAAAAGCTGAAATAAATCATTTTCTACTATTATTCTGACATTTCACATTCTTAAAATAAAGTGGTGATCCTAACTGACCTAAGACAGGGAATTTTTACTAGGATTAAATGTCAAGAATTGTGAAAAACTGAGTTTAAATGTATTTGGCTAAGGTGTATGTAAACTTCTGACTTCAACTGTATGTATGTATGTACGTATGTATGTATGCACACATACAATTCTCGCAACTAAGCGCTCTCCTTCTCTCCCCTTTTCCGTGAACTTCGATGCACAACACATCAGCTGTCTGTGACCAGGCAAAAAAAACTTTCCAAGCCAAACCTTCATATCATAACCGCCTACATAGTTGTCCTGTCATAGTTCTATTAGTTCTAGTTGACTAACGCGTAAGGAAATCCGCTACAATCACATAGCACAGTGTAGTCAGAAAGCAGTTAGACCAGCGGGCCCCGGTGGCAATACATTAATAAAACCAAAAGCTTACCTTGACTTGAGAGTTCCAGCGTTGGATAGCCATATCCAGATCGCTAATATACCATGCCTCTCTGTTTGAGCTGGGTGTTTGAGTAGGCCAAAATATCTAGCTGCATTCGCAAGCTAACTGAACGTTAAAAAATAATAAAATCAAAAATACAACCAAATATGGCACTCACTCAATCTGTCAGAGCTACATGATTCTGATATTCTAAGCTCTGTTGTGGTTGACAGTGGTTGACCTTAGCTAAGCCTCAGGAGGTTCTCCCTCTCACTCTCTGAAATGAATTTATTCAAAACTATTATCTTGCTCTCCCTTTGATTCAACTACTCACCACATGTTATGCACTGCAGTGCTAGCTAGCTGTAGCTTATGCTTTCAGTACTAGATTAATTCTCTGATCTTTTGATTGGGTGGACAACATGTCAGTTAAGGCTGCAAGAGCTCTGATAGGTTTGAGGACGTCCTCTGAAAGTTGTCATAATTACTGTGGAAGTCTGTGGAAGGGGGTGAGAACCATGAGCCTCCTAGGTTTTGTATTGAGGTCGATGTACCGAGGAGAACAGTAGCTAGCTGTCCTCCATGGTGCAGAACCCTATGGGCCCTGGTCAAAATCAGTATATATTTTTTACAGATAAAACATGAATTTTTTATTTTAAAATACATGTGCAGGTGTGGTTGGAAACCCAATGTGTGGGGTGCCATTTGGGACGCAATTAAGACATTTATCATTTGAAAACCTTTGCGATAACTTGATGGGTGGCATCTGTATTCCTTAGGCATGTGACACATTTGGCATTGTCCATCATTGTACGGTATAGGAACTATACATTGATATTTATGATATGGTGCATGGAATTAAAGCCTTTTTGATCGGCAATTAGTGGTCAGATCAGGAGGTCTCCATGGTTTGGGAGGCATAAATACGAACTGTCATCGTCATTCATTTGTATGCGACTGGAGGTGCACTTGCTCATTACGGATTCAGACCCAAACCTGCCTTCCAAACAGGCCATAAATTAACCCAAGTCCCTCCATTTAGCAGAAAAAGCCCTGTTTTGTTTGCGTCCCCACCACATCTAGTTAAGGAAAAAACCTCCAAACCTAGCAAAGCTTCAATATCAATCTTCTCCTCAGAAAACGTGTCACATTGTAAAATACATATAGACAAATGGATCACACTTTACAGAGTAGTAAAGAGGTTGATGTACTGGGGCTTCGTTGGACTATGTCAGTTTAATAGCTTCTGGGTGCCTTTTAACACCAGGAGGATCATAAGAGACGCTAGGATTCCTTCAAATGCTAAATCGACATTTCAGGAATTATAGCCAGCATATAAATTATTTCACATCAATCTTTTTCACACTCACACGTCAGGTCAGGTCGCACATACAGAGATAACTACCAAACTTAAACCTTCTGATTTGATTCATTCCTGTTGTGGGAGGACTAGGTGAATCAAAGTGGACTGATTTTAATAAACCAATGGAACTGGCAAGTTTCTTTCATATGGTAACTGAATATAATTGTGTATATCACATAACTCCCATGCCTTACGTATATAACAGTTCTACACATTGTTCAATAATACCATACAATAAACGTATAACTGGTGAGAAAAGAAGTTGCCCATGTACTAGTCCTTCTAGTGGGTTTTACACCTTCGTAACTAACATTTGATTACTCCGAATGACACCATCACTTCAGATGAATTTACCTATTCCAGGATACACTAGATGTCCACATACTTTTGGTCATCTACTCTTCGAACATCTCATTGCAAAATCATGGGCATTGATATGGAGTTGGTCCCCCCTTTGCTTCTATAACAGCCTCCGCTCTTCTGGGAAGGCTTTCCACTAATGTTGCTTCCATTCAGCCACAAGAGCATTAGTGAGGTTGATGTTGAGCGATTAGGCCTGGTTCGCAGTCGGCGTTTCAATTCATCCCAAAGGTGTTCAATGGGGTTGATGTCAGGGCTCTGAGCAGGCCAGTCAAGTTCTTCCACACCGATCGACAAACCATTTCTGTATGGACCTCGCTTTGTGCACGGGGGCATTGTCATGCTGAAACAGGAAAAGACATTCCGCAAACTGTTGCCACAAAGTCGGAAGCACAGAATTGTCTAGAAAGTCATTGTATGCTGTAGCGTTAAGTTCCAACTTCACTGGAACTAAGGGGACTAGCCCGAAACATGAAAAACAACCCCAGACCATTATTCCTCCCCACCAAACTTTACATTTGGCACTATGCATTGGTACAGGTAGTGTTCCTGGCATCCGCCAAACCCAGATTCGTCCGTCAGACTGCCAGATGGTGAAGCGTGACTCATCACTCGAGAGAAGGTATTCCCACTGCTCCAGAGTCCAATGGCAGCGAGCTTTACACCCCTCCAGCTGACGCTTGGCATTGCACATGGTGATCTTAGGCTTGTGTGCGGCTGCTCGTTCATGGAAACCAATTTCATGAAGGTACCGACGAACAGTTCTTGTGCTGACGTTGCTTAAAGAGGCAGTTTGGAACCCGATAGTGAGTGTTGCAACCGAGGACAGATTATTATTTATTTTTTACACACTATGTGCTTCAGCACCCGGCAGTCTCGTTCTGTAAACTTGTGTGGCTTATCACTTTGCAGCTGAACCGTTGTTGCTCCTACATGTTTCCACTTCACAATAACAGCACTTGCAGTTGACCGGGGCAGCTCTAGCAGGGCAGAAATTTTACAAACTGACTTGATGGAAAGGTGGAATCCTATGACGGTGCCACGTTTGAAGTCACTGAGCTCTTTAGTAAGGCCATTCTACTTCCAATGTTTGTCTACGGAGACACATGGCTGTGTGCTCAATTTTATACACCTGTCAGCAACGGCTGTGGCTGAAATAGCCTAATCAACTCATTTGAAGGGGTGTCCACATATATATATAAGTATACAGTGGGGAGAACAAGTATTTGATACACTGACAATTTTGCAGGTTTTCCTACTTACAAAGCATGTAGAGGTCTGTAATTTTTATCATAGGTACACTTCAACTGTGAGAGAAGGAATTTAAAACAAAAATCCAGAAAATCACATTGTATGATTTTTAAGTAATTAATTTGCATTTTATTGCATGACATAAGTATTTGATACATCAGAAAAGCAGAACTGAATATTTGGTACAGAAACCTTAGTTTGCAATTACAGAGATCATACGTTTCCTGTAGTTCTTGACCAGGTTTGTACACACTGCAGCAGGGATTTTGGCCCACTCCTCCATACAGACCTTCTCCAGATCCTTCAGGTTTCGGGGCTGTCGCTGGGCAATACGGACTTTCGGCTCCCTCCAAAGATTTTCTATTGGGTTCAGGTCTGGAGACTGGCTAGGCCACTCCAGGACCTTGAGATGCTTCTTACGGAGCCACTCCTTAGTTGCCCTGGCTGTGTGTTTCGGGTCGTTGTCATGCTGGAAGACCCAGCCACGACCCATCTTCAATGCTCTTACTGAGGGAAGGAGGTTGTTGGTCAAGATCTCGCGATACATGGCCCCATCCATCCTCCCCTCAATACGGTGCAGTCGTCCTGTCCCCTTTGCAGAAAAGCATCCCCAAAGAATGATGTTTCCACCTCCATGCTTCACGGTTGGGATGGTGTTCTTGGGGTTGTACTCATCCTTCTATTCCTCCAAACACGGCGAGTGGAGTTTAGAGCAAAAAGCTCTATTTTTGTCTCATCAGACCACATGACCTTCTCCCATTCCTCCTCTGGATCATCCAGATGGTCATTGGCAAACTTCAGACGGGCCTGGACATGCGCTGGCTTGAGCAGGGGGACCTTGCGTGCGCTGCAGGATTTTAATCCATGACGGCGTAGTGTGTTACTAATGGTTTTCTTTGAGACTGTGGTCCCAGCTCTCTTCAGGTCATTGACCAGGTCCTGCCGTGTAGTTCTGGGCTGATCCCTCACATTCCTCATGATCATTGATGCCCCACGAGGTGAGATCTTGCATGGAGCCCCAGACCGAGGGTGATTGACCGTCATCTTGAACTTCTTCCATTTTCTAATAATTGTGCCAACAGTTGTTGCCTTCTCACCAAGCTGCTTGGCTATTGTCCTGTAGCCCATCCCAGCCTTGTACAGGTCTACAATTTATCCCTGATGTCCTTACACAGCTCTCTGGTCTTGGCCATTGTGGAGAGGTTGGAGTCTGTTTGATTGAGTGTGTGGACAGGTGTCTTTTATACAGGTAACGAGTTCAAACAGGTGCAGTTAATACAGGTAATGAGTGGAGAACAGGAGGGCTTCTTAAAGAAAAACTAACAGGTCTGTGAGAGCCGGAATTCTTACTGGTTGGTAGGTGATCAAATACTTATGTCATGCAATAAAATGCAAATTAATTACTTAAAAATCATACAATGTGATTTTCTGGATTTTTGTTTTAGATTCCGTCTCTCACAGTTGAAGTGTACCTATGATAAAAATGACAGACCTCTACATGCTTTGTAAGTAGGAAAACCTGCAAAATCGGCAGTGTATCAAATACTTGTTCTCCCCACTGTATATAGTGTACATCAATAGAAACCCTAAAAGGTCACCCTATTTAATCAAAAGGAGGGCTCTTCTAAGACACTACTGTAGGTAAAAGGTCACACTCAATAAATCTACAGCAACACTCATCACGTCAAGCTTCTATCCCTATTCTATAAATCCATCTGCTATTGTCACAGTTACAGTAGGCCTATGAACAACAATTAAATAGACGACGACAGTTCTGAATTGTATTTCCTTTACATCTGAAGGGATTAAGGACGCATGTCCATTTGTGAACTCGGCGGCACTCAAAACTACAAAGCAAATACATCACATTCAGAGTCTGAGATATCTGGTGTGAGGTTTGAGTTGTAAATTGTAACGCTGCTCAGCCTAACTGTTTTGACCCCCCCAGGGACAAGTTAAGTGGCAAATTGAAGGTGGAAGGGAGGTAGCAGATTATTGAAAAACTGCAGGCTCAGGGAAAGTCAACGAGCAAAGAAATTTGACTGGGTGGGGGGGGGGGGGGGGGAATACGTAATTGGTCATGCTGGGGCCAAGCGCACGCCACACGGGTCGAGCTCTGCCCTCGCTGACATGCCACCCTCGTAGGCTTTTATTCAAATTGAATGCATAAATGACTTGAATTAATGTGACGTGGCACCGGAACTCGGGAAAGATGGCCGACGGGCTATTTTTATGTGTATCGTTTCCCGTCTTTATTGGATGGACCGCAACAGCATAACGGGTTTCATTGTAGGAGTCATCAAATCAACGGGGGCCAAGTTGATTTAGAGTGATTTTATGTTCCATGATGGTCACATTCCCTAATTTTCTCTCTGCCTCTGACTCAACCCATAAGTTTCCAGTGCATTGTCTGATTGACAAGCCTACTGGAAGCAGCTATGACAATTCCATGACTATGACAATTCATAAGCTGCTCTTTTAAAACACTGCAAACTTATGGGCATGAAATCCCCCACAACTCCATCCCGCCTAACAGCGGTCGATCATCGGCCCCTACTAGGGCTGTGATGGTCGCGTAATTTTGGATGACAGTTATTTGCCAGCCAAATGGCCGCCGTCACAGTTAACTATCGTTCTAATTTTAAGACGCAAATTCTCTCCTCCTGACTACATGTGCTGCCATAGAAATATAATGAATAGAATGGGCATCCAGATTCAAATCAATGATGGCATAATAGTGGACTGTCGGCCATTGCAAGTGTACCCACAGGAGCAAAGCAGTAAGTAAAAGCAGGAAATGTACACCAATACGTGCTGTGATTTGTTGATCAGGTCAACTGAAACTACAAAAAATATATTCCATTGCATGAGCTACATCACGTAACAATTTGAATGAACATTCTAGATTACTAAGGAAATGATTGCATCACTATACCAGGCAGCCACTGCGAGTGTACCCATACATTTACCAGTCAAATTGACAGGGTTAGAGGTTCCAAGCACATTTCCAGTCATTCTAGTTCTATGTGTGCTGCTGCAGGGAGGAGGGTGTTGCTTAGGCAACCGAAAACCTTGCTTGTTTCAGCAAGGAGCAACAAAGTTATCACGTTGTTAAGATTCCATGTTACCGCAGAAACTGATTTCATTTTCATGACGTCTTCAACCATAACCATCGTTACACGGTAAATTGTGCCAGCCCTAGACCCTACCCTCGTACCCTCTTCCCAACCGCATTTGGGGGCAAACTCAGCAAAGAGAAAGGTGCTGGAATGAATTTGATAATCCCTGTCATAAGGGAGAAGAATGGGGTTATTCGAGGATAATGAATGGGTTAGCAAATGAGAGGGATGGTGGGATGAATGCATGTCTTCGATCACACTCACATTGCCACACACCGCATCATTCTCCTCAGTCTGACAATAGAAAATAAAAAAATAACACTACGTGACTCATAGGGCACCAAATGTGTGTGTCTGTCTGTCCGTCTGTCTGTCTGTGCTTGTGTTTTAAACCACTCAAAAACCCTTAAGAGCTCAAAACCTTTCCAGTTCCATCTTTTGTGCGGAGCCAAACGCTGATGCAGAAGCACTTAACTTGTACCACAATAACCCCTGTCATCTCACTACTCTGACCCTGCAAATCGCCCGCCTTCGATATATAGAGCCGCGGCTACGGGCCTCAAATATGCCTTTTGTCACTTCCTGAAAGCAAACCTTGGCCTTAATGGCTCTTATGTTCTGTATCGTGTCCATGGTGTTTCCTCTAGGCCTTTTCTTTTAAAACACTCAAACACTTCGAGGTCATCCCTTTTTCCGAGCTGCAGCATCAAGCATCCAATTGCACGACCCTATCTTTCAAACATGTCAATCGAGGAAGGATCCACCACAATGCTCTGGACACCTCAATACAGCCTCATTTTCTACCGGACTTTCCTTTTGTTGACAGTTTGTGAAAGCTTTTCACCCCAACCTTTCTGTCCGAGCTCTTTGTAGCCCAGGACACTGAAAGTGTTGAGCGAGACGTGCCTCAAAGGACCTTTACTTTCCACGGCCATGGTTCTTTTCTTTTCTGCCACTCTTTTCTTCTTCTGTCACATTCCTGCCACAGACGAGTCCTGGCAGACCGGCTTGTCTCACCTTAACAGCATGATCACTCCTGTCCTGGAGACCCCAGAGAGCCAAGGCCCTCACACTGGCAGCAGGGGCCTTTTTGGCCTACATGAGTGTGTGTGTGTAAGAGAGTCGGGCAGGTAGCCTAACTGTTGTTTCCTTGGCATCTGTCATTCTACCTGGTTGTATGCAAGGATTTAGCCAAGCCTGGCTATTTGTACCCATAAAGGACATGATTGATTGCCTGGCTACCCAAACTCCTTGCTTCGGCCAAACGCCACAGACCTTAGTTTCTTCTCCGCAATGAGTCTAGATCTGAATACCTCCGACAATTTCTAGAACACAAACATTCTAACCGTTCTGATTGGTCCCAGAAACCAATGGGTTGGGCCAGAGCCAGGACACACGTAGGTCAAACGGCATTTCAAAAATGTGTCATTGGTTTCGATACTCTGATTGGTTAGAGATGATCCCGTCGCTGATGACTTTGGTTTTGTACAACACCCCTCGTTTTGACATCACCACAAACAACTTCAACGATGGCCGTCTCAGACTAAAGTATGTAACGAACGATGGAGCAGCAGCACTCATTGAGTTGTCAGGCAATATGATTGATGCTACGCTAGCATTTCTAAAGCCTTTATTCCAGGTCGAATCACAAATGTCTAACAATGCAACCGCCAGCTGCATACGGCAATCCGTAGGGATCCAAGGTCAATTTTGACAATCATACATTTACCCCCTCATGCCATCCAGCAACCCACAAATCTATTCCAACACCAATTTTGGCAATGACCAAATTGGTTGAAAATTCCAAGCCACATTTGGTGTGACCTAAGTGTTATTTTGGTTTGTCAGGGAAGCATTGAAGGGGAGGGGGGCAAAAAACACAATTACCAGGTGCTGCTGGCTTCGCCTCTCTTCCTGTAATTGTTTTTCTGGCTTCTATAAAGAAACTAATTTCCCTCATTAAACACAATGTACATGGAGACAGAAGGCAGTCGGTGCAGAAGCCACAATGAACAAATGGCTTTTGATTGAAGAACAGATGATCGTACATGCAGGCGCCGAGATGAATATGAATTTCACCCCTGAAACCAGTTTGTACATGTACCTGAGCAATAAGATGCATATACTGTTACATGAGCCATGTCCCGCACCCAAACAGGCAAAGGAAAATAGATTGAGGTGATATTCCACCAGTTAGTGATCAAACCACTTCAACATTCAACACTCCCCCTTACTGTACCTCAAGCAGCAACGTTGTCTTAGGGCTGAATGTGATGTACAGGAAGTGTCCATTGATTTTGTTCAAAGACGACTCATATTCAGATAAATCACAACCTCTCATCCTAAAGCTATCAACTAATTTGAGCTCTGAAAATAATTAAGGCCTAGTCTGTAGCAAGAGGGAGATTAGAGTGAGACCGTGAAAGTGTGAGAGCGCCGCAATTTACAGACATCTAAATACCCTCCATAGCCTAGTAGCCTCTAGCCTTTGTAGGCTATTCAAATCGATACAAGGACAGTACTTTTTAACTCCAGCAAAAGCCTTAATTTACAACAGAGGAACTATTAAGTCATATCCTATACAGTTCAATCGATGAAGAGAATTGAAGAGCTCATGTCTCGATTCATACTGTAATGGCAAATGTGATTCCACCTGCTGCGTATTAATGTTCAAAATGAAAGAACAAAATCACATTAATCAAATAGACTTTATGAAAACGCAAATACACTCACTGAGAACTAAGACAGTGCATTTGGAAAAAGGGAGAAAAAGAAAATGGAAAAACAGCACACAAAATGAGATTGCGTCGGAGGACGAAATGCAATGGCAGCCCATATGGAAGTAGTCAGGATTGGTTTTGGTGAAACCTAAGTTCACTGAGGACACCAAATTAACCCATATCATTATAAATTGACGCCATTAGCGGGAATGTGAAGCAACGAAGAGGGGAGGGCTTACATCATGAGAGTAATATAAAAACACAGAGGCTCTGTCCAGAGAGACAATGCAGAATAAAGACCTCCAAGTGGAGCTGGCAAGAGCCGTTCCAACCTATACACACCCATCATCCGGGTTAAGAGAGATAACCAGTTGTTGCGTAGTTGTTAGAGAAACGTCTCAGTAAAACCATCTTTGTCAAGGCCACAAAACGAAAGACAATAAAAACGAGGGAAAACAGCCATCCTGAAGGGTAAACCATTCATAAAAGGTACTATAGCCCTTTATAAGGACCTTTATAATGCTTCACAAACCATTCATAAGCAAATGTCATACTAAACAGTAAAAGGGTATTTAGCATTTGGCAATGCATCAGATAGATGTAAGTACTGGTTATATCATTACACCTTAATTGTATGACTTTGCTTACAAAGCATATAGGCCTTCGAAGGTTTTATGATGGCTTTGTTAAACCTTTGTTGTTCGAGCAACATCATTGCGGGACCTTGTCAGCTGCATATCCTGTATACAACAGCTGTTCACTAAAACATTAGGCTCTCAGTAGGTAGCTATCTGCCTGGCTTGTAAACATGGGTGGGACCACCTGGCTAGGATTAAACATTGATAACCATCCACCGCACCATTGATTCAAATAACTGCTTATTAAACCCAATTAAATAATTACTTCCAAATTTGATTATTTTAGGCCTAGATTGATCAAATCAATGTGTTTGAGCTAACTGCCCAAAAACACTCCCTTTCCTTTATTTATATGTACCAGTTTGATTGAATTCCAGCCCAGAACAAATAGATAAAGTTTGGTTTAGTGAAAAACCACCTACTAAGCCTTAGAACACCTAAAGCAGTAATGTCCATAGGGTACCACTGATTGTTTTCACACAGGTAAGGGCTTACGAGTGGCACAGTGGTCTAAGGCACTGCATCTCAATGCTAGAAGTGTCACAAGACCCTGGTTCGATCCCAGGCTGTATCACAACCGGACATGATTGGGAGTCTCATAGGGCAGCGCACAATTGGCCCAGGGTAGCCCGGTATTGTAAAATAAGAATTTGTTCTTTACTGACTTGCCTAGTTAAATAAAGAATCGAAGTACCAGCTCTGGGGTGCTGTGTGACTCCCTAATTTCCTTTTTTTTGGCAATAAAAGGCAGTTTACAGACAGAGCAACTGTTGCTACTGACAGGATTATCAATTTTCCAGACATGTTGACTTTACATCATAAGCGGTTGGCTAAAATGAATTAGGCAAGACATCCAGAATGCACTGCAATGGGGCGGCGCCACAATAAGAGGTAAATCAAGGTCAGCATCTCTCAATATAGTCAAAAGTAAAATCCGTCAGACATTCCACCGTTGGGACACTTTGTCCACAGCTGTGGAGCAAATATTATGAAGAACGACATGGCATTGGATAAGCAAAGACAAGATACATTGAAAGTAAACTACAGGTTGACATCCAATTAGACAGAAAGCTTCAACTGTCCTCTCGTCATTCCTCTTGGGGGAGAATGTCAAGGTCTTCGCCGTCTGAGGTAGATGGCTGTGTTAGTTTTGTTGTGGGCATGTTTACCGTACACCCACCACATTGACGATATTGCTGTAATCACGTGTCACCACCTTGGGAGCACTTCACAGATGATGAGACAGAGTCAGCGACAAAGAGATTGCGCGCTAGTAGGCCTAGCCCTGGGTAGAATGTCTGGGAAATAACTGTTATCTGATGGGACGGATTCAAAATAAATGAATGTTACCGACTCGGATCCTAATTGGAATGTTTTATGTCGCACCCGCACAATAGCCAGTCACTCCTGTTAGTCCATTCCATTTCAAATTCAAAATGGCATTGCGGACAAAATAACAAAACATATTGAAATGAGACAAAAGACAACTAAGATCACTGCTGTGGAGGGTTAAGAAAAGTTCTGATCAAAATGTTAGCCTAGCTACCGCTGCCAGTTTAGATTTAATATGCATGAATCAAAGCTTATCTACAGTGTTTGTCCAACACCCACAATTTCCAGACAAGAGCCTATAGAAGCCTGTAAGCTTCATGGTAGTAAGGCAGAGGTAGGCAGAGGTGTTCAGAGCTGTTGTTGATAGGCCTACCTCGGGAATCACAATGTAAAATCCATCACTACATGAGTTGAAATACATTTCTATAACATTATGCAACACAACATATAACCTATGCTCTTTGTGCAAGTGATGTTTGATAAATAAATATATAAGTTAGCCCAACATGCATTCTTTGGAATGAGATGATCAACATAAATGTAACCAATTCTGGTTGCTCATAAGCCTACAGTTCCTTTCTGGTGAGATGCAGAAGTGCCCCACTGCTCTGTTACTGCGTCAGTTTTTCCCCTTTAACTTGCATGGTGGCACTAAAAATTGTCAAAATTCCAAATGCAGGAAATTTGCCAAAAAACTCCATCCATTTTCCATTTTCCCTTGAACATCTTATTGTATACAACCCCTGTTTCAAGCAGACATGGCATGTACGGGACTACCTGAACGGTTTTGCAGTGTATCCAACACAAACTTAATTCATTGCAATACATTCATCATCCAACTTCACATTGATTTTGCGCAATGTAAAAATCGGTGCACGTCCTTTCAACATGCTCTGAAAGAAAGGTAGTGAATGGAGAAACGCACCTTGCACGAGCATAGTTCCAACCATTCCCTTCACAATAAACCATGATGCACCAAACTATTTGAAATGTAAGCATCGGTTCTCGTGTTTGGCTAGAGCAGGACGGACGCGCTCATTGAAAAAATGCCTATTGTCTTTAATTAAGTGACGCTCGTTAATCACCGCAACAGACACCAGAAAGTATCGATATCTTGACTAAGCAATTCATTGCAAACTGCATAGCCAATAAATAATGCCGACAAGTTTATTTAAAAATCTAAGTCTAGCATCATTTTGGGGGGGATACAGTCTAGCATATAACATCACTAGCCTACACATTGCATTGAACACTCAGCGTTGTCGCAAATATTGGATATAGGAGAAACTGCAGGTAGCCTAATTGAAGTGCATATGCGCATCAAAATATAGATGCAGATGAAGCTAAAATCATATAGTCTACATTTTAGTAGAATATTCTTACCGTGTTTTAGAAGATGATACCGGTGAAAACGATTATACCCTTCAAGTAGTCATCCCATTGAAAGTGTAAGTAATAAAATTGCTCACACAATATTGTCTTTCCCCAATGGATAGGCTATCGTACTTGCGCACTGAAAACCATGCAGATTTCAATCTACTCAGATGATCGAGGGAAAAGAACGCGATTCCCAAATATTATTTCGAATAACTCCGTTAAGGCTATAGCCTATTCTTTCACGAGTCCGGTAAGTTAATAGAAGAGCTGGAAATGTCTGTAGTATGATCCGTGTAGCCTATAGGCTACTGATGATATTGCGGGAGAAAGCCTACACAAGGAGCCCGTTCTATCTAGATGTCAATCCCTCAACAGTGACACACGTCCTCTTTTGTGCAGTAGCTAGGCTACATCATGTCCTAAAGAAAAAGCTCAAAGGCGTAACATGTTATGCCAACAAAAAAAGAGTATCCAAAATAATGTATTTAGCCTCTTGTTAGAAAAGGTCCACGGCAAAGAACTCGAGATATTGTTTCCAAAGCTGAGCTCTCGGCGCATGACAAACCAAATTCGGAGCACTGCCTGAGAGAAATGCGGTCTTGACTCGACTCAAGGTAGAATGCGAGAACGGCGAGAGGCAAAACTCGGATCTGGATTGACGCTCACAACATATACTCGGGCTCCACCTAGCAGTAAAGATGGGATAAAAATGCAACCAACTACCTACGCCGCCTCTACCTGTATCATGCTTAAATTACTCATGTCAAAGTCATATTACATTTTGTCCGGAAAATATTGATGTGTAACAGACGGCCTTACCAGACTAAGTGCGTCCTAAAACTACTTGGTAAGGCTGTGGAAACGAGGCAATTGTCAACTGCTAGCAACACCGTAGGCATCTACTGATCGGTATAAGCATGTAACATTCTTAGTTTGCACATTTATAAAGCTGTAGGCTAATACACCGTTTTAAGATTGCTTGAAATTGTGTGACTGTGAATGTCTCCAATCTCGAAAATGTAAAGATTCAGATAATGAATTGATGAATGGTTTCCAAATCAATCACCAATAGCAGTCTTTCTTTTACATACAAATGTTTGAATATCAATGACGTGTAGACTTTGATAGTGACGCACATTCATATTAAGTATACTGGTACACCTTGAACTAGTGCAGACAGTGGTACATTTTTCAACGGGGCTTGCATTTGAAAAGATGAATCGTTATCTTTAGCCGGCACTGCTTGCCATGCACCCCAGATGCAAATGGTTTCTGCAGTTAGTGAGCTGACCAAAACTGGATGTCATTACTGTACAGATGTAGGATCTTAATTTGATCACTCTTTTGTTGCTGAAAATGTAATGTTCCTGCACAGCAGAAAATGCAAACTTGTAGTTTATTCAAGGTTTAAAAAGTTTGTAATTTCCACTTTAAAATGTCATTGGATTTGCCCTAAGGAAAAAGGGTATCAGCTCTTACAAAAAAAGGTACACTAGCCTAATTATAATCCACATAATAATTCACATTTCTTGTTGCTGCAGAATTATTTTCCTGCTGTAGTAGTCTGGCTCATACTAAGAGCCTACATCTGTACCAGTGTTTGAAAACCCTGGTTGCTAGCTTCTGTGTGGCTATACGCTCCCCTAAAGTATTTATTTGGACAGTGAAGCTAAAACTTTTAATTTGGCTCTCTACTCCAGCATTTTTTATTTGAGATCAAATGTTTCATATAAGGTGACAGTACAGAATGTCACCTTTTATTTGAGGGTATTTTCATACATCTGTTTACCCTTTTAGAAAATAATGCACTCTATGTATCTAGTCCCCGATTTGAATACGTTTTCTTTTTCTCATAATTATTTGGACAAATTCACTTATAGTGTATTAAAGTAGTCAAAAGTGTAGTATTTGGTCCCGTATTCCTAGCACGCAAAGACATCAAGCTTGTGGCTCTGCAAACTTGTTGGATGCATTTGCAATTTGTTTCGGGAATATGTTTTCCCAATAGGAACTGAATGATGAATAATTGATTGTGTCATTTTAGAGTCACTTTTATTGTAAATAAAAAATAGAAGATGTTTCTGGATCAGATCTGAACACTTCTACTATGTGGATGCGACCATGATTATGGATAATCATAAATGAATCATGAATAATGATAAGTGAGAAAATTACAGAGGGACAAAGATCATACCCCCCCCCAAAAATGCTAATCTCCCCTGTTATTGGTAATAGGGGAGCATGTTTTAGGGGGCATGATCTTTGTGCATCTGTAATTTTCTAACTCGTCATTATTCACGATTCATTCATGATTATCCATAAACATGGTCGCATCCAGATTGATGTAGAATTGTAAGGAAACATATTCTATTCTTATTTACAATAAAAGTGACAATCATCAAGTTTGCGGATGACACTACAGTGGTAGGCTTGATTACCAACAACGACGAGACGGCCTACAGGGAGGAGGTGAGGGCCCTCGGAGTGTGGTGTCAGGAAAATAACCTCACACTCAACGTCAACAAAACAAAGGAGATGATTGTGGACTTCAGGAAACAGCAGAGGGAGCACCCCCCTATCCACATCGACGGGTCAGTAGTGGAGAAGGTGGAAAGTTTTAAGTTCCTCGGCGTACACATCACGGACAAACTGAATTGGTCCACCCACACAGACAGCGTCGTGAAGAAGGCGCAGCAGCGCCTCTTCAACCTCAGAAGGCTGAAGAAATTCGGCTTGTCACCAAAAGCACTCACAAACTTCTACAGATGCACAATCGAGAGCATCCTGTCGGGCTGTATCACCGCCTGGTACGGCAACTGCTCCGCCCACAACCGTAAGGCTCTCCAGAGGGTAGTGAGGTCTGCAGAACGCATCACCGGGGGCAAACTACCTGCCCTCCAGGACACCTACACCACCCGATGTCACAGGAAGGCCATAAAGATCATCAAGGACAACAACCACCCAAGCCACTGCCTGTTCACCCCGCTATCATCCAGAAGGCGAGGTCAGTACAGGTGCATCAAAGCAGGGACCGAGAGACTGAAAAACAGCTTCTATCTCAAGGCCATCAGACTGTTAAACAGCCACCACTAACATTTAGCGGCCGCTGCCAACATACTGACTCAACTCCAGCCACTTTAAAAATGGGAATTGATGGAAATTATGTAAAAATGTACCACTAGCCACTTTAAACAATGCCACTTAATATAATGTTTACATACCCTACATTACCCATCTCATATGTATATACTGTACTCTATATCATCTACTGCATCTTGCCATCTTTATGTAATACATGTACCACTAGCCACTTTAAACTATGCCACTTTATGTTTACATACCCTACAGTACTCATCTCATATGTATATACCGTACTCTATACCATCTACTGCATCTTGCCTATGCCGTTCTGTACCACCACTCATTCATATATCTTTATGTACATATTCTTTATCCCTTTACACTTGTGTGTGTATAAGGTAGTAGTTGTGGAATTGTTAGGTTAGATTACTTGTTGGTTATTACTGCATTGTCGGAACTAGAAGCACAAGCATTTCGCTACACTCGCATTAACATCTGCTAACCATGTGTATGTGACTAATAAAATTTGATTTGATTTGATTTGACTCCAAATTTACTCATTACATTATTTACCATTCATTTCTATTCTACGTTAGAAATATGTTGTGCATAATCTGAAACACAACCAAAACAAACTGCAAATGCATCCAAGACGTTGGTAGAGTCACAAGCTTGATGTAGTCATTGGGTACTAGGAATATGGGAACAAATACTCAACTTTTGACTAAACTGAATACACTATTAGTGAATTTGTCCTAATACTTATGACACCTTCATATGGGGATTAGAACATATAGCACATTCATTTCTAAACAGTAAAACAGATATGTATGAAAATACCCTCAAATAAATGGTGACATGCTGTACTGTCCCCTCATGTGAAACATATGATCTCAAATAAAAAAACGCTGGAGTATAGAGCCAAATTAAAAGTTTTAGCTTCACTGTCCAAATAAATACGTGTAAGAGTGTATATAGCCTATAGCTGAAATATAGTGCTGCCATCTTGACTGCGTTAAACAATACATGAAAACTGCCTGCACAAGAACATTTTCCACAAACAATCATGTGAATGTCATACCACTTATGGAAATGTCACCACATCTGAGATCTTGTACCATCACACATTTCAGAGACACAAATGAGACCGAGACAGTTCAATAGTATAGGTCTCCATGTAACACGTCCCAAATGGAATCATATTCTCTATAGTACACTACTTTGCAACAGAGCCCTATGGGCCCTGGTCAAATGTTGTGCAGTAAATAGAGAATAGGGTGCCAAATGCAGGAGGAGAGATTGAGAGAGACAGAGAGGCGTGCGTCCTGCTGCTGCATCATGTTACTAACTCAGGCCCCCTCCGCCACACTTGCAGCCTTACCACTGGGCACAGATGTCAATTCAACATCTATTCCACGTTTGTTTCAACGTAATTTAATTGAAATGAAGTGGAAACAACGTTGATTCAACCAGTGTGTGCCCTATGTGGTATGGTGATTATGGAGCTGTAGTGACTAGATTTAGAATAGTGAGTTTCATTGAGTGGAGGATACCATTATTGAGTCATTTGTGAATAGACAAGGGCGCATTTAAATGTATTATTACTTGTAAACACGACCATTGAGTTACTGGACAATGTATAATTGCGTGTGTGTTCCTGCCAAATACAGCTGCCAACAGCGGGGTTTACCAACACAGACAGTTAAGCACCTGAGACACTATCATAAATGAACATCATAAAGTGATACATAGCACCATAAAAGCTCAATGCACAAACTTAACATGCCGCTGCGAAACTATGCCAAATATAAAGCCATTTAGGAAAATGAAGCCTTATGGGGAGACGAAGGAAACCCAACAAAGTAGGACACAATCTCATTATGCTTCCAAGCAATTTCATCTTGAGTGTTGACTCTTTAATTGTACTGAATGCTTAAAGTGTTGAAACAACTGAAAGCTTAGTTGTCTACTTATTGCGGTAAAATGTGTGAATGCGCAGTTGTTTTTGCATTCTTTATAGAGGGTTGTTTTAGATTTAGATTTTTAACATCAGTATCAAGATAATGAACCTAGTTTATGCTACAGGGCCATAATTGTTAGGCCTTTGAGACACTATGTTGGGTTACTACTTTCTTACTAATTGATTGTAGGCTTTTAAGTAAGCACAATTGAATATTATGTTTTCATGCTTGCTTTAGGCCTACTTTCTTATGGCCTGAGGTAGTGCACATAAAAGTTCTGTTGACATTTGGAAGGCCTACCGACAATTACTCTATACTGTTAACCAACATGTAGCCTATTTTACTCACATACAAATGGATGGAAACATGGTTAAGTGTTAACATGTCAATATTGCCGAAAGAATTTGCGAAAAAAACTATGCAGTTTGTAGTCTGATGCTGACAGTCAATCGCCTGGCTGATGCAAATCACTTGGTACACAGCCAGGAAGAGCTGTGACGCTACTGAGCACTAATAATTCTATTTTCAACTGATTATGGCAGAAGGCCGAGTATGCTTATCTTAATCGGCGAAAACTCATAATCGAAGTAAGCTTACGGCGACTAAAACACCTGGTTTTCTGAGCAATCTTTAGAATTATTAGGACATGTAAAGAGTTTAATCGCCGTTCCAGTGGTGTATTTAATCTGCGCATGTGCCAGCACCAGGTAGCACATCCTTCCCTCTTATGCGCAAGTGAAGTGAGTTTGGGAAAAACTTAAAGTTTGCATCTTGTAAATAGTTTTCACATTCATACGTTATATGTCCAAACTCAGAATCAAATAGTATTTGCAAAAATAACATGGTCACTGTGTTAGAACGTTTATTTTGATTGGCTATTTCCTGCATTTAAAAAAAAGTTCCATCAGTTGCCTGATTTCAGATGTGTCCACGTAAACAGGATTATTTGGGAAATCGTTCTTCTTGCAATGCATGTAAACGTTTTAAACAAGCTATTATATTAACATAACTGTGCTCACTGGTCTGGACAGGAACCCGTGAGAAAGACAGAGGAGTACCAATCGGTAAAAAAGCACAGCCCCCTCTGGTGTCAGCCAAACTAGACAGTCATAGTTTGCGCCTTAATCACAGCAATAGTGTCACGCTTTGGACACTTTACGCTTTGAACACACCAAAAGTGTCATTGCATTTTGGTACACCAGAATTACATTCATTTCCAATGAAACACTGCGTTTGCCTTGCAGCATTGCTGTGCAGAGGCAGTTGCAGTGTGTTAGGTGTGGTGCATATGTTCGATTTATCGAATGTATGGTCAAACTGTATGCATAGATGGCTTGACAGAAATGGTAGCAGAATATGAATATTGAACTTTGGTTGCATACATATTCAGATGATGCTGCATACTATTTTGCACAATGACACTATTGGTGTGTTTGAAGCATCATTGCGCAAAATAGAACGTATCATCATCAAGATATGTGTGCAACAAAAATTCAACATTCACCTTCTGCTACCATTTCTGTTAAACCGTCTACCCATACAGTTTGACGCATAGGATTAATAAATCCATAGTATGCACCACACAGAACGCACTGCAAGGCAATGGCAAGGCAAACCCAGCGTTCCATTGGGAACGAATGTACTTCTGGTGTACCAAAATGCAATGATGCTGTCAGTGTGTTCGAAGCGTCTGCAACGCAATCCTGCAAGGCAAACGCAGCGTTCCATTGGGGATTCATGTACTTCTGGTGTACCAAAAATACAACGATGCTGTAGGTGTGATCAAGGCGTAGGTCTACCCCGGTCTATTGTATTTTTTATGCATAGTTAAACACTCCTATTGCATTGTAGGCTATATATCTGGTAATTGAGATTGTATTACTTGAATAATGTGAATAGTGATATCATGACTATATGGATTGATTATTGGTCTAAAATGGTACGGTCCATGTTGAGGGTTTCCCATCCTGTCTAAAACCTGTCATTCCTCTTCCAGATAGGGTAAGTTTGTCATACTGGCATTCTATCAGGCGTGATTGAGGCCTGTGTTATTCAGAGCTCTGTTTTGAGTTGTTGATTGTTTTTCATTTATCTGAGTATCAAATTTTATTTGTCACATGCGGTGAATACAACAGATGTCGACCTTACCATGAAATGCTTAATTACAAGCCCTTAACCAACAATACAGCTTAAGAAAAATAAGGGTTAATTCTTGTCAATAGGGGGGCGCTGTTTTCACTTTGGAAAAAAATCGTGCCCAAATGAAACGGCCTCGTACTCTTTTCTAGATCATACAATATGCATATTATTATTACTACTACACTCAGAAGTTTCTAAAACTGTTTGAATTATGTCTGTGAGTAAAACAGAACTCATTTTGCAGCAAACTTCCATGCAGGAAGTGAAAAATCTGAAAACGAGGCTCTGTTTCAGGGCCTGCCTATTCAATTGCCTTATATTTATCGATATGCATGTGTAACAGTATAACTTTAGACCGTCCCCTCGCCCCGACCCGGGCGCGAACCAGGGACCCTCTGCACACATCAACAACTGACACCCACGAAGCGTCTTTACCCATCGCTCCACAAAAGCCGCAGCCCTTGCAGAGCAAGGGGAAACCCTACTTCAGGTCTCAGAGCAAGTGACGTAACCGATTGAAACGCTATTAGCGCGTACCCGCTAACTAGCTAGCCATTTAACATCCGTTACACTCACCCCCCTTTCAACCTCCTCCTTTTCCGCAGCAACCAGTGATCCGGGTCAACAGCATCAATGTAACAGTATAACTTTAAACCGTCTCCTCGCCCCGACACGGGCGCGAACCAGGGACCCTCTGCACACATCAACAACGGTCGCCCACGAAGCATCGTTACCCATCGCTCCACAAAGGCCACGGCCCTTGCAGAGCAAGGGGAAACCCTACTTCAGGTCTCAGAGCAAGTGACGTAACCGATTGAAACGCTATTAGCGCGTACCCGCTAACTAGCTAGCCATTTCACATCCGTTACACATGCACTTCATACGCCTTCCACTAGATGTCAACAGGCAGTGGAAGGTGGAATGGGGTGTCTAGCTTGATCTGAGGTCGAATGAGAGCTTTTGGAGTGGCAGGTCAGGAATTTTCTTTGTCTACCAAGGCGCGCGAAGTACACGGCGAATATCTCCGGCTCTGATTTTATTTGATACATGTGATAATAACATCGTAAAGTAGTTTTTTTCAACCGAGTTTTATCAGTTTATTCAACGTTTATTGGGACTTTTGGAGTTTTCCGTTCTTTGCGTCGAGAGAAGATGGAAACGTTATCAACCTTGGCTAGCATTGTGGCGCGAATTCGACAGAAGAAAAGGACATTCTAAAACCAAACAACGATTTATTCTGGACCTAGGACTCCTTGTACAACATTCTGATGGAAGCTCAGCAAAAGTAAGAACAATTTATGATGTTATTTCGTATTTCTGTGGAAAATGTTGATTCCTATTCTCCGCCGTTTTGGTAAGCGCTGTCTCGTAATAACGCAAGCTGTATGTTATGGTAAAGTTATTTTAAAAAATCTAACACGGCGGTTGCATTAAGAACCAGTGTATCTTTCATTTGCCATACAACAAGTATTTTTATGTAAAGTTTATGATGAGTTCTTTGGTCAGATTAGGTGAGTGTCCAAAATAGCTCCGGACATTCTGGGGAAATGTTGCTACATATTCACAATGTATAACCACGGTTTGCAGCTCTAAATATGCACATTTTCGAACAAAACATAAGTGTATTGTATAACCTGATGTTATAAGACTGTCATCTGATGAAGTTGTTCAAGGTTAGTGATTCATTTTATATCTTTTGCTGGTTTTTGCGAAAGCTATCTTTGCGGTGAATAAATGCGTTTTATGTGTTTGGCTATTGTGGTAAGCTAATATAATTCTATATTGTGTTTTCGCTGTAAAACACTTAAAAAATCTGAAATATTGCCTGGATTCACAAGATGTTTATCTTTCATTTGCTGTACACCATGTATTTGTCATAAATGTTTTATGATGAGTATTTATTCATTTCACGTTGCTCTCTGTAATTATTCTGGCTGCTTCGGTGCTATTTGTGATGGTAGCTGCAATGTAAAACTATGATTTATACCTCAAATATGCACATTTTTCGAACAAAACATAAATGTATTGTATAACATGTTATAAGACTGTCATCTGATGAAGTTGTTTCTTGGTTAGTGACTAATTATATCTCTATTTGGTCGGTTTTGTGATAGCTACCTATGCGGTAGAAACATGGTGAAAATATGCGGTTGAGTCTTTGGCTATTGTGGTTAGCTAATATAAATACATATTGTGTTTTCGCTGTAAAACATTTTAAAAATCGGAAATGATGGCTGGATTCACAAGATGTTTATCTTTCATTTGCTGTATTGGACTTGTGATTTCATGAAAATTATATTATGATATCCCTGTCCCGTTAGGCTAGGCTATGCTAGTCAGCTTTTTTGATGAGGATGCTCCCGGATCCGGGATGGGTATCACTGAAAGGAAATATTTACTAAATAAAGTTTAAAAAATATATATGTTTATATGTTTCCTGTCAATAGTCTACATCATGCTTGTTATTTTTTGTTGTAAATATGTGTTACAGAAGTTTGCCACCTTTAGCTTCTGCACTAATAAAAGCCCTTACTCCGGACATTGCAAGGGGAACATCATGTCTGCCTCCTCACTGCACCATCCATTGTTACGGCCTTCCTGACACCAAAAGACTAACATAACACTGTGTGGACAGATCAATTTAGGCCTTTGTTCTCAGTGAGTCAGAATTTCATAATCGATTTGAAATGTAGTGTATCACTTGAAATGGCATGCCCTTGTTTAAAACTGTCAATTCAATGAATGTCGGAAGGAGATATAACATTGTTGATTATCAAACAAGCCATAAATATTGACAGGGATATTTCAGTCTTTTAAATATATTCAACAAATTCGTTCACATTTGCCATCAAAACAACATAGTTATTTGTCACGCCTGCTCCCGCTCTCTCTCCCTTGCGCTCGTGGGAGCCAGGCTACCCAGCATTACGCACTCCTGCCACCATCATTACGCACACCTGCTTCCCTCGTCACGCGCATCAGCGATTCATTGCACTCACCTGGACTCAATCACTTGTGTTATTTCCTTCCCTATATCTGTCTGTTCCCCAGCTCTGTTCCCCACTTCAGCATTAATTGTCGTATGTCTTTGTATTGCCCGGTTTTGACGCTGTTCCTGTCCTGTTCCATGTCTGTGCTAAATTAAATGTTCAACTCTCTGTACCTGCTTCTCATCATCAGCGTCAACAACAAATAATAAAAAATAAAAAAAATTATACTGGACTGGAATGAGTGTTCAGCAAGGGTCATCGATGAGCAACATCGCTACAAGAGTTACGCATACAATACAGTCTCACTTTAAATGAACAACTGGTAGACTTTATAGAGCTTCTTTCTCTTTTTTTGGGCCAAACCGTTTTGCCACCCTTATGATACAGTTTCTCCATATTCTGTCACGCCCTGATCTGTTTCATCTGTCTTTGTGATTGTCTCCCTGTGTATTTATAACTGTGTTCTCTGTTTGTCTGTTGCCAGTTCGTCTTGTTTGTCAAGTCACCCAGCGTTTTTGTATCAGCTCCTGGTTTTCCACAGTCTCTCTTTTCTCGTCCTCCTGGGTTTGACCCTTGCCTATCTTGACTCTGAGCCCGCCTGCCTGACCACTCTGCCTGCCCCTGAGCCTGCCTGTCGTCCTGTACCTTTGCTCCACCTCTGGATTACCGACCTCTGCCTGACCTGACCCTGCCTGCCATCCTGTACCTTTGCCCCTGTTGCTGTAATAAACATTGTTACTTCGACACAGTCTGCATCTGGGTCTTACCTTTATCCTGTGTGAATTGAGATAATGTCGGACACTTTTTTGCTAAGTAGCTCTGAAGACAAAACCCATTTCCAATCCATTTTGCTCTGAAAACAGGACGTTCTTGTTCAGTCATGCATTTCCTGATTGCTAGACAGTTTAATGTATCAACCAATAGGAGGCCAAGACGAAAGTGGGGAATCATTGGATGAGCTGGTGTAACAGTTTTACATTTACGGCGTCCCCTCGCCCCGACCCGGGCGCGAACCAGGGACCCTCTGCACACATCAACAACAGTCACCCACGAAGCATCGTTACCCATCGCTCCACAAAAGCCACGGCCCTTGCAGAGCAAGGGGAAACCACTACTTCAAGGTTTCAGAGCAAGTGACGTCACCGACTGAAAGGCTGCTAGCGCGCACCACCGCTAACTAGCTAGCCATTTCACATCGGTTACATTCACCCCCCCTTTCGACCTCCTCCTTTTCCGCAGCAACCAGTGATCCGGGTCACGGCACCAATGTAACAGTTTTACTTTTACGGCGTCCCCTCGCCCCGACGCGAACCAGGGACCCTCTGCACACATCAACAACAGTCACCCACGAAGCATCGTTACCCATCACTCCACAAAAGCCACGGCCCTTGCAGAGCAAGGGGAACCACTACTTCAAGGTTTCAGAGCAAGTGACGTCACCGACTGAAAGGCTGCTAGCGCGCACCACCGCTACCTAGCTAGCCATTTCACATTGGTTACATTCACCCCCCTTTCGACCTCCTCCTTTTCCGCAGCAACCAGTGATCCGGGTCACGGCACCAATGTAACAGTTTTACTTTTACGGCGTCCCCTCGCCCCGACCCGGGCGCGAACCAGGGACCCTCTGCACACATCAATAACAGTCACCCACGAAGCATCGTTACCCATCGCTCCACAAAAGCCGCGGCCCTTGCAGAGCAAGGGGAACCACTACTTCAAGGTTTCAGAGCAAGTGACGTCACCGACTGAAAGGCTGCTAGCGCGCACCGCTACCTAGCTAGCCATTTCACATTGGTTACATTTACCCCCCTTTCGACCTCCTCCTTTTCCGCAGCAACCAGTGATCCGGGTCACGGCACCAATGTAACAGTTTTACTTTTACGGCGTCCCCTCGCCCCGACCCGGGCGCGAACCAGGGACCCTCTGCACACATCAACAACAGTCACCCACGAAGCATCGTTACCCATCGCTCCACAAAAGCCACGGCCCTTGCAGAGCAAGGGGAACCACTACTTCAAGGTTTCAGAGCAAGTGACGTTACCGACTGAAAGGCTGCTATCGCGCACCACCGCTACCTAGCTAGCCATTTCACATCGGTTACACTGGCAGATTTGACAAGAGACAGTTCCCATTCTTGCCCAATATGTGAGATGATGGCAGTTATATCCTCAGCAATTAGATAGGATTTCTGAAATAATAATGGCTATTATGTGCCATGATGATATAGACACAAATGAACCAATCTGCATTAGACAATGCCAATGATGTACAGTGGGGAGAACAAGTATTTGATACACTGCCGATTTTGCAGGTTTTCCTACTTACAAAGCATGTAGAGGTCTGTAATTATTATCATAGGTACACTTCAACTATGAGAGACGGAATCTAAAACAAAAATCCAGAAAATCACATTGTATGATTTTTAAGTAATTAATTTGCATTTTATTGCATGACATAAGTATTTGATACATCAGAAAAGCAGAACTTAATATTTGGTACAGAAACCTTTGTTTGCAATTACAGAGATCATACGTTTCCTGTAGTTCTTGACTAGGTTTGCACACACTGCAGCAGGGATTTTGGCCCACTCCTCCCTACAGATCTTCTCCAGATCCTTCAGGTTTCGGGGCTGTCGCTGGGCAATACGGACTTTCAGCTCCCTCCAAAGATTTTCTATTGGGTTCAGGTCTGGAGACTGGCTAGGCCACTCCAGGACCTTGAGATGCTTCTTACGGAGCCACTCCTTAGTTGCCATGGCTGTGTGCTTCGTGTCGTTGTCATGCTGGAAGACCCAGCCACGACCCATCTTCAATGCTCTTACTGAGGGAAGGAGGTTGTTGGCCAAGATCTCGCGATACATGGCCCCATCCATCCTCCCCTCAATACGGTGCAGTCGTCCTGTCCCCTTTGCAGAAAAGCATCCCCAAAGAATGATGTTTCCACCTCCATGCTTCACGGTTGGGATGGTGTTCTTGGGGTTGTACTCATACTTCTTCTTCCTCCAAACACGGCGAGTGGAGTTAGACCAAAAAGCTCTATTTTTGTCTCATCAGACCACATGACCTTCTCCCATTCCTCCTCTGGATCATCCAGATGGTCATTGGCAAACTTCAGACAGGCCTGGACATGCACTGGCTTAAGCAGGGGGACCTTGCGTGCGCTGCAGGATTTTAATCCATGACGGCGTAGTGTGTTACTAATGGTTTTCTTTGAGACTGTGGTCCCAGCTCTCTTCAGGTCATTGACCAGGTCCTGCCGTGTAGTTCTGGGCTGATCCCTCACCTTCCTCATGATCATTGATGCCCCACGAGGTGAAATCTTGCATGGAGCCCCAGACCGAGGGTGATTGACCGTCATCTTGAACTTCTTCCATTTTCTAATAATTGCGCCAACAGTTGTTTCCTTCTCACCAAGCTGCTTGCCTATTGTCCTGTAGCCCATCCCAGCCTTGTGCAGGTCTACAATTTTATCCCTGATGTCCTTACACAGCTCTCTGGTCTTGGCCATTGTGGAGAGGTTGGAATCTGTTTGATTGTGTGTGGACAGGTGTCTTTTATACAGGTAACGAGTTCAAACAGGTGCAGTTAATACAGGTAATGAGTGGAGAACAGGAGGGCTTCTTAAAGAAAAACTAACAGGTCTGTGAGAGCCGGAATTCTTACTGGTTGGTAGGTGATCAAATACTTATGTCATGCAATAAAATGCAAATTAATTATTTAAAAATCATACAATGTGATTTTCTGGATTTTTGTTTTAGATTCCGTCTCTCACAGTTGAAGTGTACCTATGATAAAAATTACAGACCTCTACATGCTTTGTAAGTAGGAAAACCTGCAAAATCGGCAGTGTATCAAATACTTGTTCTCCCCACTGTAGATACCAATGTCAAGGTGTGCACATTCTGCACTGCGTCAAGATAGTGCTATCCCACTGAGCTAAAGCCTAGGCATTACCTCAGGGAGCTAACACATATTTTCAGGTCTCAAGCAAGTAACCACCTCAAATTTAACCACGCTATCTACATAGTTGAGCTGCTGCCCTGATCAGTGGAACAACAGTACACAAATGCCTCCCCTATTCATAAAACATACATACAAGTGTTTAATTATACTGCTAGCCTACATTTCAATGAGTGGGAATGCATGATTCTAGTTCAAATTCAAGTTTTATTAATACCCACATAGATGGATGAATTAACAAATGAATGAATTAACAAATCGATAGATGAATGAATGAACAATCTTCATGTTCCCACAAGGACACCAAAATTTAACAGGCAAAAAGGGACTGTGTCCCCACGGCATTTGATACATTCAACTTTGAGTAACACCTCTCTCTCTCATATCAAAATTTTATAAGCTTGGCACATCTGGGTCTGAAATGGAGCACAGGACACAGACGGACACAGACAGAAGATCTAAACAGCATGCCGTGTCCTTTCCAAGGTGTCTGCTGAGCATAAATGCTTTAGTTTTTTCACATTGCGATCACATAATGCCCCTACATTTGCACGCTCATCTGCACTTGGCCAATTCATGTCATTTGTACTTTGGTCGCACGTCCCTGAAATTGGAATTTGTGTGTGTGTGTGTGTGTGTGTGTGTGTGTGTGTGAGAGAGAGAGAGCGAGAGCGAGAGAGCAAGAGACGGAGAGAATTGACAATAGTGCCGGAAGAGCACTAGCAAATGCAGCATTGGCTCTAGATGCAGCTATACGTTGAATGATTTGAGATAATAGTAAATACCAACGGTAAACATTACGTTTTAGTACTATACAATCATTAGTGTCTATAATTTAAGGGCTCTTGTCTTTATTGATAGGCATATGTACTGAAGTTTATTGGGAAACTATTCTGCACCAAGTTGAATAGGTTATAGGACCCCTACTTTGCCAGTAATCAGAATAGCAGAGGAGATCAGCACTTCACAATGTGAAGAACAGACAGAAAGATAAAGAGCTGTTATCTATGTTTTGACAAATGGATAAGAGTGGGGACCCTGGTTTAACATTCCTGCAAGTGACCATTTCTTCAAGCATTGGTGTTACCTGAAACATTGTGAAAGCCTGTGTTAAGTTACATTGTATTGCATATCCCCCAATATGTCCATTACAATATTTATGCATTTTTTAAAATGTATTTTATTTACCTAGGCAAGTCAGTTAAGAACAAATTCTTATGTACAATGACGGCGTACCCCGGCCAAACCCTAACTGAGCCCGAGTGCATGCAATTGCAGACATGCCTGTTGCAATACCCCAAAAATCCCCAATCACGTCTTTCTGCGTGTAACCTAATGTAGCAGGCGTAAAATAAACTAGTCTGAGTGCAATACATGAGATTACCTTTAGTACAGCAGGCTGCACTTTAGTCCTAGTTGTCACAGTATCCACCAAGCGGCGCTTGTGATCTCCCAATAAACCTCGGCCATCTCTACCATAGACTGTCTCAAGATCAACTCTCGGTGCGGCTATTGCTGCAAATGTGTGTAGAAGATCGAGTTACAAGTACGCCCCATCTTTAAACTCTGTCTATGCGCAGTTAGCCGAAGGACAACGGGACAGGCAATATACGGCTTATGTCAGCCGGCAGACAAGGGTCAACGCCTATGTAAGTTTCCTTCGTCCCTAAAACAGGAATTTCAATTAATTTGACTATATAAAAGTTAATAGGCTAGGCTAATTGTTTTGGATACAAATGTAAAACTGAATTCCGAGTTCGGATTTGTGAGCAACATGTTGCTATTGTAAAGGCTACATTCTCAGCCGCTGGCTCAGTACATGTTTCGACGGTATCTGTATTATTTTACACAGCCTATGATATTATACGTTTATAGTTTTGTGAGAATGTTTCAAGCACTTTGGGTGGTTTCATTTGTTGTCACAACATTATCCAACTTTTCTGTTTTATCTGATAACGTCGGAAACCTGTTGATTCAGTGTCCCGAAGAAGAGATGGAGAAGAAGGAGGAGTTGAGAAAAGCGGATTGTATTCCTTGCCTTCTCAGTAGCCGAGACTAGCTTCAAAATAATACAATTTAAATTCATTAACAGACACGTATACAAACACATTTAAGTTTGAAAAAATAATACTTGAGTGAGCGAAGAACGAAAACTATGCTATAGCGGGTTTGTGATTATGAATATGGGCTATGGCTTGCAAAACATACATCGAGAAACCGTTATCCATTCGCGCGTCTCGGCTAGGGCTATGCTATTTGTTTGTCCAAACCTTGTGAAAGGCCCTTCGTGAAACTTTTAAGTTGTTTTCATTTTGGTTTCAAATTAGTTTTTATATTGGGAGACAAAAAATGCTATTGTCTGTAAAAAAGGGTATTGACATTTCCTGTTGTGAATCCTACTGATGATGACATTCGAAAAGGCTATTCAGCATATACACCTGCACCTAACGTTAATTATTAGGCTAATATGGGATTTAAACAAATGAAAAAAAGGTGCCAACAAAAAATTTAGATCATCCCTCATACCGCTTCTTATTGATCATGGATGAATGCAATTAAGGGGAAAAAATCTAGCTATGTCCTATGGCTGGAGTGGGTATGACTAGGTTACAACTACAGAGCATTTGGTGAGACGGTTTACTGTAGTCCATGAATATTCAATATTCATCTTCCAGGATTTGTACATGATTGTATCTCGATGTATAAAAAGTGTCCCAATATAAAATGAAACATCTGTCAGAACATTAACTTCATCTCCATCACTTAATCGTTCAGTTTTAAACGTTATCATTCCTGTGCTTGGTATGGTAACACAAATCATTTATTCCTGAATGTGTTAATGAATACTTGATTTACAGTAACTGAGAAGTGATATATGGCTATTGGTTAGGCTACTGAACACAGAAGCAGAACACCTGCCTGTTATAGGCCTAATATGTATAGTAAATGGCTTTGCTAAGGCCACACAGATGCCTGACGGTGACATACATGTCACAAAGCCATCGCCAATGTCAATTAAGGCCCCAGGAATGGCAATTGGCAGATGTTAATCCCTGAATAAGAGCATTAGTTAAAATACAAATACAAAGTCCCCAACAAACTACATATGCCTAGTAAAGACCCTGCTTATTGTTGTGTAGCAGCTCTTCGGGCTAATGTTCCTCTTGACTCAGTAAGGCCAGCAGGCTAGTCTTTTTTTTCCTTTTTTTCCTTCATTTTATTGGTATGTAACTGTTATGAAAGTTGTATTGTCAATTTGGTTTGGTATTTAAACGCCACTTTAAACGTGTACATGACACTGCAACAAAATTTCCCCATGGGGACAATAAAGTCAGTAAGTAAGTAAGTAGTGTAGCAGCTCTCCTCTGAAGAAGTAAAAAAATACTCCAGGTAAAAATGGGTACTTTATATAATGTCATCTGAATGTATGAAAATTCAGATTGGGCTGCTGAGATATTTTAAAGATCTACTGTCAGTCAGTATGAAAACACTGTCCTGAGTGTACTTGGATATAAACGTTGAATAAGTAAGTAGCTTATGTGATAATGAGTGATAAAAGTAGCATTGCAGCAGCACTCGTCATGGTTTTATGTTGATGTCATATTCATTTGGAGGGTGTGTAACACAGATATGGGTATTTTGCAGGCCTTGACTACACTGGTTGATGGGCAGCTATCACATCTACCGGGAATAAAAGACATGATTGAGACAATGGGTAAGAGATCAGTCAATTTGTGATATGTCAAAGTTAGAAATGTGTTGATTGATAATGTTGTCGGTTATGTGCAAGGTCTCACCAGATGAAAAGAGCGAGAGGTGGTACTGTAATGTTTCGATGAAGAGAGTGCATTTGATTGATGTTATTATGTATTTAGGTAATATGTTACTCCCTAACTCTCCATCTCCCATCCAAACAGAAAGAATCCTGACTTGGCCTCTGTTATTGTAAAATCCCCCTATGTCACTAACAAACTCAGAGTCTGAGGAGAATCCTTGTTATGAATGCTCAAACACTCAGCTAAGAAAACTAAAACAAAGTACTCCAAAAGGTACAAGCCGTTAACAGAGAAATGTGTCTGTCGAGACTCCCGTATTTTTGGTTTGTTTACTGTCTCTGCTCAGTGAGGTACATGTGTAGGATCTGAATTTGACCTATATTGTCACAGCAAAATAAAGTTTAGTCCATAATGTTGCTTGATCGGTGGTTAGGCTATTAGCTGTACAAAAGTAGGCTATGTGAAAAGTCTAATATTGTTAATATAACCCTGTGTTAGTATGGGTTTTCAGTCGCGAAGCTCATCTGCATTTTCTGCGGTGCAGAAAAATTCTGAGCAACAAAAGAGTGATCAAATTAAGGTTCTACATCTGTAGGCTAGCTCTCAGAATGAACAGTGCTTTGGAACTTGTGCACGCCCTATTAGGTGTTAGTCACAGTCCGCGGTCCTCTGAAATTGGCCCGTCCTCCTGGACCAGAGGACGTCAAACCCATCCTTGCTCTGAGGAGGCAAGAGAAGCAAGAGAGGCGAGTAGGCTTGAGTTGTTTGATTGTGGAGCTTATGCAGAGTCCAGCAAGCAAACTGTGGAAGGCCTTTTTTCTCTGGTTGCCCATTCCGGGTCTGAGTCTCTCTGCCAAGCCAAAGCTAACAGTGAATCATTGTTAATCATTGTTGAATTTTTTCTTTCTTCCGGTGCAAATCAAATCAAATTTCAAATCCAGTACATTTTCATTTGTCACATGCTTCGTAACCAACAAGTGTGGACTAACAGTAAAATGCTTACTTACAGGCCCTTCCCAACAGGGCAGAGAGAAAGAAAATAAAGAAATAATAGAAAAGTAAAACACGTAATAATAAAAGCAATAATAGATACATAATGAGTAATGATAACTTGACTATATACAAGGGGTAGCATGCAGGGGTATGATGATGTAGATATGTACATATAACTAGGAATAAAGTCACAGATAGTAAAAAGTAGCAGCAGCGTATGTGATGAGTCAAAAAAGTTAGTACAAAAAGGGTCAATGAAGATTGTCCAGGTAGCTATTTGGTTAACTATTTAACTAACTATTTAACAGTCTTATGGCTTGGGTGTAGAAGCTGTTCAGGGTCCTGTTGGTTCCAGACTTGGTTCATCAGTACCGCTTGCTATGCAGTAGCAGGGAGAACAATCTATGACTTGGGTGGCTGGAGTCTGACAATTTTTAGGGCCTTCCTCTGAGACCGCCTGGTATAGAGGTCCTGGATGGCAGGGAGCTAGGCCCTGCCATCCAGGGCTGTACGTACTACCCTCTGTAGCACCTTGCGGTCGGATGTCAAGTAGTTGCCATACCAAGCATTAATGCAGCCAGTGCGGATGTTGCCTGTAATCCATGTCTTCTGGTTGGGATATGTACATACGGTCACTGTGGGGACGACGTTGTTGATGCACTTATTAATGAAGCTGGCGACTGATGTGGTAAACACCTCAATGCCATCGGATGAGTCCCGGAACATATTCCAGTCTGTGCTAGTGAAACAATTCTGTAGCTTAGCATTAGCTTCCTCGGACCACTTCCATATTGAGCGCATCACTGATACTTCCTGTCTGAGTTTTTGCTTGTAAGCAGGAATCAGGAAGATAAGAGTTATGGTCAGATTTGCCAAATGGAGGGCGAGGGAGAGCTTTGTATGCATCTGTGTGTGTGGAGTAAAGGTGATATGAAGCAAAGCTCATAGCTACGTGATTCTCATATTCTAAACTGTTGAACAGCGGTCGACCTTAGCTAAGCCTTGGATGGTTGACGTGTGATTTATTTTCTCCTCTCTCTCTCTCTCTTTTCTCCCCAATGAATCATTCACATAGTGCTTCTCACATTAGCAAGCATGTTTGGTTCTGTGTGTTAACGGGAGCATGGGTTACTCAGTTTAAAAAAAAAAATATTTCACCTTTATTTAACCAGGTAGGCAAGTTGAGAACAAGTTCTCTTGACCTTTGCGCCTACGTTGTAAACTTTCATTAATAGGCTAGGTTGTAGCAACCTCATGATGGGTACATGGAAAATTTGAGTATCATGTAGTAGACTAAACCTATAGATGTGACATTGAGCTGGAATATGAATGATAGCCATCCAATATGCTGTAATATACATTTTTATTTTATTTCACCTTTATTTAACCAGCCTAGGCAAGTTGAGAACAAGTTCTCATTTACAATTGCGACCTGGCCAAGATAAAGCAAAGCAGTTCGACACATACAACAACACAGAGTTACACATGGAGTAAAACAAACATACAGTCAATAATACAGTAGAAAAATAAGTCTATATACAATGTGAGCAAATGAGGTGAGATAAGGGAGGTAAAGGCAAAAAAAGGCCATGGTGGCGAGGTAAATACAATATAGCAAGTAAAACACTGGAATGGTAGATTTGCAGTGGAAGAATGTGCAAAGTAGAAATATAAATAATGGGGTGCAAAGGGGCAAAATAAATAAATACAGTAGGGGAAGAGGTAGTTGTTTGGGCTAAATTATAGATTGGCTATGTACAGGTGCAGTAATCTGTGAGCTGCTCTGACAGCTGGTGCTGAAAGCTAGTGAGGGAGATAAGTGTTTCCAGTTTCAGAGATTTTTGTAGTTCGTTCAAGTCATTGGCAGCAGAGAACTGGAAGGAGAGGTGGCCAAAGGAGAAATTGGCTTTGGGGGTGACCAGAGAGATATACCTGCTGGAGCGCGTGCTACATGTGGGTGCTGCTATGGTGACCAGCGAGCTGAGATAAGGGGGACTTTACCTAGCAGGATCTTGTAGATGACCTGGAGCCAGTGGGTTTGGCGACGAGTATGAAGCGAGGGCCAGCCAACGAGAGCGTACAGGTCGCAGTGGTGGGTAGTATACGGGGCTTTGGTGACAAAACGGATGGCACTGTGATAGACTGCATCCAATTTATTGAGTAGAGTATTGGAGGCTATTTTGTAAATGACATCGCCGAAGTCGAGGATCGGTAGGATGGTCAGTTTGACGAGAGTATGTTTGGCAGCATGAGTGAAGGATGCTTTGATGCGAAATAGGAAGCCGATTCTGTATTTAACTTTGGATTGGAGATGTTTGATGTGAGTTTGGAAGGAGAGTTTACAGTCTAACCAGACACCTAGGTATTTGTAGTTGTCCACATATTCTAAGTCAGAACCGTCCAGAGTAGTGATGCTGGACGGGCGGGCAGGTGCAGGCAGCGATCGGTTGAAGAGCATGCATTTAGTTTTACTTGTATTTAAGAGCAGTTGGAGGCCACGGAAGGAGAGTTGTATGGCATTGAAGCGCGTCTGGATTGTTGTTAACACAGTGTCCAAAGAAGGGCCAGAAGTATACAGAATGGTGTCGTCTGCGTAGAGGTGGATCAGAGACTCACCAGCAGCAAGAGCGACATCATTGATGTATACAGAGAAGAGAGTCGGCCCAAGAATTGAACCCTGTGGCACCCCCATAGAGACTGCCAGAGGCCCGGACAACAGGCCCTCTGATTTGACACACTGAACTCTGTCTGAGAAGTAGTTGGTGAACCAGGCGAGGCAATCATTTGAAAAACCAAGGCTATTGAGTCTGCCAATGAGGATGTGGTAATTGACAGAGTCGAAAGCCTTGGCCAGGTCAATGAATACGGCTGCACAGTATTGTTTCTTATCGATGGCGGTTAAGATATCGTTTAGGACCTTGAGCGTGGCTGAGGTGCACCCATGACCAGCTCTGAAACCAGATTGCATAGCGGAGAAGGTGCGGTGGGATTCGAAATGGTCAGTAATCTGTTTGTTGACTTGGCTTTCGAAGACCTTAGAAAGGCAGGGTAGGATAGATATAGGTCTGTAGCAGTTTGGGTCAAGAGTGTCCCCCCCTTTGAAGAGGGGGATGACCTCAGCTGCTTTCCAATCTTTGGGAATCTCAGATGACACGAGAGGTTGAACAGGCTAGTAATAGGGGTTGCAACAATTTCGGCAGATCATTTTAGAAAGAAAGGGTCCAGATTGTCTAGCTCAGCTGATTTGTAGGGGTCCAGATTTTGCAGCTCTTTCAGAACATCAGCTGACTGGATTTGGGAGAAGGAGAAATGGGGAAGGCTTGGGCGAGTTGCTGTGGGGGGTGCAGTGCTGTTGACCGGGGTAGGGGTAGCCAGGTGGAAAGCATGGCCAGCCGTAGAAAAATGCTTTTTGAAATTCTCAATTATAGTGGATTTATTGGTGGTGACAGAGTTTCCTATCCTCAGTGCAGTGGGCAGCTGGGAGGAGGTGCTCTTATTCTCCATGGACTTTACAGTGTCCCAGAACTTTTTTGAGTTTGTGTTGCAGGAAGCAAATTTCTGCTTGAAAAAGCCAGCCTTGGCTTTTCTAACTGCCTGTGTATATTGGTTTCTAACTTCCCTGAAAAGTTACATATCATGGGGGCTGTTCGATGCTAATGCAGAACGCCACAGGATGTTTTTGTGTTGGTTAAGGGCAGTCAGGTCTGGAGAGAACCAAGGGCTATATCTGTTCCTGGTTCTAAATTTCTTGAATGGGGCATGCTTATTTAAGATGGTGAGGCTGGCATTTAAAAAAAATAACCAGGCATCCTCTACTGATGGGATGAGGTCAAATTCCTTCCAGGATACCCGGGCCAGGTCGATTAGAAAGGCCTGCTCGCTGAAGTGTTTCAGGGAGCGTTTGACAGTGATGCGTGGAGGTCGTTTGACCGCTGACCCATTACGGATGCAGGCAATGAGGCAGTGGTTGCTGAGATCTTGGTTGAAAACAGCAGAGGTGTATTTAGAGGGCAAGTTGGTTAGGATGATATCTATGAGTGTGCCCGTGTTTACGGGTTTGGGGTGGCACCTGGTAGGTTCATTGATAATTTGTGTGAGATTGAGGGCATCAAGCTTAGATTGTAGGATGCCTGGGGTGTTAAGCATGTCCCAGTTTAGGTCACCTAGCAGCACGAGCTCTGAAGATAGATGGGGGGCAATCAGTTCACATATGGTGTCCAGATCACAGCTGGGAGCAGAGGGTGGTCTATAGCAGGCGGAAACGGTGAGAGACTTGTTTTTAGAGAGGTGGATTTTTAAAAGTAGAAGTTCAAATTGCTTGGGTACAGACCTGGATAGTAGGACAGAAATCTGCAGGCTTTCTCTGCAGTAGATTGCAACACCGCCCCCTTTGGCCGTTCTATCTTGTCTGAAAATGTTGTAGTTCGGGATGGAGATTTCAGAGTTTTTGGTGGTCTTCCTAAGACAGGATTCAGACACGGCTAGGACATCCGGGTTGGCAGAGTGTGCTAAAGCAGTGAATAAAACAAACTTAGGGAGGAGGCTTCTAATGTTAACATGCATGAAACCAAGGCTATTACGGTTACAGAAGTCATCAAAAGAGAGCGCCTGGGGAATAGGAGTGGAGCTCGGCACTGCAGGGCCTGGATTCACCTCTACATCACCAGAGGAGGAGTAGGATAAGGGTACGGCTAAAAGCTATGAGAATTGGTCGTCTAGGACGTCCGGAACAGAGAGTAAAAGGAGCAGGTTTCTGGGGGCGATAAAATAGCTTCAAGGTATAATGTACAGAGAAAAGTATGGTAGGATGTGAATACAGTGGAGGTAAACCTAGGCATTAAGTGATGATGAGAGGGATATTGTCTCTAAAAACATAATTGAAACCAGGTGATGTCATCGCATGTGTGGGTGGTGGAACTGAAAGGTCGGATAAGGTATAATGAGCAGTGCTAGAGGCTCTACAGTGAAATAAGCCAATAAACACTAACCAGAACAGCAATGGACAAGGCATATTGACATTAAGGAGAGGCATGCTTAGCCGAGTGATCATAAGGGTCCAGTGAGTAGTGAGGTTGGTTGGGGTCACGGCGATTCAGACAGCTAGCCGGGCCATGGGTAGCAAGCTGGCAGAAGATGGAGGTCTGTTTTTAGCCACCTTGTGCGTTTCCGTCGGTAGATTAGTGGAGTTCCGTGTGGTAGAGGGGACCAATCCAATTGGCAAAATAGTTATAGTTATAGTGGCCCAAGAAAATTGTCCGATAGACCTATTCAGATAAAGATGAAAACGTTAGAAGTCTGCCATGGACTTCACATTCTCAGCAATAAAACCTGAATAAACACTGACAACAAATTAGGAACACTTAGATTAAACTCACATAATGTTTTAGAGTAGCTGAAGGGGGCATGTCAATCTCCTATCTAACTATACTCAACTTATGAACAATTTCAAAACACTTGTGATCAGCCTGCCTGTTCATACTGATAGCTATCCCCCTGCCGCCTCTCTCTTCCCCTTTTCTCCACATGGCTCCCGCCCCATGCTGTCACTGAACTATGCGATGCTTTTCAGATACCCAGCGTGCCTTGCAGGCAGTGGAGCGGCTCCAGGCCAAGCTGAAGGAGCGGGGGGAGGTCCCCACCGAGGAGAAGCTAAGCCTGCTCAAGTCGGTGCTCCAGAGCCCCCTGTTCCACCAGATTCTGGCCCTGCAGAAGTCTGTCCAGCTCCTCAAAGACCAGGTGGGTAAGACCAGGTCTCTCTTGGGGGTTGGGAAATAGGATCACTAAGTTCACAAAGCAGGATCACTCAGGGTCAGTTAAGTAACTTTGATGAACAATATAAGATATAGATCTTGATTTTCTGGTTTAATGTCAGGAAACCTAAACTTGGGTTGTTGGACGTGGCGAGTCAATTTAAATGTCAACTGGGCTGTTTTATCCAAATTGTGGATATGGATATGGATATGGGTTAAAGGGTTCACCCAAATTACAAAATTACATATGACAGCAATCCATGCTTTGGTTTTGTTTTTGTAATTTGGGTGAACTATCCCTTTAAGAATGATGTTTAGGGTAGCCATCATTCTAACCCTTACAGGGGTTATAAACATGACGCAATAAAGTAAACAGACTTAACCTCATCCCGTCTCTTGTTTCGACTCCCTAACCGAGTCTTTAAGTTTTAGTCCACATTGTAGATACATTGTAGATGTAGATACATTGTAGATGTGTTAAAGGCATAGCGGCAGACCCAGCTTGTCTTTTTGCAAATAATTCACTGCCTATTCACTAGCTTAAATGTGCAATTTTAAGTTCAGGATTGACCAAGTATGGTCTTTGCTGCAACAGTATTATTATGTCTAGGAGTTAGAATTAAGGAAATTACTACTACTTATTTCAGTCTTGATTTAGTCTGCGTTGAATCCAAATCAAATGATTCTCTGTTTTGGCTTCCCTCCAGACAGACATAGCTTTTTTTCTTCTCTCAAATCATGTATTACTGTGGGCATATTGCAGTCAGAGTTCATCTGGGCACTTTTAATAAGGTTATATAAGCAGACACAGCCAGCCAAAGCCAAAAGGCCTCCTTGACTTATCCAGGACCCATGAGAAATTGAGAATTTTTTTACCCAAGAAAGAGCTCTTGTTAGGTCACTGTGGATGTATGCGAATGGGCCCGGGTAAGTGCTTGAGACAGAGAGAGAAAGTATGTGAGCTATGCAGTGGGAGGCAAAGATGCTGCTACAGCTTGTATTTTTTTCACCCCTGAAGGAATTTAGATTATAAAATCCTTGCAGACATTTTTTTGTGTGCTGGTGCTTTATAGTTTATTTCAGCAGTGTCACATTCTTATGCACAAGGTAACAACCCAATCCACACAGTATAGCATGGTTAACGGTGTTTGTGTGGCATGCTAATCTACTGCTCTTCCACCCTAATGTTTTCAAGCTAAAATAAATGTGCAATGGAGTCTATGTTTATAGATAAAGCGAATCACAGAAAACAACATAAAAAAAAACATGAAATCATTTAAATTCAAATTAGTGGAACAGAGATTAAGCTGAGTGCTTGAGGTACAAAGAGACGTTTCCGGCTTCATTGGGCGAAACCAATTTGCAGGAAAGACGCAGTTAGTGTTTTTGGTGTCAGTCGAAACCTAAACCCACATACAGTCTGTGTGCTCCAGCCAGTAGGGCCTGAACGGTCGGTGTCGCTATGGCGACAGGGCTTGCTCGCAGAAGAGAGAGGCCGCCACCATGTCAAGTGGGGCAGAAACAATTTCTTAAATGTGCAAGAACCAAACTGGAACTTTAATCCTCTTAGCTCGGCTGGCTAACATAGCTTGTGAATGGGACAGCAACTTGGGCGCTATGCTAATTTAGCCTAGACTACAGGGGTTTTCTGTTTACAAAGGCTTAAACCTCACTATATAGGTAACTGGCTGGATGATATGTCAGCTAGTGTGTCAACAATGCTTCTTCAATATGCTAAGCACACAATTACAAGTTCAAAAGGGCAACTGAGGATGCTATATTTCAAACAAAGTGCTTATGAAGCGTTAGCTATACATCGCTAGTCCTTGTGGATCACATTCAAACTAATCATGAGCAAACATTAGAGCCAACAAGCAAATTATATTCAAAAATAGGGTTTTACACAGTGTCTAATTCATATAATCCATTAGTCACAGAAACACAGTGGTTGCAGCCCCTTTAACGAATAGCATATCAAGGCATCCAGATGGCTATGATGGAAATATTGCATTGGAAGCAGAGTCATTGTTGGATCAGCTAAAAAGCTATTATCCCTGAAGGATTAGACTACTATAGATCCAGCTAATCATGGTTGGGTAACGAGCTGGCCCGCCTCTGACGCTCCTAGGCTCCTAGACTTAGTTAGATTTAGGGAATTCACAAAATTAGCCTCTGTTTATTTTAACAGCAGTGATGGCAGGGTTTTGGTTAGAACTTGATTGGATCAGCTTGTGTAGCCTCATTTAGGATATTTTGGATATTAGTTCTACTCAATGCAATGCATGTAACAGAATGTGACATGTAAACATGGTTTGTGTTGATATTACGGTTGCACATTTTGGGGAATATTCAGAGGTGGAAACTTTCCGTGGGAACTAACGGAAATACATTGGAATTAACGGGAATATATGGGAATTAACGGAAAAATATGCAGATTAATATTAATACCATTTAAATGTAGATGTTTTTTGCATTGTATATATTTACCCTGTCAAATGGAGACAGAAACATAAACCTTTTACCTTCATTTCGTAAGTAGACATAATTGCAAATGATTAAATCCTTCCAATAGAAATTAAATGAGTTGACTTTTCACATGGGATGATTTCATTGAACAACAAAAGAAAGGGAATATTGAATGATCTCCAATGAAACTAAATATTTGGTTGTCTTCCTCTCAGGCTTCATGTCTTCTCCCTGGACCTCCTCAATGTCCACCTCTTGAACATCAGACTCTGAGGCCCCATCTTAACTGTCACTTTCCAACCTTGTCGAGGATGGCTCAAAAGGCCTCAAATTTGCCCGGATGGCCACCAAATTTTCAACCCTTGTATTGGTCAGCCTGTTGCGTGTGTGTTCCCAAACAAGGACCAGTTGCGCTCTGAGGCAGCTGATGTTGGTTGGATTTGGAGGATGATGGAGGCAACAGGGGAAAGAGCCTCAGATCCACAAAGCCCCTTCCACCAGGTGGCTGATGAGATATGTTGGCACGATTGCCATATTGCATCTCCATCCCAAAGCCCTTGCTTGGAAGTGTACTTCACCAGACTGCCAAGAACCTTTCCCTAATCCAGGCCAAGGTGGCGAGACACGGGAGTGATGACACCATAGGCCTTGTTGATCTCTGCATTAGACAGGATGCTCTTGCCAGGAGTCCAACATGTACGCTGCAGCGTGTATGGGCTTCAGGCAGAAGTATTCACGCTTTTTGATGTATTTCAGAACTGCAGTAAGGATTTCTTCTGCAAGCATGGCATTGTCTCCCTCAATCCGTGCAATGGCTACTGCTATATGTTTCAGGCTGCTTACCACTCTCTCCCAAAATACATCATCCAGGAGGATCCTCTTGATGGGGAGAGACTTGGGTCAGACTTTCTTGGAGAGACTCCTTCCCCTCCAGGAGACTGTCAAACATGATGACAACACCACCCCAACTGGTGTTGCTGGGCAGCTTCAATGTGGTGCTCTTATTCTTCTCACTTTGCTTGGTGAGGTAGATTGCTACTATGACTTGATGACCCTTCACATACCTAACCATTTCCTTGCCTCTCTTGTAGAGTGTATCCTTTGTTTTCAGTGCCATGATGTCCTTGAGGAGCAGATTCAATGCATGAGCAGAACAGCCATGGGTATGATGTGAGGGTAAGACTCCTCCACTTTAGACCAAGCAGCCTTCATGTTCGCAGCATTGTCTGTCACCAGTGCAAATACCTTCTGTGGTCCAAGGTCATTGATGACTGCGTTCAGCTCATTTGTAATGTAGACACCGATGTGTCTGTTGTCCCTTGTGTCTGTGCTCTTGTAGAATACTGGTTGAGGGGTGGAGATGATGTAGTTAATTATTCCTTGCCCACGAACATTTGACCACCCATCAGAGATGATTGCAATACAGTCTGCTTTCTCTATGATTTGCTTGACCTTCACTTGAACTCTGTTGAACTCTGCATCCAGAAAATGAGTAGATAAGCATGTCTGGTTGGAGGGGTGTATGCTGGGCAAAGAACATTCAGAAATTCTTCCAATACACATTGCCTGTGAGCATCAGAGGTGAACCAGTTGCATACATAACTCGAGCAGGACATTCATCAGCATTTCTCTGACTACGCTCCTCCATTGAGTCAACAAAAACTTCTGATTCCAGGAGGACCATGAGCTGTTGCTATCGATAAGGTGTCTGATTCATAATTTTCACCTCGAATAGAAGTAGAGGGACTTTTGTCAGAGGTTGCTTGTTGTGAGCGCTGAGGGAACTTTATGCACTTGGCCAGATGACCCTGAATCTTTGTTGCATTCTTCACATATGATTTAGCACAGTATTTGCAAATGTACACAGCTTTTCCTTCTATGTTAGCTGCAGTGAAATGGCTCCACACATCAGATAGTGCCCGTGGCATTTTCCTGTAAAGATTAGGAAAAAAATAGTCAAAACCCCCAAATATAATTCCATGTACAAATAAATAGTTAAGCAGTTAGATTAAACAACTCCTTTGTAAGATAAATATTTCAAAATGAAACATGTATGGAAACAGGTGAATTAACACTCCTCGAAACAGGTGAATTAACACTCCTCAGTTAGAAGGCTCAAGCAAGCTAAAACCCACATGGTAGCAAAAACTACCTAGGAGAAATAGTTAACAAGTTAGAAATTATTTAAACACACTTTGCTGTGGGCTACTATTTACTAGTTAACAAAAAATCATGTATGTCATATAAAATATTCACCCCACCCAGTATTGTAATCTACATTTACCAGAAAGCATTTAGTCCTTGGCCCAGAAAGTGTAGGAGTGTGGGCTCAATAGCATCTCATTAGTGTGCAAGATCTTCAGAATCAGCTGTACATGTGATGGAAGAGTGCACTGCACATGTGATGGAAGAATGCACTGTGCATGCAGAGGGTTGCAATTCGATTGAATTGGGGATAGTTTAACATAAATATGCCACAATACCTAGAATTGCCTTATGTGTGTCCCACAAAAAAGGTTCACTGTTATAAGCTAACTTTTTAAAAATGAATTTAAGCAAAATTCCCCAAATTCCAGGGCTTAACTTCCTATGGAAAATTTCCGGAAATTTCCCGGAACGTTTCCAACCCTTTGCAACCCTAGTTGATATATCCCAAAATAGAACTGTAATTTTTTGGATTAAGTCTGTTTCTGGCTAGATGTATAATTCCTACTGTCACTTGGTTACAGTGTGTGATAATCAAACAACTGCCACAAATTCAAACTATTACAGCCACAGTTTTTAGCAGCTGATGTCTTTCATACAGAATTTACACAGTTTACACAGTTCAAGATTGCCTATATCAAAATGTTGCACAACCCTGCGGTCTCGAATGCATCCCTTGTTGACTGTATTTCCATGAATGGTTTCAGGATGGTGTCACAACAACATTTGGCGATGACCTGAGTGAATGCTACACAACAGCCCATGCCAATGGCAGCCATCTTGCCAACCCAGAATCCTCCACTGGTACACAGATCAATGGGAAGCCGTCTCCTGAGGAGTTTGAGCACATCATTCGCTCCATGGCTCAGGTAAAGAAAACCAAAACATTTGTTTAATTGTCACGTACACCAGATAGGTGCGGTGAAATGTGTTGTTTTAGAAGTACAGTGCCCCTGGAGCAAATTAGGGTTAAGTGGCTTGCTCAAGGGCACATCGACAGATTTTTCACCTTGTCCGCTCTGGTATTCGAACCAGCAACTTTTCAGTTACTGACCCAATGCTGTAATGCTGGACATACACTACACGATTTCGCCACGAATTTGCCACATTTTTGCCATCCCAGACTAATTTTCATGAAGGGAAGGAAATCCTATGAGCTTGGGCTAGGATCAGTACGTCGGGACTCGCGTAGTTTGAGTGGGTCAAGGATGCACTGTACCATTCTCCAGACTCCTGTCGGAGGTCCAGATAATTTTCTGACATTTTGGTTTTGCGTCTTGTAGTATTAGCAGTCCTACGACGCGATTGGACAAGGACTACTGCCAAAAGCCAGTGAGCACTCAGCATGTGAGACCAAAACAATGATGGAGAAGAGAAAAGCAACAACAACACGCAGGTTATCACTAGTTGCCACAGCCACAGAGTCAAAATTGGCTATATCGTAAAAATCAATGATGACTTGATTTAATTTAAGTTTAGGCACAAGGTTTGCAGTGTGGTTAAGGTTAGATTTGAAATCAGATTTTAAGAAGATACATTTTAGAAATAGGTGGGGTTTAGCCATAATTATGACTTTGTGGATGTGGTAACTAGTGACGACCCAACACGCACCGTGTGGACCAAGGTAATGGAGACAGATTGGTGGCGCTGTGGAGAGAATGCAGCTTCCTTTTTAATATTAAAAGTTTTCACCTCCAATTCCCTCTGTAGAATATACGTCCATGTTGTATTGGTCTGCCAAACCATTTGTGGGTCCATATTCTGTGCCTCAGTTTCTTTTTTTTATGTTTCTGCACATAATAATGTGCACATTTATAAACCAGCTCGCTGTTTGTATGTCGGCGTTTTCTTCCTACGACAATCAACGCAGGGCAGGATCAACTAGGGAATAAACGTGTAATGTGTGTGCAAGTCGTCCAGGTCCTGAGGCAGCAAAGCATACCAAACCATCACACTACCACCACCATGCTTCATCGTTGGTATGAGGTTCTTACTGTGGAGTGTTTGGTTTTCACCATGCATAATGGGACCCTTGTCATCCAAAAAGTTCACTCAAGTTTGCCAAAAAGCACCTGGAAGCACCTGGATGATCATCAAGACTCTTGGAAGAATGTTCTATGGACAGATTATTCAAAAGTATACCTTTTTGGGCGACAAGTCATCCAGGACCTATATCAGAGAATACTACAGGAGAATGTCAGGCCATCCGTCTGTGAGCTGAAGTTGAAGTGCAGCTGGGTCATGCAGCAAGACAATGATCCAAAAGACACAATCAAGTCTACGTGAAAAGGGCTGAAAATAAACAATTTGGAATGGACTAGTCCAGACCTAATCTCAATTGAGATGTTGTGGCAGGACTTGAAACGATCAGTTCATGCTTGAAAACCCACAAATGTCGCTAAGTTATAGCAGTTCTGCATGGAAGAGTGGGCCAAAATTCCTCCACAGCAACTTGAGAGACTGATCAACAACTACAGGAAGTGTTTAGTTTCAGTAATTGCAGCTAAAGGTGGTACAACCAGTTATTGAGTGTAAGGGGGCAATTCCTTTTTCACACAGGGACATTGGGTGTTGTATAACTTTGTTCATGAAATAAATTAAATAAGTATGTAATTGTTGTGTTATTTGTTCACTCAGGTTCCCTTTATCTAATATTAGGTTTTGGTTGAAGATCTGATAACATTCCGTATCAAAAATACGCGAACGTTGAGGCAAATACTTTTTCACAGCACTGTATATTTTCTCGAGGCTGCAATTATTAAGAGGCACATATTTCGTTATAAAGTTTTTGTTTCTAATCTGACTTGACTTTTGCACAAATGCTGGCGGTTGGTACTATTTCTGTAGAAATATCTCCAGAAATATCTCTTGATAATCATAAGCAAGGCTGGTTACACTCACAGTCAAGCTAGCTAAATATTCAAAGACATTCCAAGACAAGTGCACGCTACACTACACACTCTTGAGTGACTTCAAATAGACTTCAGAGGAGAGAGTATGTCTTTGATGCTGTTGTGAGAGGGGGTAAGGGGAGTGCTAATGCTGAGTGTGTGCACCCGTGGGTTTGTGTGTTTGTGTCTAGGGGCGCTACGTGACACACATGGAGCTGGTGAAGCCGCTGTCTGGGGGCCTAGGCTTCAGCGTGGTTGGTCTGAGGAGTGAGAACCGCGGGGAGCTGGGCATCTTCGTCCAGGAGATCCAGCCCGGGAGCGTGGCCCACTGGTATGGGAAAGTTTATAAGGGTCATCCCCAGCGGATAGATCTGGTTGAAATGATGTCATTATAACCAGAAACTCCGTTTTGGCCCAGTTTTTTCCCAGTTTTGGCCACTAGGTCAACAGTTGATTATCTAATGTGTTAGTATCTCCCCAAAACCATAGTTGGTGACTAATGACCCATGTCTTTTTCGACCGGCATCTTTTTTATACAGTGAGATTATTCACAGTTCTAAGACTTTCTTGCCCATCAGAAAATCAGCTGTTGACAATCTACTATTCAAGAATGGACTTTGTTACACTGAGGCCACATCCTCATGAACTATGTTTGACCAGAGTACATTACATGTTTCCCCCCCAAAATACATGTTTTATCTCAAAGCAGTTTACCAATATAAATAATAAACAAATCAATGAGCATCATCCTGTTCCCACAGCGATGGGAATCTGAAGGAGACAGACCAGATCTTGGCCATAAACGGTCAGCCGCTGGACCAGACAGTGACCCACCAGCAGGCCATAGGCATCCTGCAGAGAGCGTCTGAGCGTGTGCAGCTTACTGTGGCCAGAGGACCCATCCCTCAGCTGGCCAGCCCCGTGGTGTTCCGTACGCCCTCCGCTGCCAGCACCCTGTCTGCCCACTCCAGCGCGGTGAGGGGAGTGCACACACAGAGGCCTGTGGAAGCATACACATACATAAACACACTAGCACACACTCACGTTCTGTACATATGCACAAACATGAACACATTCACATTCTGTACACACACACACACACTATGGTGTCCCACATTCCCAGGGAAGCTAGTGTCATGCATGACCACTCTAGTGTGATGAGGAACAAACAGAAACAAATCCACCCCTCATAAACAGACAGTTGTATAATGTTAGCTCACTGGGGAACACACACACACCACAATATTCAAATTCTGTCTTTGAGCACTTACTTAGACATGCTTTGTTGACTACAATTATTTATTTTTTTACCTCCCATTTTGGGCTGGATGTGTCAATGTGTAGTTCATACATGCATAATCTATGAGCAAAATTACTGTCTTACGTCAAACGAAATCCCTCTTTTGAAAGCGACTGTGTTTCTGGAAGCTCTGCTGCGCCATTTCCCCTTCATTTTCCCCCGTGTGGGCCATCCCCTTAGCAATTTGAGTTCAACCAATGAGCTTCAGCCTCTTGCCACTTGAGTGACAGCTAGCAAGAGGCACATGATGCACACACAGCAGAGCGAGAGAGAGGGCAATGACGTGGTGTACATATCTGCACATATGTGACGTAGTACGCAATTTTTGGGGACCACTTTTGGGTCGTGAGCGCTACGTTCAGAACTACTGGCTAAAATGTATACAATAGTACCAGAGAATCTCTTTAACTTATTCATTTTAGTTCCTAGTAGAGCAAAGGGACTGAAGAGTATATCTGTCATGTTTTGTCATTGATTATCATGTCTTGTCCCTGTGCTTCCCTTCTATTCGTTTCCCTCTGCTGGTCTTATTAGGTTCTTTCCCTCTTTCTATCCCTCTCTCCCTCCCTCTCTCCCTCTCTCGCTCTCTCTCTCTATCGTTCCGTTCCTGCTCCCAGCTGTTCCTCATTCTCCTAACTACCTCATTTACTCTTTCACACCTGTCCCCTATTTTGCCCTCTGATTAGAGTCCCTATTTCCCCCTCTGTTTTCCGCTTCTGTCCTTGTCGGATCCTTGTTTGATGTTTGCTGTTCTGTGTCCTTGTTCCGCCCTGTCGTGTTTTTGCCTTCTTCAGATGCTGCGTGTGAGCAGGTGTCTATGTCAGCTACGGCCTGTGCCTTCCCGAAGCGACCTGCAGTCTGTGGTCGCGTCTCCAGTCGTTCCTCTCTACTGACGAGAGGATTTCAGTTTTCCTGTTTTGTATTTACCTAAGATAATATCCAGGAGTATCGTTTTTGTTTAAGACTGGAATAAAGACTCTGTTTCTGTTAAGTCGCTTTTGGGTCCTCATTCACCAGCATAACAGAAGGATCCGACCAAGAATGGACCCAGCGATTACGGATTCTCGCAACACTGCCGTCAAGTTCCAGGGAGCAATGCTCGGCAGACACGAGCAGGAATTGTCTGCTGCTCGTCATGCCGTTGAGACCCTGGCCGCTCAGGTCTCCGACCTCTCAGGACAGTTTCAGAGTCTTCGTCTCGTGCCACCAGCTACTTCCTGGTCTTCCGAGTCTCCGGAACCTAGGGTTAATAACCCACCATGTTACTCTGGGCAGCCCACTGAGTGTCGCTCCTTTCTCACCCAGTGTGATATTGTGTTCTCTCTCCAGCCCAACACATACTCAAGAGAGAGAGCTCGGATCGCTTACGTCATATCACTCCTTACGGGTCGGGCTCGGGAGTGGGGCACAGCTATCTGGGAGGCAAGGGCTGAGTGTTCTAACGATTATCAGAACTTTAAAGAGGAGATGATACGGGTTTTTGATCGTTCAGTTTTTGGGAAGGAGGCTTCCAGGGCCCTGGCTTCCCTATGTCAAGGTGATCGATCCATAACGGATTACTCTATAGAGTTTCGCACTCTTGCTGCCTCCAGTGACTGGAACGAGCCGGCGTTGCTCGCTCGTTTTCTGGAGGGACTCCACGCTGAGGTTAAAGATGAGATTCTCTCCCGGGAGGTTCCTTCCAGCGTGGACTCTTTGATTGCACTCGCCATTCGCATAGAACGACGGGTAGATCTTCGTCACCGAGCTCGTGGAAGAGAGCTCGCGTTAACGGTGTTCCCCCTCTCCGCATCTCAACCATCTCCTCCCACCGGCTCAGAGACTGAGCCCATGCAGCTGGGAGGTATTCGCATCTCGACTAAGGAGAGGGAACGGAGAATCACCAACCGCCTTTGCCTCTATTGCGGTTCTGCTGGACATTTTGTCATTTCATGTCCAGTAAAAGCCAGAGCTCATCAGTAAGCGGAGGGCTACTGGTGAGCGCTACTACTCAGGTCTCTCCATCAAGATCCTGTACTACCTTGTCGGTCCATCTACGCTGGACCGGTTCGGCTGCTTCCTGCAGTGCCTTGATTGACTCTGGGGCTGAGGGTTGTTTTATGGACGAAGCATGGGCTCGGAAACATGACATTCCTCTCAGACAGTTAGGGAAGCCCACGCCCATGTTCGCCTTAGATGGTAGTCTTCTCCCCAGTATCAGATGTGAGACACTACCTTTAACCCTCACAGTATCTGGTAACCACAGTGAGACCATTTCCTTTTTGATTTTTCGTTCACCTTTTACACCTGTTGTTTTGGGTCATCCCTGGCTAGTATGTCATAATCCTTCTATTAATTGGTCTAGTAATTCTATCCTATCCTGGAACGTTTCTTGTCATGTGAAGTGTTTAATGTCTGCTATCCCTCCTGTTTCTTCTGTCCCCTCTTCTCAGGAGGAACCTGGTGATTTGACAGGAGTGCCGGAGGAATATCATGATCTGCGCACGGTCTTCAGTCGGTCCAGAGCCAACTCCCTTCCTCCTCACCGGTCGTATGATTGTTGTATTGATCTCCTTCCGGGAACCACTCCCCCTCGGGGTAGACTATACTCTCTGTCGGCTCCCGAACGTAAGGCTCTCGAGGATTATCTGTCTGTTTCTCTCGACGCCGGTACCGTGGTGCCTTCTTCCTCTCCCGCCGGAGCGGGGTTTTTTTTTGTTAAGAAGAAGGACGGTACTCTGCGCCCCTGCGTGGATTATCGAGGGCTGAATGACATAACGGTTAAGAATCGTTATCCGCTTCCCCTTATGTCGTCAGCCTTCGAGATTCTGCAGGGAGCCAGGTTCTTTACTAAGTTGGACCTTCGTAACGCTTACCATCTCGTGCGCATCAGAGAGGGGGACGAGTGGAAAACGGCGTTTAACACTCCGTTAGGGCATTTTGAGTACCGGGTTCTGCCGTTCGGTCTCGCTAATGCTCCAGCTGTCTTTCAGGCATTAGTTAATGATGTACTGAGAGACATGCTGAACATCTTTGTTTTCGTTTACCTTGACGATATCCTGATTTTTTCACCGTCACTCGAGATTCATGTTCAGCACGTTCGACGTGTACTCCAGCGCCTTTTAGAGAATTGTCTCTACGTGAAGGCTGAGAAGTGCGCCTTTCATGTCTCCTCTGTCACATTTCTCGGTTCTGTTATTTCCGCTGAAGGCATTCAGATGGATCCCGCTAAGGTCCAGGCTGTCAGCGATTGGCCCGTTCCTAAGTCACGTGTCGCGTTGCAGCGCTTTCTCGGTTTCGCTAATTTCTATCGGCGTTTCATTCGTAATTTCGGTCAAGTGGCTGCTCCTCTCACAGCTCTGACTTCTGTCAAGACGTGCTTTAAGTGGTCCGGTTCCGCCCAGGGAGCTTTTGATCTCCTCAAGAAGCGTTTTACATCCGCTCCTATCCTTGTTACTCCTGACGTCACTAAACAATTCATTGTCGAGGTTGACGCTTCAGAGGTGGGCGTGGGAGCCATTCTGTCCCAGCGCTTCCATTCTGACGATAAGGTCCATCCTTGCGCTTATTTTTCTCATCGCCTGTCGCCATCGGAACGCAACTATGATGTGGGTAACCGCGAACTGCTCGCCATCCGCTTAGCCCTAGGCGAATGGCGACAGTGGTGGGAGGGGGCGACCGTCCCTTTTGTCGTTTGGACTGACCATAAGAACCTTGAGTACATCCGTTCTGCCAAACGACTTAATGCACGTCAAGCTCGTTGGGCGTTGTTTTTCGCTCGTTTCGAGTTCGTGATTTCTTATCGCCCGGGAAATAAGAACACCAAGCCTGATGCCTTATCCCGTCTCTTTAGTTCTTCTGTGGCTTCTACCGACCCCGAGGGGATTCTCCCTGAGGGGCGTGTTGTCGGGTTGACTGTCTGGGGAATTGAGAGACAGGTAAAGCAAGCACTCACTCACACTGCGTCGCCGCGCGCTTGTCCTAGTAACCTTCTGTTCGTTCCTGTCTCTACTCGTCTGGCTGTTCTTCAGTGGGCTCACTCTGCCAAGTTAGCTGGCCACCCCGGCGTTCGGGGTACGCTTGCTTCTATTCGCCAGCGGTTTTGGTGGCCTACTCAGGAGCGTGACACGCGCCGTTTCGTGGCTGCTTGTTCGGACTGCGCGCAGACTAAGTCAGGTAACTCTCCTCCTGCCGGTCGTCTCAGACCGCTTCCCATTCCTTCTCGACCATGGTCTCACATCGCCTTAGACTTTATTACCGGTCTGCCTTCGTCTGCGGGGAAGACTGTGAGAGCCGCCAATAAACGTAGGATTAAGAGTCCTAGGTATTGTCGCGGTCAGAGAGTGTGGCTTTCCACTCGTAACCTTCCCCTTACGACAGCTTCTCGCAAGTTGACTCCGCGGTTCATTGGTCCGTTCCGTGTCTCTCAGGTCGTCAATCCTGTCGCTGTGCGACTGCTTCTTCCGCGACATCTTCGTCGCGTCCACCCTGTCTTCCATGTCTCATGTGTCAAGCCTTTTCTTCGCGCCCCCGTTCGTCTTTCCTCCCCCCCCCCCGTCCTTGTCGAGGGCGCACCTATTTACAAGGTACGGAAGATCATGGACATGCGTTCTCGGGGACGTGGTCACCAGTACTTAGTGGATTGGGAGGGTTACAGTCCTGAGGAGAGGAGTTGGGTTCCATCTCGGGACGTGCTGGACCGTTCGTTGATTGATGATTTCCTCCGTTGCCGCCAGGGTTCCTCCTCGAGTGCGCCAGGAGGCGCTCGGTGAGTGGGGGGGTACTGTCATGTTTTGTCATTGATTATCATGTCTTGTCCCTGTGCTTCCCTTCTATTCGTTTCCCTCTGCTGGTCTTATTAGGTTCTTTCCCTCTTTCTATCCCTCTCTCCCTCCCTCTCTCCCTCTCTCGCTCTCTCTCTCTATCGTTCCGTTCCTGCTCCCAGCTGTTCCTCATTCTCCTAACTTCCTCATTTACTCTTTCACACCTGTCCCCTATTTTGCCCTCTGATTAGAGCCCCTATTTCCCCCTCTGTTTTCCGCTTCTGTCCTTGTCGGATCCTTGTTTGATGTTTGCTGTTCTGTGTCCTTGTTCCGCCCTGTCGTGTTTTTGCCTTCTTCAGATGCTGCGTGTGAGCAGGTGTCTATGTCAGCTACGGCCTGTGCCTTCCCGAAGCGACCTGCAGTCTGTGGTCGCGTCTCCAGTCGTTCCTCTCTACTGACGAGAGGATTTCAGTTTTCCTGTTTTGTATTTACCTAAGATAATATCCAGGAGTATCGTTTTTGTTTAAGACTGGAATAAAGACTCTGTTTCTGTTAAGTCGCTTTTGGGTCCTCATTCACCAGCATAACAATATCTCCATTGTGGTCCTTGTTGTTCTTTCCTTGCAGGTGGTTTCTGGAATGATGTTGCTTCATTTCCTATTCATTAGTCCTTGTTGTTCTCCTTGCGGCCAACCTCTCGTTTGCCCTGAGGGTTACACCCTATATATAGTATGCATCCTGGAATTAATGTTTTTTATTTTTTTTGTGTGTGTGAAAATTTGACCCCCTTTTCTCCACAATTTTCGTGGTATCCAATCGCTAGTAATTACTATCTTGTCTCATCGCTACAACTCCCGTACGGGCTCGGGAGAGACGAAGGTCGAAAGCCATGCGTCCTCCGAAGCACAACCCAAACTAGCCGCACTGCTTCTTAACACAGCACGCCTCCAACCCGGAAGCCAGCCGCACCAATGTGTCGGAGGAAACACCGTGCACCTGGCCCCCTTGGTTAGCGCGCACTGCGCCCGTCCCGCCACAGGAGTCGCTGGAGCGCGATGAGACAAGGATATCCCTACCGGCCAAACCCTCCCTAACCCGGACGATGCTAGGCCAATTTTGCGTCGCCCCACGGACCTCCCGGTCGCGGCCGGCTGCGACAGAGCCTGGGCGCAAACCCAGAGACTCTGGTGGCACAGCTAGCGCAGCGATGCAGTGCCCTAGACCACTGCGCCACCCGGGAGGCTGGAATTAATGTTTTGAGGTCCATATCTGACCCTCACTCTCTGTGTCCCTCCTTAGGCCCACTGGAATCATGTGGAGACCATCGAGCTGGTCAACGACGGGACAGGCCTGGGCTTTGGCATTGTGGGAGGAAAGAACACCGGTGTCATTGTCAAAACCATCCTGCCTGGAGGCATCGCTGATCAGGTGACTTAAATGTCATGGATGCACCACACATTGGTATTTAGAGGATGTGAAAGCAGAAAGCTTGGTTTTTGGAAGACATACCTACTAGTAATAACCAATGACTTTCCTACTGTACTTTGTCCTTAGGATGGGCGTCTGCACAGTGGGGACCACATCCTCACGATTGGGGACACTGACCTTTATGGCATGGGCAGTGAGCAGGTGGCTCAGGTACTAAGACTGGTTTCAGTCTTGTATTGAATTGACTACTGATAATGAGACTTGTCTGAGACTTGACAAAAACGTCTAAATTGTATCCCCTTTGTCCTAATTTGTCTATAGTTCTTTCCAGTAAAGCCCTCAGGGACAAGTACACTGTTTAATGTATAGTGCTGATATCAATTGTATTGTGATTGGTCCAGGTCCTGAGGCAGTGTGGTAACAGAGTGAAGCTGGTCATCACCAGAGGCCCTCCAGAGGAGACCTCCACCGTCCCAATGCCGTTGCCCACTGTCACAGAGCAACAGGTACGACATGCACATGTTCTCTGTACAGCAGAGGTGTGGTTGGGTTGCTGGTTGGGTGGGTGGGTAGGGGGGGTGGAGGATTGGGGTGGTTTTATTAGGTTAGTTGAATAAAAATAGAATATTTACATAGGACACAGCTGTCCACCATAGAGGGCCCATGATTCTGTCTCTTTTTTCCTCCATCTCTCTTCGTCTCAGGGATCCAGTGAGTATAATTTGTAACGCGTGACATCATCTGTGACTCAGCCTCAGAAGTCACCATTTTCCGAAAGGCTTAGAACTGGAATTCTCTGTCCATTATCAAGCAGTATTAGCCTTTACCCTTATCAACATATGAATGAGTTCCATGACTCACTCTCCCAAACTAGACCGTATATTCAGTCTCCATAACCTTGATGCTTGATTCATAAAATAAATAACAACTCATCTGGCTGACAGTGTGAATACATAGGTGAGGAATGCTTGTTGGTAAATTGGTAACAATTGGCCCCCGCGACTCGCCCCCTCTACTGTGCTCTCTGTAGGCCATTTTGTAGAATGTAGAAGCTGACTCACTCTTCCTCTGTCTCTTCACAGGGCTATGAGGAAGAGGAGGCTGAATCGTTCGACGTCGGGCTGACCAAGAACGCCCAGGGTCTGGGAATCACTATCGCCGGCTATGTGGGGGACAAGAATTCCGGTAAGATTTGGCAGTGCTGTTTAATAGACTTTTGTTTTATTTACTGCAGATTCAGTTAAAGGATGTCTCTTGTACTGTATAAAGGATTCTGCTTGTTTCATGAATGTTATCCACACATTGTCATTGTGTCTATTTTCAGAGCCCTCTGGTATTTTCGTGAAAAGTATAACTAAAGACAGTGCAGTAGAGCAAGATGGCCGCATCCATGTTGGGGACCAGATCATAGCCGTAAGTGTCTATTTTATATATGTTTACGGACCTTTCTGACTTTATTGAACAGACAGATAGATTTCTGACTTTGTTGAACAGATACAGTTCTGACTTTATTGAACAGATATAGTTCTGACTTTATTGAACAGACAGAGAGATTTCTGACTTTGTTGAACAGATAGAGTTCTGACTTTATTGAACAGATATAGTTCAGACTTTATTGAACAGATAGAGAGTTCTGACTTTATTGAACAGATAGAGAGAGAAGTTGACAGTGGGGAAAGATAGAGGTTGTGCAGTAGGCAGGATTCAAACCTATGCCAACACCGTTTATGTGTGCTGAAGGCAGCAGCCCTGACTGCTAGACCACCCTAGGCCAGAATCCTCAACTTTTTGAATAATATGAAATGACATTTAAATTCCATTCCAAAGTATGAAATAAAGTGTGCAGGGGTATCTCTCATTTTGGATCATTTGGAGCTTTATCTATTTAGATCAGGTATTCCCAAACTGGGGTGCGCGCAATGCCGTCGGGGGTACGCCAAATAAAAATGTGATTCACATAAAATCACATTTTCAAACAGTCCATTTATATTTTCCAACGGAGTTATACATTTGGGTGAGTTTTTTGTCTCGGCTGAGTAGCCTCATTTCACTGCCAAAATGTTTATTAAACCATCTAGTGTGCAGCGAAATAACAACACAATGTCAAATACAGGTAACCTAGTCAAATAATTAACATCCAATCACACTAACCGTTACTCTCTCGCGGGAATTCCACTAACGGTCCGTATGTAGCCAAACGTAGCTGCTGCTCATGTTGGTATCTGTACTGATGGCGCAAAAGCCGTGGCAGGGAGACATAGTGGAGTGGTAACGCGCGTGCAAGCAGTTGCTCCCAACGCCACTTGGGTACACTGCAGCATCCACCGAGAGGTTCTTGCTGCCAAGGGAATGCCTGACAGCTTGAAAGACGTTTTGGACACTACAGTGAAAATGGTTAACTTTGTTAAAGCAAGGCCCCTGAACTTTCGTGTATTTTCTGCACTATTATGGGCAGCGACCATGTAACGCTTTTACAACATACAGAAGTGCGCTGGTTATCAAGGGGCAAAGTATTGACACGTTTTTTTGAATTGAGAGACAAGCTTGAAGTTTTCTGACCATAATTTTCACTTGTCTTACCGCTTGCATGATGAGGAGTTTCTCACATGACTGGCCTATCTGGGTGATGTTTTTTCTTGCCTGAATGATCTGAATCTAGGATTACAGGGATTCTCCGCAACTATATTCAATGTGTGGGACAAAATGAGGCCATTATTAAGAAGTTGGAGCTCTTCTCTGTCTGCATTAACAAGGACAACACACAGGTCTTTCCATTTTTGTATGATTTTTTTGTTTGCAAATGAACTCAAGCTTACGGACAATGCCAAATGTGATATAGCGAAGCACCCGAGTGAGTTGGGTGCGCAATTACGCAGGTACTTTCCCGAAACAGATGACACAAACAACTGGATTCGTTATCCCTTTCATGCCCTGCCTCCAGTCCACTTACCGATATCTGAACAAGAGAGCCCCATCGAAATTGCAACAAGTGGTTCTGTGAAAATTTAATTTAATCAGAAGCCACTGCCAGAGTTCTGGATTGGGCTGTGCTCAGAGTATCCTACCTTGGCAAATCGCGCTGTTAAAACACTGATGCCGTTTGCAACCACGTACCTATGTGAGAGTGGATTATCGGCCCTCACTAGCATGAAACTAAATGTGCATCCTTTCAAGCACACCATTGTCATTTACCTGTGGTGATGTATTCACCATTTTCGAGGAACAAATAAGGTTTTATATGTAAGATGGTTAAATAAAGAGCAAAATGATTGATTATCATTATATTATTATTTGTGCCCTGGTCCTATAAGAGCTCTTTGTCACTTTCCACAAGCCGGGTTGTGACAAAAACTCACACTCATTCTTATGTTTAATACATGTATCATATAGTATGTGTGTGGCAGGCTTACAATGATGGCAAAAAACAACATTTGAGAGTGCGCTGACCCTAGTGCTAGAGGGGGTATGCAGCTGGAGGTTGAATGTTTGAAGGGGTACGGGACTATAAAAAGTTTGGGAACCACTGATTTAGATCATGTGGGGAGAGTAAGGCCCCACATTTGAATAATTTAGCTTCAGTGGAGAGCTATTATTTTAAGTGTTGTTTCTTGAATGGGTATTGAGACGCTGTTCCAATCATCACGCTAAATTGAGCAAATACAATGAATACAATACCCGTTCTGTGTTATACCCTGATTTGAAGCATGAGCAAATCTTCAATCATGATTTGTTTTCTATTTGTGATGTATGTTTGTTTGTTGGTTGCGATCATTTATGTGTGTCTGCCTGTGTGTATGGGTGTGTGTCTGCCTGTGTGTATGGGTGTGTGTCTGCCTGTGTGTATGGGTGTGTGTCTGCCTGTGTGTATGGGTGTGTCTGCCTGTGTGTATGGGTGTGTGTCTGCCTGTGTGTATGTGTGTGTATGTGTCTGTGTGCTTGCCTGCCTGTTTGTGTGCTGTCCTATTGACTTGGATAGATGGCTCATGTGGCACAAAGTCTGTTTTAGCATGGACAAAGCCCTCAATGACAATGACCATGCTGGCACAGAAGCCATAATGGCAAAGATGCAAAGAAGAGCCCTCTATCCAACTCTATGATATATCAATAATCTTTACATGAATGATCGCCGCCTGCAGGTGGACGGAATGAATATCCAGGGCTACACCAACCAGCAGGCCGTGGAGGTGCTGAGACACACGGGCCAGACGGTACACCTGAAGCTGGTCAGAAGTGGCTTCCGTCCAGAGGACATCCCACCCGCTGTGGTGCCCAGTGTGATCGTACTTCCACCAACCCCAGGGGGCCGAGACCCCACACTGGAGAGAACAGATGTTGTGGACACCACCGCTCAAGGTACCAGTGGACAAAGGGCGTGGGCCGTGTTCATTAGGCACGGAATGGAAGAAAATGGACTGCAACAGGGAGAGACTACCTTAGGGCTGTCCCCGACCCCCAAAAATCTTGATCGACCAAGAGTTGTCTGTTCTTTCGACCGATTGGTCAAAATTTGTCAACGTGTATTTTTCCATATATAGACACACCTTATGTGTTTTAATGAAATCAAAAATCAGCTATATGCACTGAGCTTGTCTGATGCTTTAAGCACACTGTTTGATGAAATAATGAAGAAACACAAATTACTTTAGATGGAGTACGACCAAAATTGATTGGATTGTGCTGGGCCCGGCTCAGACTCGCTACGCTGTGTGCGCTGTGTTATTTATATATATTTTTTACAGCTCTCCTCCCTGCTGCAGCAACCACCACAGAACATCAATAGTGTTTATCACACAGTCTGTGATGCTGAAGCTGCAACATAATTACAGCCATTTCTGAGGCTTTTCTAACAAACAAAAAAGTGTAAATACTTTATTACAGCATAGCAAATGTTAAATACAGCAGAATTTGGGAAATTACTTTATTACGACATGTTGTGGTTGCGTGAGGCTTGGAGCTCACGGAATCAGTAGGCTATTAACCAAACACTCAAACAGGGAACAGAAGCAGAATCTGTCTTATTTCTTATCGTTCTCAACATCAATATGCTGGTTAACTTTGCTATTATGCACAGAGCTACATGGTCTAGGGAAAGGCGCCAATTCAACAGCGCACTGATGTTTCAGAACTGCGGACAGCGACCGCTGTCCAATGCCGGAGAAAGCGCATTTGTTATAAGCTAATATTATTTGTATTAATGTTGCGCCATTGTTCTTACGTAATATAACCAAATACAATTTCAGTAGCACATGTCTTAGAGTGATGGACTGTGCCATCCCCACGGCCTCCGCAATGGCTTAGTCTACTCAGACAGGCGTGAATCAGACAGGTGTCTTGTTCACCATGGGGGAAAAAATTGCGACTGACTGCTCGATTAAAGAAATCTCGGTCGACCAAACAATCGACCAGTCGACTAAATGGGGTCAGCTCTAGACTACCTGGATTTGTCCAATAATTTTTTTTTTTAAACACAAAGTGCTTTAAATGTTTTCCGTGGCGTGCCCTAATGATCCTGACCATGGCAACTGCATCTTTGATTAACAGTCACAAATACCTCCTATAACAGTAGTCTGTAGTCAAGCAAAACACATTTTTATTCCATATACATTTACGTTAGTCATTTAGCAGACGCTCTTATCCAGAGTAGCTCCACAGGAGCTATTAGGGTGCCTTGCTCAAGGGCACAGGAGATCGTACTCTGACATTATCCTTCATTCATACATGATTGAAATGGACCTATATCCTAGCCAAAATCCAGATTTACCTGATTTCTATGTAGGCCTGGTGCCGTATGCATCAAGTTTATCAGAGTGCTGATTTAGAATCCGTTTTGCCTTTTAGATGACAATGATTAAGGTTACATGGACAGGGAAGACCAGATCCTTGACCAATACACATATATTCTGAGAAGCTTGATACATACAACCTCTGATCACATCCCTGGTGACGCTGCAGGGCTGTGCCCACTTGACGACAGTGCACATACCACAACTATGCCCTACTTGAATGGCCTCCATCTGTGTTAGGATGGGAAAGGGACTTCTACTTAAACCCTCTCACCACAACCACAGCTCCAGATTTAGAAGGCAGCGCCCTCCGCCCTGCTTTGGAAACCCTGAACTCATTTAGCCTGTAATTGGGCCAGCGTCATAAGAACCGTAGGCGTAGGAAAATGCATTACAACACATACACGCACGCCCACACACACACACACACACACAGGCTTACGCAGACTCACGCATACTGCCAATAATAACACAACCCTTAACGACATAGCCAGCATGTTCAAAGCTGGAACCAGGAGGAACTAAAGCAGACTTCTACACATGTTTCTGCGATATGTGTCTCTGAGTGTGTGTGTATGTGTTTATTAACCATACAAGACACAATGCACAACCCATGACATCATAGCCATCATGTTTCGGGCTGGGAGCAAGATGTCTTAACCAAGAGCTCTACAAGTGTTTTGTGTGTGTATGTGTGTATTAACCTGTTTGTATTGTGTACTCCGGTGCAGGTGAGAAACAGTACCAGGCATTGAGTGGGGAATCGGATGTCTCCACTGTGAAGGATCAGTTAACTAAGAACACCAGAGACGGTAAGTCAATCCACCCCCCTGTTATCTGGGATCCTTTACTAAGTACAGCGGTAGAGATAATGGATCGCAATCTGTTTTAAAATATACTACTGTCGCGATGATTGGTTTTAGGCTACGGTGTATTTCAAGAGATTTTCAGTAGCCCTTTATTCGGATAGTCCATCTGTAGATGCTCAACAAACTATCAATGAATGTCTATAGATGTTTTTCCTATTGTTATTCAATAGAATGTTGTTGACATGTTTTTGATCTTCTGCTGATAGTTTATTGAGCATCTACAGACTGTGCATGAAGAGCATAAGGGTCTGTATGTTGTTTTTATTGCATAAAAGGGCAGATGAACGATGCCTTTGAAGTGATTCTTTCAAGTAGTGCGTTTGGAGTTGTCTAACTATAGCCTAGCGCTCGCTGTGAGTCATTTAGTCATGCAGTTTAAAAAATACGGATAAGAATAAGAAATAAAGGTACCAAGTAATTAGAGAGCAGCGGTAAAATAACAATAGCGAGACTATATACAGGGGGGTACCTGTACAGAGTCAATGTGCGGGGGCACTGGTTCGTTGAGGTAATATATACATGTAGGTAGAGTTATTAAAGTGACTATGCATAGATGATAACAACAGAGAAGCCGTGGTGTAAAAGAGGAGGGGCAATGCAAATAGTCTGGGTAGCCATTTGATTAGATGTTCAGGAGTCTTATGGCTTGGGGATAGAAGCTGTTTAGAAGCCTCTTGGACCTAGACTTGGCACTCCGGTACCGCTTGCCGTGTGGTAGCAGAGAGAACAATCTATGACTAGGGTGGCTGGAGTCATTGACAATTTTTAGGGCCTTCCTCTGACACCGCCTGGTATAGAGGTCCTGGATGGTAGGAAGCTTGGCCCCAGTGAAGTACTGGGGTTGTTCGCACTACCCTCTGTAGTGCCTTGTGGTCGGAGACCGAGCAGTTGCCATACCAGGCAGTGATGCAACCAGTCAGGATGCTCTCGATGGTGCAGCTGTAGAACCTTTTGAGGATCTGAGGACCCATGCCAACATTTTTCCGTCTCCTGAGGGGGAATAGGTTTTGTTGTGCCCTCTTCACAACTGTCTTGGCGTGTGACTGTCTGTTGGTTTCATAGTTACGTTTTAATTAGGTTAGTATTATATTTCTGTGTTTTAAGGAGCTAAGATAACAGTATGAGTCATTTCGTTGTAATCATGTAGCACACGGCAGCTGGCTGAATGTAATTTAAACTTCATACTCTATTTAAGTCCATATTATATTGCTGTTTTTAAGAAGCAAAGTTAACAGAGGATGAAGAGTTGGAGCTGATGAAGAAGTGGCAGGAGACGCTCGGCCCCAGCAACAAAGTAGAGGTTAGTAAACAGAAGAAACATTCACCCAAGCCTAGTTTGTCTCTACTTAATGATACATACTGTAGTTCTATTTTTTCCTGTTTTATACACATTCTTTTGGCATTTTATGGATGGACATGCACTGTTTGCAGAATAAAAACACTGTTGTATTTGTCATCAATGGAAAATGTCAAAACATTGGTCAGGAAAGAAAAAAAACTATATTGCCACACTATGTAAATGTAATGCTGACTGTGAAAGGAAAATTGAAAAAAACGTGTGAAAGCGTGATTTTCTGGGGAAAAATACGTTTTTATTTTCATGCCAACTGAGCTGTATCCACCCGTTGTGCCAGATTGCCCAGGTGGAGAAGTTCAGTGAGAGCAGTGGTCTGGGCATCAGTCTGGAGGCCAACAACGGGCACCACTACATCCGCTCTGTCCTGCCCGAGGGGCCAGTGGGCCGCTGTGGGAAACTCATCAGTGGCGACGAACTGCTCGAGGTAAGGGACACCGCCAATAGCGTATTGAATCGGCGAAATGAATACACCCCTGGTGAACAACAGTTAGCCTGGAACTTACTTACTGCTGTAACGATGTGCGCTGGGAGTCAGGAAGCAAGTTCAGGGAGTGCATAATTAAACTAATGAATTAAACAAGAAACACGAACAACGCACAGACAGGAAACTGAAACAGAAACAATGATGCCTGGGGAAGTCGGAAGTTTACTTACACCTTAGCCAAATACATTTAAACTCAGTTTTTCACAATTCCTGACATTTAATCCTAGTAAAAATTCCCTGTTTTAGGTCAGTTAGGATCACCACTTTATTTTAAGAATGTGACATGTCAGAATAATAGTAGAGAGAATGATTTATTTCAGCTTTTATTTCTTTCATCATATTCCCAGTGGGTCAGAAGTTTACATACACTCAATTAGTATTTGGTAGCATTGCCTTTAAATTGTTTAACTTGGGTCAAACGTTTCGGGTAGCCTTCCACAAGCTTCCCACAATAAGTTGGGTGAATTTTGGCTTATTCCTCCAGACAGAGCTGGTGTAACTGAGTCAGGTTTGTAAGTCTCCTTGCTCGCACACGTTTTGTCAGTTCTGCCCACAAATCTTCAATAGGATTGAGGTCAGGGCTTTGTGATGGCCACTCCAATACCTTGACTTGACTTTGTTGTCAAGGTATGAATCCCAGCCTGACTCAATATGAGTGTTGACCATTGGATGTGTGCGTCCACCCCTCTCCATCCAGGTCAATGGAATATCCCTGATTGGTGAGACCCACAAGGAAGTGGTGAGGATTCTGAAGGAGCTTCCTGTCTGTGTCTACATGGCCTGCTGTAGGCCCGCCCCTCTCCTTCAGAGTGACAGGGATTCTGTCCAAACAGGGTTGGATGAATTTTCCACTGAACCTAAAATTGAGGTAATTTCCCTAAACTGATACACAAAACGTATACAATATCCATGTATAGTATATGCTATTGACATCACCATTGGAACATATTTTTTAAACGGTCAATTTTTTAGTTAATATTATAGTCATTGCATTGCATAGTCATTAATTACTAGCCTCCACATAATGCAATCTAACATGCATGGTTGGGGACAACTCTGTTTTCAACCAAATAATGCAGTCATTTCAGCAAATTAATTGTTCAGGAAGTGATTAAAAACTGAATGAAAGCCAGAAAGCCCTTCATAAAATGGTGGCTGCTGGACATACAGTAGCTCACAGTACAGTGTTTCCCCCACCCCTTGATACTGAATGGCTAATATAATTGGGAATGAACATCATGAAGTCCTCCTACTTGACTCATCCACCCTCGTTATTTTAGCACAGTCTGTCCAATGCTCTGCCGGGCCTCCAGACTGCTAACAATAAAGGATTAAGATATAGGATTAGGAAGGACTCTGACCGTTCATTAACACCAATCCATCTAAAGTAATACCTCAGATAATGTGACAATGCATGGGATACAAAAGATAGTAGCCAGGGAGCTACACAAAGCTAACCTTCAAAGGAAACCTGCTTTCAGATGATTTTCGAGGGATATCTCCTCAGCTCTTCAGCTGCATCAGTTCAGGTAAAGAACACAACATACAGCACTTCTGCTGCCTAGCATCCAACGATTCCCTTTGATGTGCTGCCAAAAAAAACGTACAAAATGAAACTAGCGGAGAACTAGCCTACGAGCCTACGGGCTCGGAGTGAGTCAGGAATGCGTGTGCAGGGATGATATCGAGGGTACATCTCTGTAGATACCGGGAGACCTCAGCAGTTTCCTGGTTCCCGGAGGTTCCGAGGGGGCGGCAACAAGGGAAAATGTGACGGAGGAGACTCTGGGAGCTCCTTTGGCCATGTGGGAGACGGAAATACAGGACATCGAGCTGGAGAAGGGAGAGAGTGGACTGGGATTCAGCATCTTGGACTACCAGGTGGGAATTCTAAATGGGAATTCTGGGAATGATTGTCATAGGAATTATACTTGCGAGCAGGATTGGGGAGTAACAGATTACATGTAATCGGTTATATATAAACGATTACACAAAAAATAACTGTAATCCATTACGTTACCAGTAAAAATATTGTAATCAGATTTCAGATACTTTTGAAAAAATAGATGATTACTTCTAGGATTACTTTTAAATGAAAAAAGGATGTTTGCGTAGAAATTCTTTGACACCTTTCTGTTTTCTCAATAAAATCCAAATCAGCATTGCAAAAAGTTTGTTAGTTCAGCCTGAGCAAGTCTGACCACAAGTCAGAGACCACTATGATGACACACCAAATGCGTTTTATGGTTTGAGGGAAAATAACAGGAATAGGTTTTTGTAGGCTTCAGTCCAAGGTATGTTTTCCAATGGTGCGACTGCTGTTGGTATCCAAAGATTATCCAACTTGAATAAACACTTGGAGGTAAAGACGACAGCAGTGATGTAGCCTACGGGCGAAACAGATATCACTTATTGATATCTACATAGCGCATTGATGTGAATCACACTGCTGCTCTCTCATTTAGCTATTTGTGCCTTATGGATTGTGGTTGTTGTGGATGGCTCTTCCCAAATGTAGGCTAAATGAGTATTTTAACCCAATAATGGTTGAATTGAAGAAGTTAAGCTGCCTATCAAGCATTGTTTTTGCGACCAGTGGACAGCCAGTGAAAAACGACTCTTGCAACAGCTGCATAGTGCCGATCCCATCCTTTGGAATAAACGTTTTTTCCCAACTCCTCCATGGTATTGTGCTCCATACTGTGGGGCTTTTAGTGCTCAATCTAATTCGTGCTGATTCAAAAACCTATGTCCATAGGCCTAACGGACACGTCTTGATATGACATTATTTATTAAAGAAAACACGAAAACACGAACTTCACTTGAAACTAACAAAACAACAAACGGAGTAGACAGACCTGGATGACGAACTTACATGAAACACGAAGAACTCACGAACAGGAAAATGACTACACAAAATGACGAACGAACGAAACAGTCCCGTATGGTGCAACATAGACACAGACACAGGAGACAACCACCCACAAACAAACAATGTGACCCCACCTACCTTAATATGATTCTCAATCAGAGGAGATGAAAACCACCTGCCTCTAATTGAGAACCATATTAGGTACCCAAACCAACATAGAAACAGAAAACATAGACTGCCCACCCAAACTCACGTCCTGACCAGCTAACACATACAAAAACTAACAGAAAACAGGTCAGGAACGTGACATAACCCCCCCCCCTCAAAGTGCGTACTCCGAACGCACCACCAAAAGTCTAGGGGAGGGTCTGGGTGGGCATCGGACCACGGTGGTGGCTCAGGGCGAGTTCCCCACCCCACCATTGTCAATCCCAGCTTACATCTCCCCCTTAGAATGACCACCCTCTTTTTCCACCCACCTAATATAAGGGGCAACACCAAGATAAGGGACAGCTCCGGGACAAGGTAGCTCAGGACAGCGAGGTAGGTCGAGATAGAGAGGTAGCTCAGGATAGAGAGGTAGCTCAGGATAGAGAGATAGCTCAGGATAGAGGGGCAACTCCGGACTGAAAGGCAGCTCCGGACAGAGAGACAGCTCTGGACTGAGGGGCAGTTCCGGATTACTGGCAGCTCCGGGCTGGCTGACGGCTCTGGACGCTCATGGCTGGCTGACGGCTCTGGACGCTCATGGCTGGCTGACGGCTCTGGACGCTCATGGCTGGCTGACGGCTCTGGACGCTCATGGCTCACTGGCGGCTCTGGACGCTCATGGCTCACTGGCGGCTCTGGCAGATCCTGTCTGGTTGGCGGCTCTGGCAGATCCTGTCTGGTTGGCGGCTCTGGCAGATCCTGTCTGGTTGGCGGCTCTGGCAGATCCTGTCTGGTTGGCGGCTCTGGCAGATCCTGTCTGGTTGGTGGTTCTGTAACGGCGTTCCTCCTCCTCTTCATCCGAAGAGGAGGAGCAGGGATTGAACCAAAATGCAGCGTCTTGATATGACATTATTTATTAAAGAAAACACGAAAACACGAACTTCACTTGAAACTAACAAAACAACAAACGGAGTAGACAGACCTGGATGACGAACTTACATGAAACACGAAGAACTCACGAACAGGAAAATGACTACACAAAATGACGAACGAACGAAACAGTCCCGTATGGTGCAACATAGACACAGACACAGGAGACAACCACCCACAAACAAACAATGTGACCCCACCTACCTTAATATGATTCTCAATCAGAGGAGATGAAAACCACCTGCCTCTAATTGAGAACCATATTAGGTACCCAAACCAACATAGAAACAGAAAACATAGACTGCCCACCCAAACTCACGTCCTGACCAGCTAACACATACAAAAACTAACAGAAAACAGGTCAGGAACGTGACACTCGCGCCCTTTTGGTAGACTTAAACTGCTGCAAATTATAGAGAATTCAAAGTGTTTCCAACAAACTATTTAAACAATAGGCTTATAGCAAATGGAACCTATGGCATACATGTTTCACTTTTCAGTAGTGCCCAAAGCATGCCATTCTATGAGCGCAGTATTTCTCGAAACAATGAGCCCAATCAGTCCTCTGACAACAAATCATAAACAACAGAGTAGGCTAATAACGATGTGGCTAATCTATAATTCCATATTTCCAAGTCCTATTTTTGAAGATCAAGGGGTAATAAATGATGAATTGTAATTACTGGAAATCTGACCGACTTTGGTTTTTAATGTAAAGATATAGCCTAATCGTATTATTATCTGTAGTAAAAAAGGATGGGTTAGAAGAAGCCCACATAACCATCCCATAAAGTAAAATGTAACATCCGTTTATGGCAAGCTATGTAAACTCTAACATTGATTTATCCTGCAATAGATGTCATTCAATTGGAAATATACATTTTTGTCTTCTTCTAACGGCGCTTAAGGGGAAAGTAATCTAAAAGTAACTGAAAGTAATACGATTACGTTACTGAGTTTGGGTAATCCCAAAGTTACGTTACTGATTACAATTTTGGACAGGTAACTAGTAATTATAACGGATTACATTTAGAAAGTAATCTACCAAACCCTGCTTGCTAGTCAAGTATGATTTTTCCCAAATGATAGAATTTACTTATTTACTTATCATTCACTTCAATTAGTTGTTGTTGTAGGTCGTTTCTGTCTTCTTACTTTGGGAGGAAGTGGTCATGTGAGCTTTAGGACCTTTGCCCTCTGGGAAATGAAGTTCAACAAATAGCATAATTGACTCATTACACTGTAATGCACTGTATTTTTTTAAACTAAATGGCTTACTCTTAGTTTCGAACACCTGATATACAGAACATTTAGAATAAACAAATCCTCCAACTGAAAGTACATAATAGATTTTTAGTCCTTATTGTATAAGATTATCTGTCGAGTGCGTCCATTGACTTCACTGACACAGATCTTGTAATAGGACCCAATGGATCCGGCCAAGACGGTGATCGTGATTCGCTCTCTGGTGCCAGAAGGAGTGGCCGAACGGGATGGCAGGCTTTTGCCAGGCGACCGGCTCATGTTCGTCAACAGCACCAATCTGGACAACGCCAGTCTGGAGGAAGCCGTCCAGGCACTGAAGGGGGCCAACATCGGCATGGTTCACATTGGGGTGGCCAAGCCACTGCCTGTAAGGGAACCCTATTGTGATTTTTGTCCTAAAGAGAGGCTGGTGTGTGTGTATTTGTGTGTGTGTGTGCAGGGAGGGGGTGGGGGTGCAATGTGTTCCGTGTGCCCGTGTGTGTGTTATATGTATGTGAGCATTTGTGTGTGCGTTTTCTCTCTGGTGTGTGGCCACCCAATAATGAGGGCTCATCTTACAGATGGCTTGTATTATTCATGCTGATAAGGCAGTAGAGTTAGGCTGCATGCTGACTCAACTCCAATCTCCCTGACAACAGAATAAGGCAGCACAAACATCCCTGCCCTTTGTGTCATATTGCTTGGACTCCTTGTACATAAATGCCTTGAGGCAGCTGTTAAAAAAAGGGGTTGTCCACAAACACATTCACCACCTGAGGGATTTCTAGTCTTGTTTTCTGTGAAAATTGGCCACGTTCTTTCAGCTTTAAAGTTACATTTCTCTCTCTTGGGCTTGCCATTATGATGAGACCATACAGTAAGTTCTGGTTCTGGGATGTCAAGGTTATTGGAGGTCGGGTGGATTACATTGTCTTTGGGAAGCCTCTGTGGAGTTATCAAGCTTTCCTGGAATGTAGGGGGGGTTGTTGTATTGCTTCTCCAAATTGAGTTTGATCCTCCAATACCTTCTTCAATTTCTCCCTCTTTTCTTTATCTATCTCTCTCTCGCTCTCTCTCGCGCTCTCTCTCTCCGGGCATCGTATTAGACAAAATCAAGATCGAAAGGTCCTTTAAAGCAAAGCTGTGGCAACACCTTTGGAAATCGAATAACCATGTATAACTTTTTACCGAAATATTACCTTGTGATGTAGCCCGTCATTCCTAACTACAGACAAAACCATGCAGACCAAATCAAACCGTTAAAACACATGCTTTTCGCTACTAACAACCTCATTTATATTTTTTAACAACCCAACTACAATCATATTTGACTAGGAATTTGAAACCTGTAGACAATGATTGGAATTTCCTCAGTATTATTTTCTGGGGATTTTTCCCATTTCCTGCCCTGTCTCCACAGCCATACAATGAAGAGGACAGTCCGTCGTCATCTGGAATCTGTTTTTTTTTATCTTCAACACTGCTGGTTAAAGAAAGCGATGAGGAGGAGCCAGCGGAGGACCACCTTTTCCGGGCAGAGCCTGCATTGGTTAGTCGCCGTTGTGGACAAGTACAAAATATGTATGCACAAAAAAGTACAAAGATGAAAAGTACCCAAAAGAAATTGCGCTCACTACTGTAAGTCGCTCTGGATAAGAGTCTGAAATGTAAATGTAAATTAACTAATGAAATTGAGGGACAAGAAAAAACGACCAATCAAAATTAAAGACACAAAATAACCATTGTAACTTTAAAATGCATCCTTTAAAATCTTGTATCAAGTGCATTTAATTTAATGCAAAACTCAATAGTATCTAATCAAAATTTAGCCACAAAAAACAAGACAAACAATGTATGGAGTATCACTCGACTAAACACTCTGAGACACAATGGGAAAGAGCAACAATGTCCAATATCGGAGTTAGAATATCCTTTAGAAATAGCTCTCATGGCACTAACAAAGCTATCCGTGAATGGATAGCTCATCCATGGCATAGAGAGATATATTCACCATCTAATTCACTACATTCACATTCTTTGGTGCAGATTGACTCCAATGAGGGAGACCTGGCCGATGAGAGGGCATTGGAGCGTCGCTTCTCTGGCAATGAGGATGACACCTTACAGGCATCCATGATCGCCCTCCACGGCAGCACCTGCAGCGCCGATATGGACTACCAGACTACCTTGCAGTCCTCCACACCCAAAGTAGGCCAACAAACGTGCACTGTGGTTAGCTGAGTCAATTTTAAAGCCATTACAGTCAGCAATTTTAAGAAAGCTTGTTACAATGCAAAAACAGTATCTGTTCCCTGTCATTTGTTTGAATTTCACTGAAGCAAGCTGCTGCCCTTTTCACTAAGAAAACTCCTTGCGTAATCAAAATAAGTTGCTTATTTTATCATACGGGGTTGACATTAGAAGTGCTGTGCTATAATTGTTTGACTACATCAAACTGTCAGCTATATTGAAGTGATAAAATGTTTATGTGGTTTTTAGTCGCTTCTTTGTATGCATTTAGCTTGTTTTTGTCTCACATTTTGCATAAGCTTGTAGATCATTGTCACTCCCCAGAGTCCTACCTCCAGAGTCCTTATGTATGAATGGTTGATCCTTTTTTTTATTAGTATTTATCTATAGATACTGTACTTCATCTTATCAAGCTATTACTACCCTATTAGAATAATATGGCCCGCTGCGTGCTTCAGTCCTGCTCTCAGCATTTCTGCTTGTTGCAGTTATTCCACAGTTTCCTCTCCTAAGGATTTATTTTTCCAAGTTTTATTGTGCCGTCTCGGATGCTTAAGGAATCCCTGAAGAGATTCATTTCCATACAGTTCGGGTCTCATGAATTATATCTAGGGAGATAATACAGAGATATTTGGTGCATCGCGCACAATCATCTGTACTGTAATTATTGCTATTCCCCGTCAGCTACTGATGGCTTTTCAATGGCTCATTAGGAGGAGTGCAGAACGGCGACCGAGGTAGAAACTAACGAGGTGTAACCTCCATTTCGACTCGTCATTTTTTCTTCTTCTTCTACATAGCGGAGTGCCCGCCTGGACTTGTTGACTGAGCATCCCTTGGTGACGTTGTTCGGCCTTGCGGACGACACTGAACCCTTCTCCCCGGAGGAGAAGCCCATCGTTTTCCCACTGCCCAGGAGTATTGGAAGTCACGCCCTAACGATTGACGACAACGCACTAACTAGCTCCGATCAGTACCTGGCGCATCACTTAACCCAAATGGAGCCGTCGGATCTGTCAAACTCGTACAGTCCGTACACTGACCCTGAGCCCGGTTTGAATGATTTGGGGGAGCCGGTGCAGTCTCTCCATTTTCAGGTGGAGTCCACCATGGCCGTTGAGGACATAGGGGAGATGGAAGGCTTAATGAAGGTAAACGAGCCTTGATCTGAAGAGCCGTGCCATCTTTCGTTTTGCCATTGAATGTCATTGAGTGTGCCTCGTAATCAAACAAGCATGAGTAAATCGGTCCTCGGCAATGCTCAGGAAATTGAAATGCAACAAGTTACGTTCAACCCATGTCGAAATGCACTGGACTGATCACAGGCCAATGTGAAATTGATTGGATTTTCGAGAATAATGATAACCCAACCAGTTTGAAACATTCTACTTTTTACTAGAATCACATTCCTAGGTATTACTTACTTTCCTATGGTAATGGCATCACAGAAAATATTTAAAGATGAATCCCTTCCTTACTTTGTATGTTTGATTCCCTGGCCCTCACTAATCGTTTCCACCTAACCTTCCTGGTAGTTTAGATGACCTCAATTTCATTCTGTCACTATTATTCATTTTTAAATGCTGTACTTAAACTTCCTCCATAGAAAATATTTTCACATTTGTTTCATTAATACTTTTTATTGAATCGTAATTCTCAAGGGGGATGAGCCATCTGTAAAGCAGTCCAAAGAGGAAGGGGATGAGGTTATAACCACTGGGAGTCATTTTGAAAGGACAATCACTGTTGTCAAGGGCAACTCCAGTCTCGGTTTGTATTATTTCTTTGGCAATATGTTGTATATTGATGAGTAATTGTTGTATAGACAACAGCCTTCACTTTATCAGTCTTTTCTCCTTACATACCATAATTGTATTTAAATGAGCAAAATATCTGATTATGCTTTTATGTGCTTTATATCTGTCAGGGTTGTCGGATATTACTTATTAAATGTGTTGTATTTCAGTTCATTTGTAGTATTTGTATTTCTTGTAACAACAAAAAAATACTTACTTGGCTTATTGCGTTTAGCTCCAAGTGGAGCATAGGGGCCTTAGCTATGAATCAGGATTGAACACATTTTACACATAATCGTGGGTAAGCGTTTTTCCTATACTGTAGGTTCCAGGTCTTTGGGAATGTTGTGCATTTTGTCACTGTCATCCTTACAGGAATGACAGTGAGCTCCATCAAGGATGGCTTGGGGATGTACATCCGCAGCATCATCCACGGTGGTTCCATCAGCCGAGACGGCCGTCTGGGAGTGGGGGACCTAATCTTAGTCATCAACGGCGAGTCCATGGCCAACCTGACTAACTCCCAGGCCCGCGCCATGCTCCGGAGACACTCCCTCATCGGGCCAGACTTGGGGTAAGGACCAGGGCTAGGGCAACATGTTCAGTGTTTTGATACCTTGTCCATGGAAACCTGTTTTATATGGTTTCACTATAGGCCTTCATTAAAATATCCACCTACTTCCAAAACGAAGAGTGCAGATTTCACCTCAAATATATTCTCCCTAGATTCCCTACACATTGATACACACTCCTTTTCTGTTACAATGTAAAGTCAGAGGATAATATTGTGGAGACCAAAACCCAAAACTTTCTCCTCTCTACAAGCATATAGTACCAGTCAAAAGTTTGGACACACCTACTCATTCAAGGAATTTTCTTTATGTTTACTATTTTCTACATTGTAGAATAATAGTGAAGACATCAAAACTATGAAATAACACTTTTGGCATTCTCTCAACCAGCTTAATGAGGAATGCTTTTCCAACAGTCTTGAAGGAGTTCCCACATGCTGAGCACTTGTTGGCTGCTTTTCCTTCACTCTGCAGTCCAACTCAATTGGGTTGAGGTCCAGTGATTGTGGAGGCAAGGTCATCTGATGTAGCACTCCATCACTGTCTTTGGTCAAATAGCGCTTACACAGCCTGGTGGTGTATTTTGGGTCATTGTCCTGTTGAAAACAAATGATAGTACCACTAAGTGCAAACCAGATGGGATGGCGTATCACTGCAGAATGCTGTGGTAGCCATACTGGTTAAGTGTGCCTTGAATTCAAAATTAATCACTGACAGTGTCACTAGCAAAGCACCATCACACCTCCTCCTCCATGCTTGTAAGGTGGGAACCTTACATGCGGAGATCATCCGTTCACCTACACTGCCTCTCACAAAGACACAGCGGTTGGAATAAAAAATCAAAAATTTGGACTCATCAGACGAAAGGACAGATTTCCTCTGGTTTAATGTCTATTGCTCGTGTTTCTTGGCCCAAGCAAGTCTCTTCTTCTTATTGGTGTCCTTTAGTAGTGGTTTCTTTGCAGCAATTCCACCATGAAGGCCTAATTTAAGCAGTTTCCTCTGAACAGTTGATTTTGAGATGTGTCTGTTACTCTGTGAAGCATTTATTTGGGCTGCAATCTGAGGTGCAGTTAACTCAAATTAACTTATCCTCTGCAGCAGATGTAACTCTGGTTATTCCTTTCCTGTGGCGGTCCTCATGAGAGCCAGTTTCATCATTCAGTTTCATACCGCTTGATGGTTTTTACGACTGCACTTGAAGAAACTTTAAAAGTTCTTGAAATTTTACGAATTGACTGACCTTCATGTCTTAAAGTAATGATGGACTGTCGTTTCTATTAGCTTATTTCAACTGTTCTTGCCATAATATGAACTTGTTATTTTTTTCAAAATAGAGCTATCTTCTGTATACCACCCCTACCTTGTCACAACACAACTGATTGGCTCAAGCGCATTAAGAAGGAAAGAAATTCCACAAAATAACGTTTAACAAGGCACACCTGTTAATTGAAATGCATTCCAGGTGACTACCTCATGAAGCTGGTTGAGAGAATGCCAAGAGTGTGGAAAGCTGTCATCAAGGCAAAGGGTGGCTACTTTGAAGATTCTCAAATATAAGATATATTTAGATTTGTTTAACACTTTTTTGGGTTACTACATGATTCCATATGTGTTATTTCATAGTTTTGATGTCTTCACTATTATTCTACAATGTAGAAAATAGTAAAAATAATGAAAAACCCTTGAATGAGTAGGTGTGTCCAAACATTTGACTGGTGCTGTACATAGACACACCACTATAGAGTCAGTTACACGTCACCTGACATCACACTAAATAAACGCGTCTCGATCAAATATGGCCCTTTTATTTTTTGTTTTCTGAATGATTTGGTCACTTTTCTATAGCTTATGTGTACAATTATGATCAAGTGAAGCTTTGTAGTGTACGGCATTTGGTTAAATTGCTCCCGATGATCCCATGAAGGCTATTTGTTCGGCATCTCTCGTAGAAACAGTTTGTTTTCTACTTTTACATCTCCCATACAACAGCTAACTGTTTTACCAAACCATCCGAATACACATTTAATTGAACTGAATTGAGATGCCTAATACACATACCTCACAAACTGGTGTGACTTTTCTGTCAGTGTGCCAGTGTTTTGTTACTTTGGGCTTTGGGTTTTTTGTGGACCACAGGAAGAGTAGCTGCTGCTTCTGCAAAAGCTAACGGGGATCCAAATAAACAAATAAATAAGCAAACATAATAAATAAACAAATACAAATTCACAACACCTGTTAATGAACCATGCAGTAAACATTATAATGTAGTAGAAATTGTGTTAAGGAGCTCACGGTTTTCTTTTAGCCAGGTCGATAGTGGGAAATGTCATTGTCATCCAGTGTTGTGAGTCACAGAGAGCACCTTAATATCCCTTAAAATTTGTGCCATCCAAAGCATGATAGCATTTAGGCTACCGTACATACATGTCTGATGAACACCACCAGTTGAATACTGTAGGCTACATGAAGGTAGGACTTCCAGTCATATGGAAAAGCTTCCTACAGCATTTGGACTCCTAACACAGATGCTCAATGGTGAAATCTGAACAACTCACTAAGGCCTTTTACATTCCTAAATTGTATTCTCTCCATGCATTCGAGGGATGCTACATTAAAGTCTGGGGCACCATCATTTTCGGTATCTCAAGTCTTGCTTGCTTAACGCTAAACATGTCAGTACATTCCAGTATGTTAGCCGCGATGCATAACATCCTCTTCACCTTCTAGATCTGCTTGTGCCCCAGAGGACGATCTGTGCCCCTTTTATGTGTGAGTACCGCTAACTCCCACGCTGACGGGTCTGCAACAAAATCTACCACTTTGTTTCCTCTCTGTCCACATTTTCTCACTTCTGCACCCGAGTGTCATCACCTGTCCGTGGAAGGGACTTTTATCCAGATCTAGACGTTACAACACATTCTGAAAATCAGCCATACTGAAAATCAACCATACTGTATATCAACCATACTGTATATCAACCATACTGTATATCAACCATAGTGTAAATCAACCATAGTGTAAATCAACCATACTGTATATCAACCATAGTTTAAATCAACCACACTGTAAATCAACCATAGTTTAAATCAACCATACTGTATATCAACCATAGTTTAAATCAACCATACTGTATATCAACCATACTGTAAATCAACCATAGTGTAAATCAACCATAGTGTAAATCAACCATACTGTATATCAACCATAGTTTAAATCAACCACACTGTAAATCAACCATAGTTTAAATCAACCATACTGTATATCAACCATAGTGTAAATCAACCATACTGTATATCAACCATAGTTTAAATCAACCATACTGTAAATCAACCATAGTGTAAATCAACCATACTGTATATCAACCATAGTTTAAATCAACCATAGTTTAAATCAACCATAGTTTATATCAACCATACTGTATATCAACCATAGTTTAAATCAACCATACTGTACATCAACCATACTGTAAATCAACCATACTGTAAATCAACCATACTGTATATCAACCATAGTTTAAATCAACCATACTGTATATCAACCACAGTTTAAATCAACCATAGTGTACATCAACCATACTGTAAATCAACCATAGTTTAAATCAACCACACTGTAAATCAACCATAGTTTAAATCAACCACACTGTAAATCAACCATAGTTTAAATCAACCATACTGTATATCAACCATAGTTTAAATCAACCATACTGTATATCAACCATACTGTAAATCAACCATAGTTTAAATCAACCATACTGTATATCAACCATACTGTAAATCAACCATAGTGTAAATCAACCATACTGTATATCAACCATACTGTAAATCAACCACAGTTTAAATCAACCATAGTTTATATCAACCATACTGTATATCAACCATAGTTTAAATCAACCATACTGTACATCAACCATACTGTAAATCAACCATAGTTTAAATCAACCATACTGTATATCAACCATAGTTTAAATCAACCATAGTTTAAATCAACCATACTGTAAATCAACCATAGTTTAAATCAACCATACTGTATATCAACCATAGTTTAAATCAACCATAGTTTAAATCAACCATAGTTTAAATCAACCATAGTTTAAATCAACCCTAGTTTATATCAACCATAGTTTAAATCAACCATAGTTTAAATCAACCATAGTTTATATCAACCATAGTTTAAATCAACCATAGTTTAAATCAACCATAGTTTATATCAACCATAGTTTAAATCAACCATAGTTTAAATCAACCATAGTTTATATCAACCATAGTGTATATCAACCATACACAAACCTTAATCTGAATAGTTAATTTTTTTGCTTTCTCATGGAGCAAACAGAACAGATTTCTTAGCTAAATGCACTGTTACCTCTAACTCGTTAATAATCAAATAATGTGGACATCTGTGGAGATTACAGTTCACTAGATTAGATAATTGTATAGGCTACATACAGCACATTAGCCGCGGTCCCAACACACAGTCAATGTATCTGGATAAGTCTCTCACTGGACTGCACCACTAACCATGGGTTTTTAACACTTCATCCTTAACGCTTTATTGACATGTCTCTCGTTGACAACTGGGCATGCAGGTCCATTTGTGTGGGGGGATAACGATTGATTTTGCACTTTTTCGTCTATGCTGTATCCACCCCATCACACACTAATTCCCTTATTTCTTCCTTCATCTGTTTTTGGAGGCATTTGAATTGCTGTTTGAATGAACAGGGATTCAAGTACCTCAGTGTCTGCATGTCCTAATGTTGAAGTATGAGTCATTCCATCATTTTTAGATCTGTCATCTTCACTCAAATGTGTGTGTGTGTGTGCTTTAGAAACAACTACTGATGATTAATTGCTTGAAACTGGGATTACCAAAGCGGATTTATGCGCTTTTCTACTCCCTTTCATTCGATTCTTAATAGTTTGGAACGTTCTCTACTATTCCAGTAAATTAAGAATTCGTGTTCCAATTGATGTTCCCTTCAAAACTCACTGACATTATTTTGGAAAGAATTCCCACACTCAATCCATTGACGGCTCACCTTGGGCTCATGATAGGCAGAATGCATTGCCGGAGAAATTTACAGAGTTCATTCCTTCCCCTCCTGCAATCTTGGGCCGCAGAGGTAAATTGGACGGGGAGGAGAACAATGTAAATTAGACGTCTGTGAATAAATAAAAGGCTGTTTTGTAAAAAGGCTCATTCTGACATATCGGGTTGCATATGAATGCAGACACTTCCACTTTATTGCTTTGTTAAACGATCATATCATTCCTGATGATGAATTCTGACATGCTTGCACACAAGGTTGAACTCCCGTCGTCATATGTTTATGAATAGGTTATATATTTTGGGGGTATTTGCAGTGATGATGGCAAATCTTGGTCAGGTTGTTGTTCGGAGGAGTGCTGAGGCTCATTGGTGTGTGTGTGTGTTCTCAGCATTACCTATGTCCCTGTGGAGTATCTGGAGGAGTACAAGACAAGCCTGGAGCAGCCTAAAGATGACATCTGCTCTGATGCACCTCCGGCCCCAATGTAAGCTCAAACTTTATAAAACTTTATAGAAGCAATACATTTATAGAAAGTGTTTTCATAACGATGCCTTAAGTAAACGTATATGCTTTTGTTTTCCAGCATAGACCGGGCTTTCACGACATTATTTTGTTTAACTCCAGACAAAACAAGTCGACGAACAAACCACCAGGTTTACAATAGTTTGTCTCTTTGCAGAAGAGAAATCCCAGAACTTCCTGAGCGGGAGGATGGAGAGGGAGAGGAGAGCGAGTTACAGACCGCCACCTTCAGTAACTGGAACCAGCCTATGAAGTGAGTAGGAAGTTGGACTTTGACTTGGACCAGAACATAGAGTTGAACAAACAACATGCCCTTGGCACAAAGCCTGTTTTTGCATGGGGGCAGCGCCATTGAAGGCTTTCACTCTTCACTAAAGATGGGGGGTGTACCCTCTTTCCAACTTTAACGTTAAGGAAACAAAGCTGATTGGGTAAATAAGTAATAAGCAGTGTTTGGACAGCAAGCATTAGTTATACCGCTTTGGAACTGAGCTAGAGCCTGCATATATATCTATAAGAGGAAATCAGCAACCACTGTAGCACTCCAGGAGTAGGGTTATTGATAGCTGAGGCTAACTCAATGAGCTACAACGTTTAGAAAGTCACAGATAGAAATGTAGCCAATTTGCAGAACTGACACGGTTCCCTAATCTAAATGACTGAGAATCATATCCAGTCTACCTAATTTACCGACCCGCCACAATGCCCCAATCATTTCCATTCTCAATTGTTGAACCTTCTGTAATGTTGTACTTCCCTGAATTTGTATTCGATAGGTGAGATTTTTACACAACCCATTTCCTCATTCAATGTCACTTCTTATTTTTTACTTTGTATGCAAATAAATGACATTATAATAACCCCAACCCTGTCCCAAGAAGTGGCACAATACAGTACCCTTTACAAATATATTTTACAATGTGTGTTGCCTCGCTCAGGGTGGAGCTCAAAAGAGAAGCGGGCAAGTCCCTTGGCATCAGCATTGTGGGGGGCAGAGGGATGGGCAGTCGCCTTAGCAACGGCGAGGTGATGCGGGGCATCTTCATCAAACACATCATGGAGGACAGCCCCGCCGGCCGCAATGGAACCCTGAAGACTGGAGATAGGATTGTTGAGGTACACCAATCAATATTATTTCACACTATAGAGATTAGCATGCATTTACTTTAACATGGCGAAATGGTAATTGCACAGTAATAACCTATGAATTACTTGTTTGTTTCTTTGGAATGTATCAGGTGGACGGTGTGGACCTGAGTGATGCCAGTCACGAGCAGGCTGTGGAGGCCATCCGCAGGGCAGGAAACCCTGTAGTGTTCCTGGTTCAGAGTATCGTCCACAGGCCCAGGGTGAGCCCTCTAGCTCCTTGTGTTAGCCTGCTAGCATGCTATCTTACTGTGATAGCATGCTAGCTAAGTGTTCCTAAGTGTTCCTAGCTCCCTGTGTTAGCATGCTGGCTGTGTGGTTAATGTCTTTCAACAACAATACTTAATTTCAAATCAAAATCAAATCAAATTTTATTTGCTACATACACATGGTTAGCAGATGTTAATGCGAGTGTAGCAAAATGCTTGTGCTTCTAGTTCCAACAGTGCAGTAATATCTAACAAGTAATCTAACAATTCCCCAACAACAACCTAATACACACAAATCTAAAGGGGTGAATGAGAATATGTACATGTAAGTATATGGATGAGCGATGGCCGAGCGGCATAGGCAAAGGTACAATAGATGGTATAAAATACAGTATATACAGTACATGTGATATGAGTAATGTAAGATATGTAAACATTATTAAAGTGGCATTATTTAGAGTGGCATTGTATAAAGTGACTAGTGATCCATTAATTAAAGTGGCCAGTGATTGTGTCTCAATGTAGGCAGCAGCCTCTCTGAGTTAGTGATTGCTGATTAGCAGTCTGATGGCCTTGGGATAGAAGCTCTTTTTCTGTCTCTCGGTCCCAGCTTTGATGCACCTGTACTGACCTCGCCTTCTGGATCGTAGCGGGTTGAACAGGCAGTGGCTCGAGTAGTTGATGTCCTTGATGATCTTTTTGGCCTTCCGGTGACATCGGGGGCTGTAGGTGTCATGGAGGGCAGGTAGTTTGCCCCCGGTGATGCGTTGTGCAGACCGCACCACCCTCTGGAGAGCTTTGCGGTTGAGCCCGACAGGATTCACCACCCTCTGTGATACAGCCCGACAGGATGCTCTCGATTGTGCATCTGTAAAGGTTTGTCAGGGTTTTGGGTGACATGCCAAATTTCTTAGGTTGAAGAGGCGATGTTGCGCCTTCTTCACCACACTGTCTGTGTGGGTGGACCATTTCAGTTTGTCTGTGATGTGTACGCCTAGAAACTTAAAACTTTCCACCTTTTCCACTGCTGTCCCTTCGATGTGTATAGCAGGGTGCTCCCTCTGCTGTTTCCTGAAGTCCACGATCATCTCCTTTGTTTTGTTGACGGCGATTTCCTAATCTCTCACCATGAATTATCCCATTCTAAAAGCTACTTAACCATCCTGTATCCAACAAAGACTACAGTAGCTACAGTATCTATATCTGTGTCATGGCCTCAAAAGCATGACTGGCTATTAGGGCGCTTTCACACCCGAGAGTGCGCTTTGTGAGAGGACGGATTTGAAGTGGGAGAAAGGCTTTTGCTTATATTCAATTAATTGACAGATTCCTTGTCAGGATCCATTTAATTAAAAGTTCAACAGAAACTTAAAATGACAAAACATTAGACTGACTGTATTTTTGCTGTATCATCTTGATTGGTTTGAAAGCACCACTAGCATGACTAACTAATATCCTACTGGAATTGCTGCAAGGTTTGCAATAGCCTACATACACTCAGTGGCCAGATTATTAGTACCGGGTCGGACTCATCTTTGCCTCCAGAACTGAACTATCCGGGGCGTGGATTCTACATGGTGTGGCGTTCAAATGTTGCTCAAATAGTATCTTGGGACCTAACATGTGCCAGGAAAACATTCCCCACGCCATCACACCACCGCCACCAGCCTGTACCGTTCACACCAGGCAGGATGGGGCCATGGAATCATGCTGCTTACTCCAAATCCTGACTCTGACATCAGCATGACGCAACAGGAACCGGGATTCATTGGAGCAGGCAATGTTTTTGCACTCCTCAATTGTCCAGTGTTGGATCGTATGCCCACTGGAGCCACTTCTTCTTATTTTTAGCTGATAGGAGTGGAACCCGGTGTTGTTGGTCTGCTGCAATAGCCCATCCGTGATAAGGAAAGATGAGTTGTGCGTTCCAAGATGCAGTTCTGCGCGGCACTGTTATTTGCCATTTTTTCTCTGTAAACCCGAGACACTGTCTTTCGTGAAAAGCCCAGGAGACCGGAGATTTCTGAGATACTTGAACTGGTGCGCCTGCCACCTACGATCATACCACGCTCAAAGTCACTTAGGTCACTCGTTTTGCCCATTATAACATTCAATCAAACAGTAACTGAATGCCTCGATGCCTGTGTGCCTGCTTTATATAGCTAGCCATGGCCAAGTGACTCACTGTCTGTTGGAGCAAACCATTTTCGTGAATGGGGTGGTGTACCTATTCAATTGTGTCTATTGTGTATATTGACATACAACTCACAATCATCAATTTGCATGCATGGTTAAAGCTTTATAGACCTTTTCCGCAACCTTCCACTAACCAGTCCAGCATGCACCTCTTCCTCAGCCCAAGTCCCGCTATAGCCCCACTTCCTCACCAGTCATAGAGTACAGCACTGCTTTAAAACGCTTGCCTCATCACATGTGCCAGGTAATCTCTCGCTCTCTCCCTCTCTCTCCCTCACCCTCTCCCTCTCTCTCTCGGTTTCTTTTGATCTTTCTTCCTCTTTTTCTTTGCACATCAGTGGAGTCTACATTGCTTTATCTCTTCATTCAGAAGTGTTCACAGACTTGCTTATAGACTACTGTATGTATGTGTGTGCAAAAAAAAGATACCCAATAAAAAATTGGAATCGGGTTGCATCCAGGGTAAACGTTATATGCTGCAAAGGTTAACTGCTATGGGCAGGTCTGTATTGCTCTTGCCCTTTTAAATGGTGCCATTGGGGCCCACCTACAGATGGGCCCGAGCAGTTTCTGATGCTTCCGAGCAGTTTCCCCTTTATGGCCTTCTACACTTCTCTGTCACTAGTGAATAATCCAAAAGCACCCTTGAGGATTCTCAGAAACATTTGTTGTTTGGCTTCTAAGAAAGAGCTCAACTTTGATTTTCTTTAAAAAAACTGGTCGCCTCAAGGACATTTATTACCAGTCACTTATTTTTGGAATCATTTGAATAACTACAGAGGTGTTTCAACTTTTGAGCCTCCAAATTCCCTTCTTTCCATTAGAGCCTTTGAATTTTTTTTTGTCAGTGCCCAATCTTACTTCATTTAGACTGATTGCTTTTTCCTCCTTTTGCTGCTCAAGGTCTGCTTTTGGGTGGTCAATCCTACAGTGTATAATATACTCTCTCAGTGTAAAATAGTTTATTTTTGGCCCAGTTTCCCAGACCCAGATTAATTCTACTAATGAACTCAAAAGCATGCTCAGTGGAAAATCACCATTGAAATTGCTTTTGAGTCCAGGAATAGATTGTGCCTGCCTGGGATACCAGCTCATAAAGTTTTGTGAACTGAGAAAGAATCAATGAACAGGAAAAGCTAAAAGAACACAATAGCCAATATGTTCAGTACCCCAAACCACAAGGTTCACTGCCATGTTGCTGTTGTGGTTTCTGGCTGGCAGGCAGACTATATTAAGTCAGTTCCTGGTTGAGAGGTGGTCAGGCTTGGGTAGCATATCGATTACCGGGCTGCCTACCTCACTGGCCGCATCATTTTAGTTTTCCCTATGTGTAACGTATACAGTAACTACTCTGACAAAGCTTATACAATCAAAAAAACACTGATGTTTTGCTCAGGCTACTTTTTTTGTTATATTCAAACAACAGTTTTTAAAATACACTACCGGTCAAAAGTTTTAGAACACCTACTCATTCAAGGGTTTTTCTGAATTTTTTCTATTTTCTACATTGTAGAATAATAGTGAAGACATCAAAACTACGAAATAACACATATGGAATCATGTAGTAACCAAAAAAAGTGTTAAACAAATAAAAATATATTTTATATTTGAGATTCTTCAAATAGCCACCCTTTGCCTTGATGACAGCTTTGCACACTCTTGGCATTCTCTCAACCAGCTTCACCTGGAATGCTTTTCCAACAGTCTTGAAGGAGTTCCGACATATGCTGAGCACTTGTTGGTTGCTTTTCCTTCACTCTGCGGTCCGACTCATCCCAAACCATCTCAGTTTGGTTGAGGTCGGGGGATTGTGGAGGCCAGGTCATCTGATACAGCACTCCATCACTCTCCTTCTTGGTAAAATAGCCCTTACACAGCCCGGAGGCGTGTTGGGTCATTGTCCTGTTGAAAAACAAATGATAGTTCCACTAAGCCCAAACCAGATGGGAAGTCGTATCGCTGCAGAATTCTGTGTTAGCAATGCTGGTTAAGTGTGCCTTGAATTCTAAATAAATCACAGACAGTGCTACCAGCAAAGCACCCCCACACATTACACCTCCTCCTCCATGCTTTACGGTGGGAAATACACATGCAGAAATCATCCGTTCACCCACACCACGTCTCACAAGGACACGGCTGTTGGAACCAAAAATCTCCAATTTGGACTCCAGACCAAAGGACAAATTTCCACCGGTCTAATGTCCATTGCTCATGTTTCCTGGCACAAGCAAGTCTCTATTTCTTATTGGTTTCCTTTAGTAGTGTTTTTTTTGCAGCAATTCCACCATGAAGGCCTGATTCACACAGTCTCCTCTGAACAGTTGATGTTGAGATGTGTCTGTTACTTGAACTCTGTGAAGCATTTATTTGGGCTGCAATTTCTGAGGCTGGTAACTTTAATGAACTTGTCCTCTGCCGCAGAGGTAACTCTGGGTCTTCCATTCCTGTGGCGGTCCTCTTGAGAGCCAGTTTCATCATAGCGCTTGATGGTTTTTGCGACTGCACATGGAGAAACGTTCGAAGTTCTTGACATTTTCCGTATTGACTGACCTTCATGTCTTAAAGTAATGATGGACTGTCATTTCTCTTTTCTTATTTGAGCTGATCTTGCCATGATATGGACTTGGTCTTTTACCAAATAGGGCTATCTTCTCTATACCACTCCTACCTTGTCACAACACAGCTGATTGGCTCAAACGCATTAAGAAGGAAAGAAATTCCACAAATTAACTTTTAAGAAGGCACACCTTTTAATTGAAATGCATTCCAGGTGACTACCTCATGAAGCTAGTTAAGAGAATGCCAAGCGTGTGCAAAGCTGTCAAGGCAAAGGGTGGCTATTTGAAGAATCTAAAACAAATTAAAATATATTTCATATTTAATACTTTTTTTGGTTACTACATGATTCCATATGTGTTATTTCATAGTTTTGATGTCTTCACTATTATTATACAATGTAGAAAATAGTTTTTTTTTTTATTAAGAAAACCCCTTGAATGAGTAGGTTTTCTTAAACATTGACCGGTAGTGTATATGGATTCTTTTACTTTACTGAATGTACATTCTATACATTTTAGACATTTCCCATGCAAGCCTCACCAATTTAAATACAGTATGATGTCTCACCTTTGTAAGTTCAACCTTTGCTGATATGTAATTTGATGACAATGCCTAATGCTGTATTTTTCATGTCTCCGTCCTTCTTGTACATAACAGTCCTCAACCACGGACACCAACGAGGAGAGAGTGGCGCGGCGCAATAGTAACAAGGTTAGTGTCTCTATGCAACCTTCAAACCTGCATCAAATACATATGTCAAATACTTTCAAATACTTGAGGTGCTCTGGATTTAGCTCGGAGCAAGCAAACAAAGCACTGCTCAAGTACTGTATTTGAAAGTGTTTGGGCGACGGTCTTTTAAACTTAGGTAATCCCTGTAACTTGACGTTGTATTGTCGTAGAAGTCTCAAACCACATTTCCACAGAGCTTTAGGAAACATTTTTTTGTTCATCGTACTTTTAAAGTTCAGGTTCCATCACAACGAGTGAATGTGTGATTGCATACACATGACCCATCAGTTATCCAGTTTTAGTCCGCAATAATGAATCATATTTATCTCATAAAATTAGAATTTTTAGTAGACCTAGCACTTCACTCATACTCTCCATCATAGCAGTGGAGTGAAGTTTCTGCCTTTAGTTTCGCTATGATGCTGTCCTAGAAAGTCACTGACTATTCTCTGTTCTTTGTAGGAGGTTGAGTGTCACAGTAGACTATTCCTACGCCTCTCCCCAACTAACCCTTTCACTCCTACTCCGTTTAAGGTTTGTGGGTCTTTGTGTTGTCGTGCTTTTCACCTTCTATTTCCATGTATGCTCGTACGGTTGTGTTATGGAATATATGTGGAGACACATACTGGACAGCCCTTACATGCATACATGCTGTCCTAGCATCTTTCCACTAAACCTGTTTGAATACCTTTTTCTTTTTTGCGTTTTGTTGTTTACAGATAGCATCGATACAAATTTCTGAATTTTGGATCGTTTTGCAAAATGTGTTAATTGAAATTGCCAAATTCATCCCCAAAATATGCAATGGTTTGATTCGGAATCAAAATGGATTTGAATTGAACTAAATTGATAAAAAATAATCCAATGTTTACCTTTGTATCCATTATCATATTTTTATTTTATTTTTATTTATTTCACCTTTATTTAACCAGGTAGGCCAGTTGAGAACAAGTTCTCATTTACAACTGCGACCTGGCCAAGATAGAGCAAAGCAGTTCAACACAAACAATGCAGAGTTACACATGGGATAAACAAACGTACAGTCAATAACACAATAGAAAAGTATATATACAGTGTGTACAAATGTATTAAGATTAGGAAGTTAAGGCAATAAAGGCCATAGTGGCGAAATAATTACAATTTAGCAATTCAACACTGGAGTGATAGATGTGCAGAAGATGAATGTGCAAGTAGAGATACTGGGGTGCAAATGAGCAAAAAAATAAATGTGCTATGTACAGATGGGCTATGTACAGGTGCAATGATCGGTAAGCTGCTCTGACAGCTGATGCGTAAAGTTAGTGAAGGAGATTTAAGTCTCCAGCTTCAGTGATTTTTGCAGTTCGTTCCAGTCATTGGCAGCAGAGCACTGGAAGGAAAGGCGGCCAAAGGAGGAGTTGGCTTTGGGGGTGACCAGTGAAATATACCTGCTGGAGCGCGTGCTACGGGTGGGTGCTGCTATGGTGGCCAGTGAGCTGAGATAAGGCGGGCTTTACCTAGCAAAGACTTATAGATGACCTGGAGCCAGTGGGTTTGGTCACGAATATGAAGCGAGGGCCAGCCAACGAGAGCATACAGGTCGCAGTGGTGGGTAGTATATGGGGCTTTGGTGACAAAACGGATGGCACTGTGATAGACTACATTCAATTTGCTGAGTAGAGTGTTGGAGGCTATTTTGTAAATGACATCGCTGAAGTCAAGGATCGGTAGGATAGTCAGTTTTACGAGGTTATGTTTATATACAATGGTTGGATTGAATTCGATCAGTAAGGAACATTTGTTATTAAACTCAGTCTTGAATATTGAAGTAATCTAAAAATACACTGCTTATGACTTTGCTTAAAGCAAGCATTCCGTGTTTAGGCATATAAACAAAAAATAATCCCTAAAATGTAGGGTAATGTTATTTTAGTGTCCATCTGCACACGAGTGACTAAAACTTACTTTACCGACTGAATTTAACAATACAGCTTTAGGTTGTAGTCAGCTAAACCTGCTATGTTGAAACTAAGCGATTTTTATCTGCCTTTTTGCCACACAACAAATCTATTTTCCCGATACTTCTGTGATGTGGCAGCCGGCAAAGCGGGAAGCGGGAAAGACATCGTCCACCACTCCTCACCTCTCTCTTCCTGTGGTTCCCCACGTTGGAGAGACAGACACGGATACTCTGACAGAGATTCCCGACGGACCGTCTCAGACGGAAGAGGAGGATAAGTTTGGCTACAGATGGAGTGAGTGTGACTCTATGAACAGATCTAGGAAAGAGACCCAACCCCTAGCCCCTACTCCCTATGCACTTGTGGAGAACTGGATAGATTTGATAGGGGAAAGTCCAACAAATTCTTAAGAGGGCAATGTGCAGCTACTACCATATTTATACTCCTTTCAGATTTACACAAAGATCCACTGCACAGTGGGTAGGCAGTAGGGTTTGTTTCTAGACTATGCAATGGATTCAGACATTTCCCTCTTGGCTTGCCTGCTCCCATGTGCTAGGACCTAGTGGCCACTAGAGGGCCTCCACATTGCAATCATGGTCTTGCCAGTGCTTGAATTGGGCCGGAACACACCGGTACACCCAACATTTGTACAGACACCAATTTCAGTCCACTTCAAGAGCTAAGTATTTTTATTTTTATTTATTATGGATGCCCATTAGTTACTGCCAAGGCAGCAGCTACTCTTCCCAGGGTCCAGCACAATTAAGTCATTTATATACAATAAAAAACAACATTACATTACATTTACAACAGATTCTCTTCACAGTTCCCTCTGTTCCATAATGTGCTTGCATGAGTTACTTGATGTGGAATGGAGTTCAATGTAAGTCTTGCTACTAGGATCCCAAGGCAAGTGAACTAGACTAGCACAGTGATATTATACCTATCCAGTTATTCAAAATTAAGTGCTTTGGGCCTTCAAACTCAACTCTGGACCTCGAAGCCAGTCCCACTGCGTTTTTTTTTCATTCTTCCCCTCTAATCAGGCACTGATTTAGACCTGCGACACCAGGTGGGTGCAATTATTTATCAGGTAGAACAGAAAAGCAGCAGGCTCCAGACCTCGTAATGTAACAGTTGAATACCCCTAGTCTAGGGGGTAGGGAAAGGGGTTGTTTCTGGATGGGGCCTCGGGCTCTTCTGATTACAGGCAGTATGGTCCCTTCTCGGCCCCTGGTGTGTGTGTGTGTGTGTTCTGTGGTGATCCAATTGATGAGGTGGAGACTGGAGAGGTGAGTCAGGGAGATTAGTACAGGAGCATTCAGGCATACAGCCCAGAACAACATAGATGAGAGAGAGAGAGAGAGGCCTGTCAGTCAGGGAGTGTAATAGAAGAATTTGACTCTTGTGAGATGTTGTATTGATTATGACTTTGCATTTGATGTGATCCTTGCGCTTAGAACCCTTTTGTTTGATTCCCATTCATGACTTCTCTGTCACATTCTTCTTATGTTCGGTTGTGAGTGTAGTAAGTCAAGAAAAGCCAGCTTAAATCCAGCGTAAAGCCATACTATAAAATACATAGAAATCTATCCATTATAGCTGTATGTGGCTCTATTCAATCATTTCACATGTGAATTATAATTATACAACACACACAGGTTGTAGTCAAGCCCGCCACTGTATTCACGTCCATCAGTATGATTTGCCAGTGTTTCAACCCATTTCATCTACTGTTTTCTACAGAAAACATCAGTCAGAGGTACGGCAGCCTCCCAGGGCTTCTGCACATGATTGAGCTGGAGAAGGGGAAGACCGGCCTGGGCCTTAGCCTGGCTGGCAACCGTGACCGCTCCCGCATGAGCGTGTTTGTGGTCGGGATCGACCCCAGTGGAGCTGCCGGCAAAGATGGTCGCGTTGTGGTCGGGGATGAACTGTTGGAGGTGAGGGGCTTGGATTAGTAACTTAGTGGTCACAGATGCTTTAGATGGGTGCTTCTTAACCAGGAGTTGATAACCCAGTGGTTATTACTGTGTTGTATGGTCTGAATCAGACAAATATGACTTGATTTAGATTGTCCTCTCTGATTTGAGATCTGCATTGAGTTTTAGTCTCGACTATATTATCTGAGGTTTGCAGGAAGCAAGCAAAATGAATGGCAGTTGCTGAATTGAATAGTATTGCATCGAATTCAATTCAATAAAGTGCTATGAAGACAGTAGTAATAAGTACATTTCTGCACCCTATCAGATCAACGGGCAGATTCTGTATGGGCGGAGTCACCAGAATGCTTCCTCCATCATTAAAAGCGCCCCATCGAAGGTCAAGATCATTTTCATCAGGTGGTGTATTTGAAGAAACAGGGACATATATCCCAAGTCCTTATCTCCATCCCCCCACCAAGTATTGTTTCAAGTATCTTTACCAAGTGTTAACATGGGCAAAAATGTATAGATACTGTAGCTCAGTGTTCCCCAACTCCAGTCGTCCAGTACCTCCAACCATACACATTTTTGTTGTGGCCTGGGACAAACTCACCTGATTCAACTTGTCAACCAATCATCAAGCCGTGAAAACGTTGATTCAGGTGTTTGCTGTTAGTGGTAGTGGAGGACTGGAGTTGGGGAACACTGCTGTAGCTGAGCCCCTTCAATAGCAAAGGACTAGTTCAGGTCTAATGCATCACCATATAACGCCCAGTAGAGGGAGCTGTGGTGTTACAAAGGACTGATGTAAACTGATATCAGAGAAGACACAAGGGGCATCTCAATACTCCCAAGATGTCTTCTTCTATTACCTGTGTTACTATCAGTCAGGATCCGTGAAAACCCAGCTAGTTATCACACATAGACAGGCTCAAATGAATCAGACCAAAATAAGGGATTCTCGACTCACGGGCAGGAACACACACTACTTAACTCAACTGATTGCCTCAATTAGACTTGTGTGGTTTAGAGACTCAGCCTGCGTCCCAATTGACACAATATTCCCTACATCAGGGATCATCAACTAGGTTCAGCCGCGGGCCTATTTTCTTTCTTGAGCGGATGGTCAGGGGGCCGGAACACAGTTACAAATAATTAGTCAACTGCAAATTGACCGCAAGAAGCCCAAGCAGATAGACTATTTGATTTAAACGTAATAATTTCATACGGCCACATATATCTCTCTATTATGCGTAGCAATACTTTGGAACAAATTTCCATAATTTTTGAATGTCCAACAATTTAAGACAAAAAGTATTGCACTGTATAGGGGAAGGGTTGCCATTTGGGGCGCAGGCTCTGTGATTCATATGAGCTATAAGTATCAGACAGGCAGAAAGCTGGGTGTGATTTACTCTGATTGGTGATTTACTCTGAGTTATGACTGGTGGGCAGGAACACAGATGCTCTCAACCAGATGGCTGTGGGACCAGTGAGGGAGCATGGAGACACACTGGAGCCCCAGACAGAGGTAAACACACACACACACACACATACAGGCATGTGCACACAAAGGCATAGTACATACACACACATGCGGGCATGCACGCTGACATACACACACTCACACACGCCACATGCATACACACATGCATATAAACGACCTTACAGTGTGAAGCAGCTCAATGACTGAAAATACACTCATATATTATACTCTTTCAATCTCTTTATTATTCATTTTCTCACAGCTGGAAACATGTTCTTCCATTGCACCCTCGGCGATCGATGTCGACATGTTCAAATATGTGCAGCACGTCATTCTGCTGAAGGTGAGACACTCAAGACTCCCGTGCTGCTCTGCTATAAGTTACCTGGAGAAGCTCCCGTGCTGCTATGAGTTATATAACCTCAGACCTTTTCAGGAAAAGGTTTTATTGATGAGGTCATAAAACAAAGGGAAGTAGAGAGAACCATAGTGAGAGAAAGAGAGAGAGGGAGGGAGGGAGGGGGGTCGAAATAACCTTTTCTAGTTTAATAGGCTGGTAAAGGAGAGAGAGAGAATGAGAGAGGGGAGAAAATGGGCCTATTCTAATTGGATAGACTGTTATTAGAGAGACAGAGAGAGGAGGAAGCAAATGATCGAGGGACGACAGCAGTCTACCCTAGGAACTGAGAATAGATAGACAGATAGACAGACAAAGAGAGAGAAAGAAAGAATGAGAGAGGGTGATGTGAACCTATTCTAATTGAATGGGTCTTTTGACAAGCCAAACACCTGGATGGGAGTCTCAGCCTAGCTATCTATCCACATGGTCTATTAGAGGATCAAGGTATGAAGGTAACATCTGATATGGGCACATACCAGACACATACTTCCCTGTTACTTCCTCTCGCTCACCAGGAACAAAATATCAAGATGCTGAGTGAAGCTGGATAGTGTTCATTACGGCACATTGTACCAAAACATTTTGCAACGGAAAATGTAAACAAGTGTTTCGTATTAGTCAAGTTCAGATGGTACCTCCCTGTTTCTTTCGAGTCTTTGATGCCGGTAGAACCATAATGCTCCAAAATGCCTCACAATTTACAAAACAAACCTGTGCTGTGTTGTTTCTGATCGCTATGTTCGTGTTTAATGTGTCGTCGTGCATATTTCATGTGCATAATTATGTTTTCAATTGTGATTCACTGTGCCTATAATTATGGTTGACAGGGAGCTATTGAGTACAATTCAACTACATTATCACTGTTTAACTCCAGGAGGAGGGTGGATTCGGCATCACTTTCAGTGAGGACACCAAGGATGGGGTTGTGATTCAGAGTATAACTGAAAAAGGACCAGCAGGAAAGGTATGTCACTCTACTGTTTCTTACTCTTCTGATTCAAATAGGTATTCTCTATAGAAGTGTTCTGGGGGACCCACAAGGGGAACAGGGTTTTGTTCCAGCCCAGCGCAAACCACCTAATATTACTGGTCACGTGTGGCTCGGTTGGTAGAGCATGGCATTTGCAAACGCCAGGGTCATGGGTTCAATTTCCACGTGGGACCAGTATGGAAGATAAAAATTTGAAAATTAATCTACTGTAAGTCGCTCTGGATAAATAACTAATCAACTGCTCATTAGGACCTTGATTAGTTGAATCAATAAAAGGCTGGGTTGGAACAAAAGCCTGTACACCCTGTACTGCCCTATCAAGCAAAAAGGCAGTAACTACTCATTTGATCAGAAATTAGTTAATGTCATTTTTTGCTACATTAAATACATGCTTAATCATGTGGACAAGTATCCTGCCTCTATTGTAATGTGTTTTGGAGAAAATGGGGGTCATGTTAGCAGTAACTGCATAAAGTTACTGTGAAACCAAGGTAAATATAAGCCATATTTCTCAGTTCCACGCTATGAGCAGTTACTGCCTTTTTGCTTGGCAGGGCAGAGTAGTGGTCCATGACTAGTTTTAAAGAACAATACTCTACAGAAAATCCTATTGGACAATCCTACATGTTATGCTAATTGGTTGCCCACATTTTACCCATTGCAAAACATTCTCTAACACCAGTCCTGTATTTCTCTATGCAGGACGGCAGCATCAAATCTGGAGATAAACTCCTGGCTGTGGAGGACACGCCAGTGATGGGCTACACTGTGGACAGGGTAAGAGCTGCCTCTGCAGCCATTTTAGACACACACCCTATTCCAGGGTTAATGTATATTTAGATGATTAGCTTGCTGAGTGTTAGTTAAGTAATACGGCCCGAGGAGGTGTGGTATATGGCCAATATACCACGGATAAGGGCTGATCTTAAGTACGATGCAACGTGGAGTGCCTGGACACAGCCCTTAGCCGTGGTATATTGGCCATATAGTATAAACCCCCGAGGTGCCTCATTGCTATTATAAACTGGTTGCCAACATAATTAGAGCAGTAAAAATAAATATTTTGTCATACCCGTGCTATACTGTCTGATATACCATGGTTGTCAGACAATCAGCATTCATGGCTCGAACCACCCAGTATATAATTTAATGTAGAATTCAATGGCTATAGTTCATTTTTACAATTTTCATAATAGCAAGCTAGGACTGATGATTTGATTAGCTAAACTAGCAAGTCTGTTTGTTTGGTTACCACGGCAACTGCTGTAGCTATCTAATAAACTTGCTAGCTACTTCAGTGGATGTTGAACAAATGAACACATTTCTTGTGGAAAATGTGGTCAATTATAGCCATGGTATAAAAGGGATAATCAACTCGGGGCTCTATGCATTCTCTGAAAAATAATGCAACTCCGTGATAGGTCAGTTCCACTCCGCTAGCGCGTCGTCGAACACACCTTTCACGTCGTTCATTATTTTTTCATAGAACGCATAGCCCTTCGTTTATTAGCCCGTACATAGACCATCTGTTGGGGACTACACTCTTAGAAAAAGTGTTCCAAAATGGTTCTTTGGCTGTCCCCATAGGATAACCCATTTTGGTTCCAGGTAGAACTCTTTTTGGTTCCAGGTAGAACCCTATTGGGTTCTATGTAGAACCTTCTGTGAAAAGGGTTAGACTTCGAACCCAAAGGGGTTCTACCTGGAACCAAAATGGGTTCTCCAAAGGGTTCTACTATGGGGACAGCTGAATAACGCTTCTAGGTTCTAGATAGCACTTTTTTTTCTAAGCATGTTTTTTTCCTCCATTTCAGGTCCACTCTTTACTGAAGAAGGCCAAAAGCTCAGTGAAATTGACTATCTGCACAGACAAGTCATCGCCCCTTCTCCCTCACTGTACTGGTCAGGCAACCAGCCTCCCTAGAATCTCCATGGATACCCTGGGCCAGTCTGAGTCAGAGCCAATCAGGAGTGAGTAAACCGCTTGTCATGTGTTGTCAGGAGGAAATGCGATAGATCATTAGCAATTGTGTTTATTAAGCATAAACAACCTAACTGGGGATGTTTTACATAACTTAAATATTGGAGCTAGTTATAACACAAAATCTGAAAGAAGTGTGATTCACTCAGTTAGATAGAGCAGAGTGATATGCTTATAGGGCAAGTGCCCCCAACTTCAATACCAATCACTTGGGATAGAAATCACATCTGTGATTGTTAGTCAATACTGTTTCTGTTGATTTACATAATGGAGAATAAACCAGATACAGTATAAAAAATATATAATATTCAATCACTCAAATGTATTTGTAAAGCCCTTTTTACATCAGCAGTTGTCACAAAGTGCTTATACAGAAACCCAGCCTACAGTAAATTTATACAGTAAATTTCATATTTCAGGTTTTTATTTTTTATAAATTTGCTTCTTTTTTTTCAACAAAAAATAAAAACGTTTTTGCTTTGTCATTATGTGGTATTGTGTGTAGATTGACGAGGGGAAAAAACAATTGAATCAATTTTAGAACAAGGCTGTAACGTAACAAAATGTGAAAAAAGTGAAGGGGTCTGAATACTTTCTGAATGCTCTGTATACCTTGTCAACAGTGTCTGAAGAGATTCTAGTCTGACTTCAGCCTGGCATCGAATGGATATGTGCTTTAGCCAATATTTTTGTCATTGGGGTATATTGAATGGCATGCCAATAATAATCAGAGGAGTTGGCTAAAAGCACACACAGATCTGGGACCAGGCTAGAATTAATATATTTATTTCATCCTTTCATCTCAATTTCCCACTCTCTCTCATCAGGCTCTAGTCGCTCGTCCACCCCTGGCACTCTGGCTTCCTCTGACCCTGTGACCTGTCCCATCATCCCCGGCTGTGAGACCACCATAGACATCTCCAAGGGCCGCACAGGCCTGGGCCTCAGCATCGTGGGGGGCTGTGACACTCTACTGGTAGGCCAAAGACCAAAGACCACGACCAAGGAACTTTTCATCAAAGCAGCTCTGTGATGACTGTGGATATGACTGTGGGCTTTTGAAGTGTCCACTCGTGTTATAGAATAATATCTGAACTTGTATTTCTGAATAATCTATGACAGAACGGTTGTTGGATCCCAATTATCAGATTGCAAATTCACAGATACTGACAAAGAATCTGGGTTAGTTTTACATAGTTTTATCTGTAGTTTTAAATCTGAATTTACAATGTGTTTTTGTCCAATTCTATATTTTACAACAGTACATAAGAAACAATTAGTCCCAAGTTCAACCACTAACATTAGGAGAAGACCCACCCACTACTACTTAAATAATGACACAAAGTTGAAAGATGTGCCACCCCCTTTGGTTCCTGTGCTATTAGAGCTGTTAGTAGTATCCCGGGCAGAAATAGCTGTGGAGGCAGTGGAATGGCAAAGGAATATAGGAAGTGATGCAGTCTGTCACACACACACACACACACACACACACACACACACACACACACACACACACACACACACACACACACACCGCTCCTCCTCTCTCCCCTCCATTCTGTTTGCTCAGCCAGGCCTGAGGAATTTGTCTAGCCTCAGCCACAGGAGACAATATCCAGGCCTGGAATGTGACCGTTGACCTGAGAATGACCCACCTCCCCCATACCCCTCCCCCCTCCCCCATGGACACCCACATACACAGACTCCAGCTAATGCCAACCTGTTCCACTCTGCCTCTCATGTATTCCTGAACTCCTTTGTCTTGTCATTATATGATCTTCACTTCTCTCTCTCTCTATCTGACAACTTCTCTCAATTTAATCTTCGTTCATCCCTCCTCCCTCTGTCTTCTATTTCTCCTTCTCTCCAACCACACACCTCTCCGATTTCATCACTTGTTTTTTCGCCTCTCTCATACTCTTCTTTTCTTTCGCTTCTCTTTCTCCAGGGGACCATCATCATTCACGAGGTCTATGAGGACGGAGCTGCCTCCAAGGATGGGAGACTTTGGGCTGGGGACCAGATCCTGGAGGTATTGGAACGTGTTCATCATTTAGGATCAGATCGCCCCCCCATCGCTGTAATCTCATTATGATATAAAAGGCTAAATAGATCCTAGATCAGCACTCCTACTCTGAGACTATTTGGCCAGGCCCGTACATCTTCAGCAATCCCGTGTGATGGACAATATCAGATAGGAGAACCCAATCCTAACTTGAGATAAAGGCACATATTTCACTCTCTGGTATAATATTGTGTTGCAATACATACGTGAATCTTAAGAATCTAAGGATTTGGTTCATAGTCTAAAGAAGAACTTTGCAATTTCACTTGAATCATATATAACATCTAAAATTGACCATGTATAAACAGTCAGCATGTATAGATGGTATGATATATAGAATGACATCTTAATAGCCAGCTTAACTCTCTGACAGCCACCCCTTTGCCCTTTGCTTTGTTATGGAGACTAGGGGTGTGACTGGGGCAGTTAGTCATGGTAGCTCAGTCAACCCCTTTCAACGAACGCAAACACACACACACCCTTATGACTTAATTACCACCCCCCCCCCCCCTCTCAGTAATTCACTTTGGGCCCCCAGCCAAGCTGTAGTATTCATACTGCTCATGATAGGGTCAGGGGGAAAAGTGAGAGAGTGGCCACCCATTCTGTGGTTCAAGCAGAACCAATGTCATTAGTGACCCATTTCAGTCTGCTATGGGAAAAGCCATGCAATGCTATGCTAGCGCTAATGGGCTATTTCCCCTTGACATGGACCCTTAGAATAGGTTGCTGTTCTCAGCTCTAAGCTAAGTACATTATGGTGTTATTACCAGACGAAGTTTTCAAAATGAATAGACCTACCCTCATGCTAGCTGTTGACTGTGTATGTTACGCTCTTCACATCCTTCACCAATATTCATGTTTGTCAATGTGTTTGAGTCTACAGTGTTTATAAACATAGGAACAATATCAAATGCTATTGATTGTACTCTTGCCGCAACATTTTTAAATGGACAAATCTGTTTTTCTCTCTCTCGCAATCTCTCGCTCTCTCTCTCTTTCTCTTGCAATCTCTCTCTCGCTCTGGAGTTCAGGTGATATAAAGCAAAGCTCATAGCTACATGATTCTCATATTCTAAACTCTGTTGAACAGCGGTCGACCTTAGCTAAGCCTTGGATGGTTGACGTGTGATTTATTTTCTCCTCTCTCTATATCTCTCTCTCATATATATATATATCTCTCTCTTTATCTCTCTATATATATATGTATATGTATATATATATATCTCTATCCCTTCCTCTTTCATCTCCTCCCTCCCTCCCTCTCTCCACAGGTGAATGACATTGACCTGCGCGTTGCCACTCATGACGAAGCTATCAACGTGCTTCGCCAGACCCCTCAGCGGGTGCGTCTCAGCGTTTACAGGGACGAGGCTCAGTACAAGGAGGAGGACCTGTGGGATGCCTTCACCGTGGAGCTGAACAAGAAGCCCGGTCAGGGCCTGGGCCTCAGTATCGTGGGGAGAAGGTACTAGAACCTATAAGTCTTCTAGGGACGTTTGACTGAAAACATTTATGGGATTTCCTGAAATGTACACCGTAAAAAGGAGGTCTTAAAATGTGCACCGCTAACAAGGATGTCCTAAAATGTACATCGTAAATAATGGATGTCCTAAAATGGATGTCCGTAAGGATGTTGGAGATAAGCTTTCTTTTACTAGGATGGAGGGCCCCTCAAGTATTTAGGATGTCGAGTCATTACACAACCCATCAGAGACTAATTTACTAATCCCCTATTAGACTCACTAGAGCTGTGTGTGTGTGTGTGTGTGTGTGTGTGTGTGTGTGTGTGTGTGTGTGTGTGTGTGTGTGTGTGTGTGTGTGTGTGTGTGTGTGTGTGTGTGTGTGTGTGTGTGTGTGTCACAGGTTGTTAAGCAGCAGGGATCAATGTGTTTGACCTTTCCTAACTCAGTGATTGACATCGGTCAGTGAATTGACTAGTTGCTCGAAAACCATACTAGGCATTGCAAGATTTAAATGTGTTTTTCATTCAACATATGGATCGAATAAGGAAACATTCTCCAACCGGTACCGAATATAAGAGTCATAACTGGAACGGGTATCGGAACAGAACAAATTCCCAAAGATACCCAGCCCGTGCCCTAGTAGATAGAGAAGCCCAACATACACCAAGCCTGATACCCTGGCTTTTTACATGGGTTTGCCTTCAGTGTATTTGGGTCATTCTATGCTGCTTTGGAACCTGCTTTACTTTAACCTATAGATCCTGAACCGCCATGCCTCTTACTGGGGTAAATCAAAATGGATGTCAACCAACTACAGCATGTGGCGACAGATAGATAGATAGATAGATAGATAGATAGATAGATAGATAGATAGATAGATAGATAGATAGATAGATAGATAGATAGATACCTTATTTTCCTCAGAGAGGACAATTATTTCCACAGCCTATTAGTTAAATACAACATTTTGTGAGGACACAAAAAATTATGACACTTAAAAGAACATCATTTGATTTGATCTTGTATCTATCTAACCCTAACTACAAAACGCTCACACACAAATGACAGACACATTCACAGAGACACCAAGCACTCACACTAACATAACATAAACCCTGGTTCACTCATATGATGATGTTTCTATCCCCAACAGGAACGACACAGGGGTGTTTGTGTCAGACATAGTGAAAGGGGGCGTGGTGGAGAGTGACGGGAGGCTGATGCAGGGAGACCAGATCCTGTCCGTCAACAAGGAGGACGTCAGAAATGCCACCCAGGAGTTAGTGGCCGAGCTGCTGAAGGTGAGCCTATATAGGAACCATGGGAAGTCCCATCTGGGTCAAATTAAGCCTGGTCCCAGATCTATTTTTGCCATCTTGCTCGATACATATACATTACCACAGGGTTTGGCTATAAAGCACTAACAGATCTGGGGCCAGGCTTGGTTCAATGTGTTTGTTGTCTCATATTAAGTTACAAATTGTTAATAATTTATCTATTGGGGAATTTGTTAAAGTGTGTTGTTTTGGCTCTTTTCCCACCGGTTGGTGAAGAATACGTCACTAGCATCTGTTATTTTGATGGTTTGTTTAGTTAAAAAGCGTTTTATGTGTTTACATGTTTATGTTTACAGTGTGGTGTGGGACCCATAGTGATGGAGGTGGGCAGATTTAAAGCCGGGCCCTTCCACTCTGAGAGGAGGTTCTCACAGGGCAGTCAGGTAAGCTGCCATTTTGTTTTCTGGACCTTAATTATATGCTGGGTACTGTTTAGGGGGGCAACATTACAGCATGTTCAGATAGAAATGCATCTAACTGATATGACCCATGTAGAATAGGGACACCCTGTCAGCTCTATTCATTGAAATTCTATCTGCAACTCTCTGATGATTTCAGCTCACTGAATACACCCCAGTTCTTCTCCTGCCTCTATGTCCTATTGGTAGTCCTTAGTCCCAAAATGGAAAGAAGGAAAGAAACTTATGCCATTCATTTTAAGTTTCTCTTCCCTTGTATTTGGGTAGATGAGTGAAACAGGCAGCTGCAAGGTGACCCCTCACTCTCTGTCAGCCTCCTCTGGAAGCCTCCAAGTGGACTGTGACAGCTTACAACACACAAATCAGGAGTGTAAGACATTTTCAGTTAACATGTAGTGGATTGGAAAACTGAAGCTGGCTTGATCCATTTGTCTTGATTCATTTTGTCTGTTTCCTGTTGTTGTTTGCACAGCACTGGACCACCAGGAGATCAGAAGTGTTGAATTCACTAAGGTCAGTGTTCTTTTATAATATTCATCAATTTTTGGAAAAACAAAACAGTTTTTAGCTTGTCCTTGTATTAAGATAGATGCAACATACGGATTGTATTGGTTTTTCACTACTACTGTTCCTATATGTGTTTTATTTTGTCTTTAGGGGGGTAACTTACTACACCTTGTGGTTGTAGGGATTTTGAAGTACTTTGTGTAATTGGTTGTCTTTCCTCATAGGGCCCCACTGATTCCTTGGGCATCAGTATTGCGGGTGGAGTGGGCAGTCCCCTGGGTGATGTTCCCATCTTCATCGCCATGATGAACCCTACTAGCCTCGTTGTCCAGACACACAAACTCAAGGTGGGTTGGTACAGCAGCAGCTGTAGGGTCCTGTTAATAAGGATCTCTACAGATCGGTGTCCCATCCACGGAACGGTTGAGCTAATGTGCGCTAATGCGATTAGCATGAGGTTGTAAGTAACAAGAAAATTTCCGAGGACGTAGACATATCTGATATTGGCAGAAAGCTTACATTTTTGTTAATCTAACTGCACTGTCCAATTTACAGTAGCTATTACAGTGAAATAATACCATGCTATTGTTTGAGCAGAGTGCACAGTTATGAACTTGAAAAGTTATTCACTTCTTCGGGATCGGTGTCCCATCCACGGGACGGTTGAGCTAATATAGGCTAATGCGATTAGCATGAGGTTGTAAGTAACAAGAACAGTTCCCAGTACATAGACATATCTGATATTGGCAGAAATCTTAAATTCTTGTTAATCTATTGTTACGCGGAGTGGAAGAGGGGAACCCAAGAGCAGACTCAGACGAGGAGACTGGGATGAAGTAATCAAGGTATTTGAAACACAGGGGGAAGATGGAGTGCAGGTCAGGGGAAGCTCAGGCGGGTTGCTGGAATCCAGGTGCGGAGGCTGAGGCTGGAGCGAGAGGGGTTGAGACAGGGTAAGCAGGTCCGGAGGGGAATCCAAGGGAGTAGTAGAGTGGGGAATCCAGGACAGATTAGCAGGATGACGAGACGTGGGACTGGAGACAGGGACCAGAGTCAGAGCGGGCAGAACTGTAGCGGAGAGGAAAACAGCGTCAGGCAAGGAAAACAAGCACAACAGGATCTGAATAGGAGCAAACGGCTAGAAACGTAGACTGACTGAGCAGAGATTACGATCTGGCAGCGTGGAATTGGCATGGCTGAGTATTTGTAGAGGTCTTGATTATGTAACAGGTTGCAGCTGGTGGGGATCAACTCTGACTCCAGCACACCTGTCCCCGCCCACACAATCACACACAAACAGAGAGAGAGAGGGAGGGAGAGAGTACTGGGGGAGTAGCAGCAGGTCAAGGAGACACAGGATGAGCAGTAGAGGGCGTTGCAGGAGCAGATGTGACATCTAACTGCACTGTCCAATTTGCAGTAGCTATTACAGTGAAAGAATACCATGCTATTGTTTGAGGAGAGTGCACAGTTATGAACTTGAATAGTTATTAATATTCCAATTAGGCACATTTGGGCAGTCTTGAACAAAATGTTGAACAGAAATAAAATGGTTCATTGAATCAGTCAAAAATGTTGTGAATACACTGCTGCCATCTAGTGGACAAAATCTAAGTGCCAGGGCTGGAATAATACATTATGGCCTTTCTCTTGCATTTCAAAGATGATGGTACAAAAAAAAATACAAAAAAACGGTTGGTGTTTTCTTTGTAGTATCTTTTACCAGATCTAATGCGTTATATTCTCCTACATTAATTTCTCATTTCCACAAACTTCAACGTGTTTCCGTTCGAATAGTATCAAGAATATGCATATCCTTGCTTCAGATCCTGAGCTACAGGCAGTTAGATTTGGGCATGTCATTTTAGGCGAAAATTGAAAAAAGGGGCGGATCCTTAATAAACAGGATAGGGCTATGTAGGCTATGTTGTTGGTTGAGTTCTAGAACCCTCATGGAAAGTCAGACTCCGCAGATCACATGGAATCAGGAGCTTCAACATGTCGACATGTTGGTCATACAAATTCCCCAAAGCCACAAATGCAAACACAAACATCAGTATTAAGTCAACTTCTAGAATATTTACAACTAAGTGTATTACCCCTTCACTTGTGGCTGGTTCACATGGGGCGTTGGGCTATTCAGATTTGAAATTTCTGTGTGTACTCACTTTTTTCATAAATCGTTCAGTGACGTCAATGTGGGATTTGCGTGAAAATTGTATCTCAAGTCTAAATACTCCCCTTAGTCAGTTTCAAGTCATCACGTAGGTTGGTCCTATTAGGCTCGAGGGCCTTCACAGCTGAAAGCGATGGCCTATGGCCTCCTGCAGAAGGACAGACAAACGAACCATTGTCGCTCCCACATACAGACTGGCAGCAGACAATAGTAAAGCAGTAAGCCATCTGGGACCATATATCTAACTCTACCCATAAAATGTAACAGAATAGAGGGCCTGTGTGGATGTCTTGAATAGAATATCTATGTTGGTATCCCTTCAAAAGCCCACTCAGACCATTCCCAGACAGCCCTTGCTAAGAAGCTGTTTTTGTTTCATTTTTACACTTTAATGGGAAACAATCACATTGTTATTCCTTCAGGGTGAACTAAAACAGGCAAGACACAAAGCAGTGGTTTTGATACATATGGTTCGCTTGTATTAGATATGACCTAAATTAATGTTATCAGTTGTTATCTCATTGTATCATTACTAAGTCAGTATTTCAGTCAGTACAGTACTTTCATTGCCGGAATCTATTGTTTTATGATGCCTGGCTGAAAGCCGACTGATTAGGGGTAATGCATCTCTATTCTCAATCAGCACAGACCGCTATCTCCATTCCGCTAACCCCTTCCAACAAGTGGCATACAATGCAATGCCCGTCTTAGTTTACGCCTACAAGGGCCTAGCAGTTGGGGGTTAGGGGTCGATTTAGTATTCTGTCTCTAACCCAAATGTATCGGTATTACAAACATTGTGTCCAAGGGGTTAACACAGGCCATGACCTTACTACTTCTAATGTTTTAAATCAAACAAAACATTATTTAACCTCTATTTAACTAGGCAAGTCAGTTAAGAACAAATTCTTATTTACAATGACGGCCTAATATTATGTGTTTTACTTTTCGATTATTTCTCTATTTTCTTTCTCTCTGCATTGTTGGGAAGGGTCCGTAAGTAAGCTTTTCCCTGTTAGTTGTTAGTTGTTGTTTGCCGAAGCATGTGAGTGATACATTTTGATTTGATTTGAACCTCGTGACCTCTTTGTGACCTCCAGATCGGTGACATTATTGTCAGTATCTGTGGGACCGCTACTGAGGGTATGAGCCACAGCCAGGCCGTCACCCTGCTGAAGAACGCCACCGGCACCGTCAGGCTTCAGGTCAGTGAAATACTTCTCGTTCAGTCATTCTCCCAACCACAGTAAGATTGTTCTGGTCTTTTAGTGACAATGCTCACAACATCAATGATAACTGTGCATTATCTGTAGCTTGTCTGTCTGTTTGATGTGCTTGCTGTCATCTATGTCATGTTGTCTGCAAATGTTGATGATTAATGTTGTCTTTATCTCAGCATTACTAAAATGCGAGACAAATTCCTGTAAAAGGCCAATAACTGAGCTGATGAACTGAACGATGAAACACCCAAATGACCTTTTCATGTATCACTCATCTTACAACCACAAAACCCAACAGGTGGTAGCAGGGAGTGATACCACAGTGACTGGCCCCTTTCATGAGCAGACAGCTACCGGACTCTCAGTCTCAGGTCTTACTGCTACTAGCATCTTCCACGACGACCTGGGGTACGTGCACGCACACCCACACACACACACACACACACACTACTGTCGTTCCTGTGAAACCCGTACAAAGCTCGATAAACATCAACAGACGATAACTATCAGAGGAGGCTGTTGGGAGGAGCTATAGGAGGACGGGCTCATTGTATTGACTGGAATGGAATGAGCCCTTCCTCCTATAGCTCCTCCCACCAGCCTCCTCTGATATCTAGATATCTAATGACAACATTTCTGTACGTCCTACAGACCTCCTCAATATAAGACCATCACACTGGACAGAGGCCCAGACGGACTGGGCTTCAGCATCGTTGGTGGCTTCGGAAGCCCACACGGAGACCTGCCCATTTATGTGAAAACCGTGTTCGGAAAGGTTGGGGGAAATCTCCTCTTTTTGCTAAACATACTTTATAATTAACTAAAGCAGGTCAGCATTCTGACCTGAGATCTGCAGGGGATTTGCTTGTGCATATCTGACGTTAGAATACCTCCCATTAAAACTAAAGGTAAACAGCTTCATAACGCTAGATTTGTATATTTCTTGCAAGCTCATTTGAACATTCTTGAAATGTGATTTTAAGATTGATGAAATCTATACCTTTTGAATTGATAGTTAAAACGGTTGTAATTGAAAGCGTGGTAACCTAGCGTGTGGGTGTGTTTTCTCCAGGGGGCAGCGTCAGAGGACGGGCATCTGAAGCGGGGGGATCAGATTATGGCTGTTAACGAACAGAGTCTGGAGGGGGTCACCCACGAGGATGCCGTGGGCATCCTGAAGAGGACCAAAGGAACAATCACCCTGACTGTGCTTTCCTAGATGCACACATAGACAAATAATCATACCTTGAGGTAGACACGCATACACACCTAAAAAAATATATACTGTACAAGTATACTGAAATGTGAACACACACTACCATATGTTCCTAAGCGCTAACCTTGTTTTGTAGCAAGAAACACTGTGATCAATATTATTTGAAGCTACTGCAGGTAGACTGAAGTATTCACTGGACACTGTGGCTCAGATCATCTATACTCTAGTTTTCTGTGCTCAGACATGGACTGTAGTGTTATGATATTTAGGGTTAATAGCCCTTGAAAAAGATTTCTATAGAATGAGGGCCATTATTTAAGGCTTATGCTACTGTAAACTGCTGTCCGTCCACTTCGATATTGAAGTCACTGTGGTTCTAGCGAAGAGACGGTGAGCAAGTCTAGACTCTTTGAATAACATTTCAATCATGTTTGAGTAACATTTTATCTGTGATGCAAAGCACCTTTTCAGAAGGGACGTGGTCTGAAATCTTTGGTTTCTTGGTCAGAAGTTACACAGACCAAGTCTGTAAGTGTGTGTACGTGGTCACAGTCAGGGAAAGGAGAGTGTGTGTATGAGACATTCACTGCTGCTAATGCGTATGATGATGTGAAGCCTTGTTTTACACAATTTTAACGTTCAAGTATTAATCGTTTTTTTTCTGTCATGACCGTACTTTGTCATAATATGATAGAAGGTGAAACCAGCCAACTTCTATGGTCTATCTCAGTGGTCTCCAACCCTGGTCCTGGAGAGCTACTGAGTATGCAGGCTTTTGCTCCAACCTAGCACTTGCACAGCTGTTTCACATAATCAACCGTTGACAGTCTTCAATATGGACCACGATTAGCCTAATCAAGTGTGTTAGTGTTGGGCTGGAGCAAAAGCCTGTACACCCGGTCACGCTTTGGTAGGAGTTGGAGCTCCCTATCTATCTCAAACCATTAGCTGGATACACCATGTTCTAGTTTCACAATAATGGATCCCCTATTCAACATGGCGTCAGTCACACTCTTGTCACCCACTGTACATGTGTACTTAGTATCTCCAGCACAGTATTGAGTTGTTCACAGGCTGAATTAATAAAATTGACCTTCAAACCCCAGTTATTGATTGATTTCATGTGTTCTATTTGGGTAAAGTCACAGAGTCCATAAGCTTTTCAGTTGTGTGGCTAACTGGTTCTTAACAGTTGATGGGAATTCTATTGAGACTTGGTAATGAGCCAGCTGGGGGTTATTATTGGAGGCCCATGGCATGACACAAGACCCTCACATCTGACTAATATATCATCTTTATTCATGTTTATTTATTTTTTGAGGATGTGAAGAGCAACTGTGGATTATATATCTGATATATTATTAGCTGGCCATACCCATGATTAATACATTTCTTTCCAAAACCACACATCTAAGTAGAATTGTAAAGTACATGAAAACAGATACTTTCTTAGATAGCTAAAGGAGTTCGACGTCTAGTTCTGATTTACATTTGGTTGAGTTGTCAACTAATGTGAATCCAACGTGAAATTTAAAAAAATGTCTCAATGTCATTGGATTTAGGTTAAAAGCTGTGAGAAAAAAATACTAAATTCCCTTATGTTAACTTTTTTCAAATCCAATCAGTTTTCCACATTGGTTCAATGTAATCACATTGAATTCTGTTGTTTTAAATGACGTGGAAACAACATTGATTAAACCAGGTTTTGCTCAGTCGGTTCATACATCAGAAAGTAGAGTCTTGTCTTAAATTACATCATCCTGGGCCGTGTTCATTAGGCACCAAAGAAGAAGAAAATGTAGCTATCCAATAAGAAACACATTTTTATTTTCTGTTACAAAATGTTTTTTGGGTGTATGCCCTAATGAATAACCCTAGGTTATTCTATGAAGCTTGTTGAGAGGGAGGGTAGAGAAAGGGGGCTATCCGACTGGGCACACACATCAATTCGACGCATATTCCATGTTGCTTCAATGTAATTTCATTGAAATAACGTGGGAACAACGTTGATTCAACCAGTGTGTTGCCAGTGGACTGTTAAATTGACTAGATTTACCATACAGACAGACAGCTGTTTTACAGCATAGCACGTGGTCCATGTGAAGTCCTCCTACACATGAAATCCTTTTCTTAAGCTGGTTTACAGAAAACAGAAGTGTCCAATTACCAAGGGAAGTCAAGCGGACCGGTTGAAAGGGTGAAACCTTTGTCAGAGGTCTCTGGCTGGGCTTGTTACTGTAGATAGAGCTATGGGATGTCTGTGCGTGTGTGCGCGTGTGTGTGTGGTCATGCTATTGCTAAGCTAAGGCGTTGTCAAGGGGTTACTGATTCACAATTACATGGGAGAATGGCCTCAACCCACTATCGCAAGTCAGCCAGACCTATTTAATCTCCTGTTTCCTTTCTTCACAATTTAAGCCTAACCTAAACAAGTACTCAGTCCACCAATTGTCCCTATTCAGATGGGGAAACTTTCCTTTTTAGACATCCATCAATTCATGGACAATTTTGTTATTGTAAACCTAAGAACCACAAATAAAAATAGCATCACAAAAAAGAACACGTGCTGCCGTCAGAAATATGAGGTTCCAACTGGGAAATAACAACTTGTGACGTTTCATTACTGACCTTTCACCTTTTCAACCAAAATATAAAACAATGTCAAACTTTGACAATGTGGACAATGTAGCTGGTTTGACCAATTCTCAACATTAGCAGATTAGCCAACTTTAATGTCTGCGACGTTAGCTAGCTCATCTAGTTAGCTAAAATGTCATTTTGAAGAATTGTTCTGACTTCAAAAGCACTTGAACACAATCATGTCATGTTTACGACTTCAGAAGTGAAAATACGAGATTGCAAGGAACATTTAAATGCATCAACAATTAGCCTATACCACCACACCAACATGGGCAATAAATCACATTGCATTTACAGTACAATAGCTGACAAAGGTATAAACATATACATTTACTGCATGGATTACCACATGATTAGGACCTTTCTTCACTGCATTACTAGCTAGAATTGTCGCCTACAGCTGCTAGCCCAGTGCCACAGCTCAAGAACCCAACACATGCTACAGACAGCCGAGCTATTCCAAACACCTGCTGCTTTAATTTCCTGTGGGGTTGTGGGTTAGTTACCGAAACACTCCAGACTCAAGAGACATGGGATGGCAGACTAGAGGAAAGGCTTGTCTGGGCTAGTTCCTTAGATGTGAGATCAGATGTGGTGACCAGGTCACGCTTAGCTGAGCAAGGTCAGATTTCAGTGGCCTACTGTAGCGAGCGAGGTTAATGTTGTGTCAGGCGTTTTCAGACCTCAAATGTTGAGAGGAGTCCAAGCCCTGTACTATCTTTTGTGTAGGTCTAGTTTCATCAAGAAATTAATAGGTAGGATAGGCACCAACTAAAATTATGAAATTAAGATGGACTAATCTCGACATGAGACCACTTATGAGTCCAGCAAAGTCAGACAAAGTTCGAATTTGGAATGAACTATCAGAAGTCGTAAGGGCACAATAGGGTCCAAAATATGAATATGATACGTTTTGACAACGATAGTCACTTCCATGTCTTCCCCAACGGACAATCGTCAACCCCTGACTAATGCTTCAACCCCTGGGCTTTAGTCTATGGTTGTGAAGCCAGTAACTGTCAGTTGTTCAGAAACCTACTACAGTATCACATTGTGGTGTGACTACACAATGGACATTGAGAGGTTAAGTGAACAGAAACCGAGAGTGCCATTATGACTCAACTAACATGCCAAGGTAGGGTACGTCACGTTACAAAACCCTCCTCATGACATTTCAGTTCATTGCCACTTAATGAGGATTTCCTCGCATAGTTGGAATACCTGAGGGCGTGCAGTGGGACGGTGGAATGGATTAGAGTATATAGCACAGAGAACTCTACTTTCCCTTGTTACAGCAGTCTTTAGTTTGGTTATGGAATACAATGATCTCATGGGAATGTTACAGCTGAAGGGGGCCTTCATATAAGGATGTCAGTAGCAGTACATAAGCAGAACAAATCAATTGGACGTGCATTTTATTTCCATAAAGGGGCGCGTTTTTTTCACAGGGCCTCCTGTGTGCACTTGCTCGTGCCCAAATGTTCTAATCGGTTTTATAGTAAAAGACGTAACTTAACTGTAATTATGTATTACCTTTTAATGTGGCATGAACACTAACAGTCAAGATGTTTTCATCTGATTATCAAGCAAATCACTTCCAAAAGTAGGTTACCTTCAAACGTTTGTCCCAAATAATTTGGGGATGTTGAAATAATTTCAGCATCAGAACAGTGCACTGTGGGGCTGAAACTATCTCACCAGAGAAAGATTCAGAGCAAAACAGCAAAACAGCGCCCCTCTGTCTTACTATATGTAGCCCATGTATCTGATGCTGTCAGGCCAAAAATAGTATGACATGCCATACTCTGTTTGTCCAGACAGCATCAGAAACATGTGCTACGCATACAGAGACAGAGGGGGGCTGTTTCACTCGCTCGGATGCTTTATGTGAGATTGATGAGTCTTTCTGCCAGTGCGTGTCTCGGTCAAATACATTTTCAATATTTAAAAGGTAGACTCTCCCCCCTAATTTGATGGGAAGCTCTCCTTGCATATCTGAGGTGGGAAATAATTTTGTTTAGTTTAGGTGTTTGTAAGATGTATAAGGCTCAAGTAGATTCCTGGAGAAAGAAATTAGAGATCTGGAAAATGAATATAGTGTAACATTTGATGAAAACGCACTTAGGAGAAGAAAACAAAACTACTATAAACATGGAGATCAAGCAGGAAAGTTGCTTGCTTGGCAGATAAGGCGAGAGGAAGCTAGTAGAGTTATTAGCTCTATTAAGCTGCCAAATAACACAGCTGTTCAGGGTCCTGAGGAAAATAATCTAGTCTTTAGAGAGTTTTATGAAACATTGGATAGGTCTGAAGCGGATGCCCCTGCCCACACTGCATGAGTTTTTGAACAAACTCAATTTACAAGCTTTAACTGATGAGGATAGAGAGTCCTTGGAGAAAGAGATCACATCTGAGGAAATTAGGAAATCCATTTTCAACACTGCTGGGGGAAAATCTACGGGGTTAGACAGATTCTCTATTGAATTCTATTCAAACTAATTGAGCCTCTTTGCAATATGTTTAATTATGCCATAGAGACAGAAAAGCTCCCAGACACTTGAACAAGCACTGATCACAGTTTTGTTAAAACCTGGGAAAGATCCTCTGCTTTGTGGGTCGTGTAGACCAATATCTTTATCGAACACTTCAGAGAAAATTCTTGCAAACTCATAGCTCTTAGGTTAGGTAAAGTTCTTCCTGACTTGGTTGATATAGACCGAACAGAAACCGCTCATCTCCTGATAATATCAGGAGATTATTTAATATTATGCATTATGTAGAGAATGACCAAGAACCTGTAGTGGTGGATTCATTAGATGCGGAAAAAGCTTTTGACTGCATAGAATGGAACTACCTGTTTGAAGTTTTACAGAGGATGATTATTGGACCTCAGTATGTAGGTCTGATTACATGAATGTACAAATGTCCGATAGCTCAGATCCTGACTAATGGAAACGTCTCCTCCCAGTTCTCCCTATCACGTGGCACAAGACAGAGTTGTCCCGCTAGTCCTCTCCTTTTTTCTTTGGCTACCGAGCCACTTGCAGAAGCTTGTCGATCATCCATCCACGGTGTTCGTATAGGTGGGCGTGAACATCTGGTCTCGTTATATGCTGATTACATTTTGCTTTACCTCACTAAACCAGAAATTTCACCCCGAGCATTAGTTGACATCCTGAAAAAATATGGGACCTTTTTGAGGATATAAAAAAAACCTATAGAAGAGTATAATCATGCCTTTTAACAGGGCAGCATTGCAGAACCCAATCTTAGACCAGACGTTTTCTTGGAGACCTCAGAAAATGACATATCTAGGATTGCAAATTCCTTCTGAAATGATTAAGACATATCAACTGAACTATACTCCCCATCTCAAAAAGGTTAGGGAAGAATTGGATAGATGTAGGGATTTAACAATTCTTCTTATTGAGTGTGTCAATTGTGTAAAGATGAATATATTACCAAAAATCTTGTACCTTTTTCAAACCTCGCCCTTTCCTATTCCCAGAGTTTTTTTTCAAACAACTTAATAGGAAGGTCTCTTCATTTCAGTGGAAAGGGAAAGCCCCCCGGAGTGAAACACAACTTTATGCAAACCATACTCAGAAGGAGGACTTACTCTACTCTCTTCCAGTTGTTTCACTGGGCATCTCAGTTAAAGGCTGGGTGGGTATGGCAAGATACAACAAGTTCACCCTCTTGGAGACAGATAGAGGAAGAGTGTCTTTCCCCTGTTTCATTGACATCTTTACCTTATAGTAAAGCTTTGCTAGGTCTCATGAACAACCCTTTCATTAAAAACACTAAATACACTGCTCAAAAAAATAAAGGGAACACTTAAACAACACAATGTAAATCCAAGTCAATCACACTTCTGTGAAATCAAACTGTCCACTTAGGAAGCAACACTGATTGACAATAAATTTCACGTGCTGTTGTGCAAATGGAATAGACAAAAGGTGGAAATTATAGGCAATTAGCAAGACACCCCCAATAAAGGACTGATTCTGCAGGTGGTGACCACAGACCACTTCTCAGTTCCTATGCTTCCTGGCTGATGTTTTGGTCACTTTTGAATGCTGGCGGTGCTCTCACTCTAGTGGTAGCATGAGACGGAGTCTACAACCCACACAAGTGGCTCAGGTAGTGCAGCTCATCCAGGATGGCACATCAATGCGAGCTGTGGCAAGAAGGTTTGCTGTGTCTGTCAGCGTAGTGTCCAGAGCATGGAGGCGCTACCAGGAGACAGGCCAGTACATCAGGAGACGTGGAGGAGGCCGTAGGAGGGCAACAACCCAGCAGCAGGACCGCTACCTCCACCTTTGTGCAAGGAGGAGCACTACCAGAGCCCTGCAAAATGACCTCCAGCAGGCCACAAATGTGCATGTGTCAGCATATGGTCTCACAAGGGCTCTGAGGATCTCATCTCGGTACCTAATGGCAGTCAGGCTACCTCTGGCGAGCACATGGAGGGCAGTGCGGCCCCACAAAGAAATGCCACCCCACACCATGACTGACCCACCGCCAAACCGGTCATGCTGGAGGATGGTGCAGGCAGCAGAACGTTCTCCACGGCGTCTCCAGACTCTGTCACGTCTGTCACATGTGCTCATGTGCTCAGTGTGAACCTGCTCTCATCTGTGAAGAGCACAGGGCGCCAGTGGCGAATTTGCCAATATTGGTGTTCTCTGGCAAATGCCAAACGTCCTGCACGGTGTTGGGCTGTAAGCACAACCCCCACCTGTGGACGTCGGGCCCTCATACCACCCTTATTGAGTCTGTTTCTGACCGTTTGAGCAGACACATGCACATTTGTGGCCTGCTGGAGGTCATTTTGCAGGGCTCTGGTAGTGCTCCTCCTTGCACAAAGGTGGAGGTAGCGGTCCTGCTGCTGGGTTGTTGCCCTCCTACGGCCTCCTCCACGTCTCCTGATGTACTGGCCTGTCTCCTGGTAGCGCCTCCATGCTCTGGACACTACGCTGACAGACACAGCAAACCTTCTTGCCACAGCTCGCATTGATGTGCCATCCTGGATGAGCTGCACTACCTGAGCCACTTGTGTGGGTTGTAGACTCCGTCTCATGCTACCACTAGAGTGAGAGCACCGCCAGCATTCAAAAGTGACCAAAACATCAGCCAGGAAGCATAGGAACTGAGAAGTGGTCTGTGGTCACCACCTGCAGAATCAGTCCTTTATTGGGGGTGTCTTGCTAATTGCCTATAATTTCCACCTTTTGTCTATTCCATTTGCACAACAGCATGTGAAATTTATTGTCAATCAGTGTTGCTTCCTAAGTGGACAGTTTGATTTCACAGAAGTGTGATTGACTTGGAGTTACATTGTGTTGTTTAAGTGTTCCCTTTATTTTTTTGAGCAGTGTATATGGATTGAAGTCTGTAAACAAACAGAAGGGCAAAGATCAATATATGAACAAACACCTTTCTATAATAACCCCATCTTACCCAAACCCCTGAGAGATGCTGTTACATGTTCTTGGTTCAACAAAGGAATTAAAATAACTGGTCATCTGTATAGAGAAGGTGAACTACTACCCTTTCAACAACTGGCATCTCATTTTCAGTTACCTCAAAGTCATTACTTCATGTGCCTACAGGTTAGGCATTATATTGCCACTCAGCAGGGAGATAGGATTCAGCCCATGAGTAAACCTATAACTGGTAAACTGTGGCTGGAGAGGAAAGGGGTAAAAGGTTTAATTTGTTACATGCACTCTAGTCTTCAAGCTCTGTTGGGGAACGATGAAGCTCTGAAAGCTTGCATGAAGTGCCATGATGACCTTGGTCTCATTGTTTGAGGATGAGAAATGGGGAAAGCTCTTTTTAGATGCTCAGCGTCTTTCATTTAACACAAGGCACAAGCTTATGCAATTCAATATTTTACATAGGGTCTACTTTACACCAGAGTGACTGTATAAGATCAATTCTACATATAAAAAATGTTGCCCAAGGCGTAAAAAGGGGGTGGGCACATTTATGCATATGTTTTTGTCCTGCCCTGAACTAGGTAATTATTGGGAAGATTATTCAGATCTTATCACAGGTCACTTATATGACTGTACCACTAGATCCTTCCCTTATTATTCTTGGATATGACTGTTCTACCAGTTAATATTGGTAGCAAAACCAGATGAATTAAATTGGCAGTCATTGCAGCCAATAAACGCACAGCTATTATATTGAAGAGTGACACTCCGCCAAGCAAGCAGATGTTGCTAAAAGAACTAACTTCCTATGTTCCATCGGAAAAGATTTCGTACAATTTACGTAATAAACCCTTAGAATTTACTGATGTCTGAGGGGATTTTCAGCAGTTTCTAGAGTCGTCACCTTAGCTGCCTCATTATTATTTTCTTCATCAATGTATTATATTATTTGTTTTTGCATTGAATAATACATTTTCTAGCATTGGATGTGAAGGTCATTCTGTTTCATTTTTGTTGTTGTTAATCATTGAAGCTAATACCGGTAGAGGGGAGGGAGGGGGGTGTTCATGTGTTGGGGAGGGAAGGGTTTTGTACGACGTGCTCCCATGTAGCATGCTGTTTGTGTAGGTGGAAGGAATAACGGGGCATTATCTGTGTCATATTTGCTGATGGTTGTTAAATTGTATTTAAAAAATGCCAATAAATAGATTGTAAAAAAACAACAACAGAAAAACAAGTAGACTCAGTGAGCAGCACCACAGATATTGAGATGCGCAAGATGCATGACTTATATATGCTCTCACACATCCACACAAAGTACCTGCTCATGTGCACGGTTCGCTTCACGCTGTTAAAGCGGTGGTACCCATGGGACCAAAATAGCGGAGAAGTTGAGCGTCACACTTCAACGCTCTTAGTTGATGCGGACATTGACCCACTGTGCTATTTACTTTCTGCATCTACATTGCTGAGTCTACCTTTACATATATTATTTGGACGGGCAAGGAGGTACAGTAGGGTGGGCCAGGCCCCCTAAGGCCCCTCATAACGCCGGCCCAGTATGTCACAGTAGTAATTTATGTTGCAAGTATTGACCTATAACAACCTCGTCGTCTTATGATAAGCATTGACTGCAACGTTTTCACACTTTCCACACACACACACTGTTGTCTTCTGAATAAGAATCCTTACAGACGTTACAGTGGCTAAATTCAATGTTTGGAAAGACCACATTATATCAAGATCAGTAGTGTGCAGTCAGCGTGTCAACATACCTAGCAAGATTTAGGTTTGTTTTGTCCTGTTTGAGTGCAAAACTATCATTCAGAACTATAAAGCAGTATAACATTCGGTCTGGTTAACCAAGAAGTGGATGGGGTAGACAGTGGATCAGCCCAGTCTACGCTGACGAGCAGCCAAACGTTTTTAATTGATGGTATTTAGTTGTTGAAGAAGCCAGTTCTTACACAATGTTTCAAAAGGGCAATTCACTTTTGATCCATAACGACACCGTAAAACTGAAATGGGCCCACGACCGTTTCCTGTAGTGTAGGCATTTTTTCACTGGAAATGAAAGTCATATGTCGCATTATTGTCATCACAACGGTATTCAGGTAACAGTTTACTTGAAGGTTGTTATGAGTGATACTGCAACACTCATAAAAGTGTCATGGCTGGTTTGCTAAAGCAACTCGTGCATGCTACTGGACTACTACACTAGACAGGTAACTTTGCAGGGAGACGCTTATATTCATTTCAATCAAATCTGGGCACAAGTTTGCTGGCTCCACGTGAGCCTTGCATAAAATGATGTTCTTGTTCTATTTTCCAAACCTACTGCTTTTGCGATTCCCCAGTGCAGCTTACTACTAATAGTCACTATTCTGGTATGGAATACATTTTCCTGCTGATCTCAGACATGCCCTAACATGTAAAAAAAATAAAGTGTCACAGAACACTGATACATGTTTGCACACAGGGGCACGGCTGTTATCTTTAGCATGGATCTGGCTTCTATTTTATATGAAAGGCCTTATTATGTAGGCTACACCAAGGAAGACAGTCTACCGACCAGTTGAGCAGGTTATGCCTTCCTGGGTTGAGAGTGCAAAGGGTCAAAGGTCACCGCATACTGAGCCATAGTTAATTCTAATATATGCACAGACAAACTAGCGGACATCATTTAATTTCCTTAGAGGCGGTAAAGAAATGTACAGAGGTACAATGCGTTCCATTAACGTCAACAGATGCCTTGTTTATTGAACAACTGTCCTGTCTTGTGAAGCAATCGCTTGTCCTTCTTACACCGTGCCTGTATATTGCCTGTGGGTTTAGTACTCCGGGCTCTTGATGAAGCTCTGTTTTAGAGATTAGTGAGGGCACGTGCTTGCACAATCCTTGAATTGTTGAAGTCAGCATACATTTGTCACTCCGAAAGGTCTTGCTCAATCAACACAAAGGACCTAGTGTGTACAGTTCGGGTGGCAAGTGTTGACGTGTGATCTAAGAACCTAGTCATTTGGGATGACGCATCATGTCATGGATGAGGTACCTATTTATAAGCGTTAGATAAGGTCAGTATCAACACTGTTTAATGAATGTAATCAAATAACTAATAAAGTCAGGCAATGGGGATTTATGAGGACAGATCATTTCTGTTACCTACAGTGGACATTGTCTGTCATTGGTAAACAAGTGGCCCGTTTCTAGCAACTTCTTCAATAAATGACATTGCATGAAAAGGTTCTCCCACACCTGCAGAACAGTTCTTTAGGTGGTCATGTTCCTGTTTGCCTCTCCGGTGTCCCTTTCCACCCCAGACAGAGCAAAGGAACGAGAACAAGGAGACAAACACATTTTATTTATGTCCTAATTTAGATTATAATAACATAGATGATATAACATGTTTCAGTCTCAGGCATCATAATAAACAAACAAACTTGCAACAACTCTGAATTTTATGAAAGCCATACTTGGCAAGGATGATAAATGGTATGATTTTAATATATTACTAAAGCTTCTTCCTTCTCGAGAGGGGGTTTAAAGGGGCAATATGAGATTGATACATACATTTTTGGACTTTCATAGCCATTTATTCTTGAAGTATTTACTTATAAACGTATCAACCTAATCCCAGATTGCCCCTTTAAGCTTTGCTAGTTTTATGTCTCCTGACTGTCAAATAGAGATGGGAGGTGACCAAATCTAAGGGGTGTGTGTGTGTGTGTCAGTCAAATATTGAATTGTTTGGGCAGGTTCTGTTTGAGATGGTTGTGTCCACTGACACACCCGGTTTGTGTTTCATCAACGTGTCGACGATGAATTAGGTAGCAAATAGAAATAGGATATAAATGCAACATAACATGTTGGTGTTAAATCTCTTTCTTCAACATTATGCAATAGTATTATAACCTGCATGTAGTATGTATACCTACCTATATAATCATCTTCAAACATGCAACATACACATTACACACTGTTGACATGGGTTTGGGTGGCAATGGAAACACGCACCTGGATGATAAGATGAGCAAGCGTGCTCGTTGTGAGCACGGATTCAGATGAGACGTTGTGATGAAGTAAAGATTCAGTCCTAATGGCAACCAATCCACATTAAAAACAACGGAGGCACCCAAACTGTTTAAGGGGTTTATCTGCAAGAGAACAAAAATTAAATGACATTTTAAAAAATGAGCGAAAAAACAGGTGGTGTACAGGTGGCTTAGGTAAACAGAAGCTCGGTTACAAAAGCATAGCAGGTGTGTCGGGGAGGGTGGAAGAGACCCAGTGTCATGTTGAGTTTAACAGAAATAACACCGATTTTTACCTTATTATTCTCTTAGGTTTCTCAAGGATATATAATGAATGAGGATATATATAATTGATATATCAAGCAGTGCTTGTGTAAGCAGTGCTTACATAAGAGTGTAAAACTCACAAAACCTACCACAATAGTTATTTTATGGCTGGTTATGACACATACATAAGAGTGTCAAAACCCATAAAACCTACCACACAAGGCAAGACATTATATTATCAACAGTTTGTTTATGTTATGTAACATTTTCTGAAACGAACCATATTATGTTTTCATTGTAATTGCACACAAATTGATGTCAGACATGCACTTACCCCACGATGCACAATGCTCTGTTGCTGATGACTGGGATGAATACAGGAGCAGATTTCAGGAGCAGGACAAGACACCCTCTTTTTGACTGACAACTGACATAAGGGCATGTAAGTGATAGGCCTATCTGGCTTATATACTTCTTGACGGTATCATAAAGAGTATGTTCTAAGTCCAAGTAAAGTGACACAGGAGGGTCATAATGATTCTTGACACTGTTTTAAAGTGCATTTAAAGTCCAAGTGAAGTGACATAGGATGGTCAAAATGCTTCACGATAGTGTCATAAAGTGTATTTTATGCAAGCTTTTTCAAATATGATGGGAAAAAAACAGGAATTCATTACAACAACAACAACAAAGGACTTACAGTCAGAAGCACACTTCTTGGCAAGGAAAATAAATGAGGGTTGTGACACTCCTATGTAGGTGTCATAACCAGCCATAAAATAACGCAATATATGTCACAACAGGTGTAAATACAGTACCAGTCAAAAGTTTGGACACATAGGGTTTTACTTTATTTTAACATTTTAGAATAATAGTGAAGACGTCAAAACTATGAAATGACACATGGAATCATGTTGTAACCAAAAAAGTGTGAAACAAATCAAAATATATTTTATAGTTGAGATTTTTCAAAGTAGCCACAATTTGCCTTGATGACAGCTTTGCACACTCTTGGCATTCCCTCAACCAGCTTCATGAGGTAGTCACCTGGAATGCATTTCAATTAACAGGTGTGCCTTATTAAAAGTTAATTTGTGTAATGTCTTTCCTTCTTAATGTGTTTGAGCCAATCAGTTTGGGGCCCCGAGTGGTGCAGCGGTCTAAGGCACTGCATCTCAGTGCAAGAGGCGACACTACAGTCTCTGGTTCGAATCAAGGCTGAATCACATCCGGCTGTGATTGTGAGTCTCATTGGGCGGCGCACAATTGGCCCAGCGTCGTCCGGGTTTGGCCGTGGTAGGCCGTCATTGTAAATAAGAATTTGTTCTGACTGACTTGCCTAGTTAAATAAAGGTTAAAAAAAGTTGTGTTGTGACATGGGAGGGTTGGTATACAGAAGATAGCCCTATTTAGTAAAATACCAAGTCCATATTATGGCAAGAACAGCTCAAATAAGCAAAGAGAAATGACAGTCCATCAATACTTTAAGACATGAAGGTCAGTCATTTCTGAAAATGTCAAGAAATGCCAAGAAGTTTCTTCAAGTGCAGTCGCAAAAACCATCAAGCGCTATGATGAAACTGGCTCTCATGAGGACCGCCACAGGAAAGGAAGTCCCAGTGTTACCTCTGCTGCAGAGGATAAGTTCATTAGCCCCAGATATCGACAGTTGACTGCACCTAAGATTGCAGCCAAAATAAATGCTTCACATAGTTCAAGTAACAGACACGTCTCAACATCAGGCCTTCATGGTCAAATTACTACAAAGAACCCACTACTAAAATAAACCAATAAGAAGAAGAGACTTGCTTGGGCCAAGAAACACGACCAATGGACATTAGACCGGTGGAAATCTGTCCTTTGGTCTGATGAGTCCAAATTAGAGATATTTGGTTCCAACCACCGTGTTTTTGTGAGACGCAGAATAGGTGAACGGATGATCTCCGCATGTGTGGTTCCCACCGTGAACATTGGAGGAGGAGGTGTGATGGTGTGGGGGTGCTTTGCTGGTGACACTGTTGGTGATTTATTTAGAATTCAAGGCACACTTAACCAGCATGGCTACCACAGCATTCTGCAGCGATATGTCATCCTATCTGGTTTGCGCTTAGTGGGACTATCATTTGTTTTTCAACAGGACAATGACCCAAAAAACACCTCCAAGCTGTGTAAGGGCTATTTGACCAATAAGGAGAGTGATGGAGTGCTGCATCAGATGACCTGGCCTCCACAGTCACCCGACATCAACCAATTGAGATGGTTTGGGATGAGTTGGACCAATTGAGATGGTTTGGAACGAGTTGGACCGCAGAGTGAAGGAAAAGCAGCCAACAAGTGCTCAGCATATGTAGGAACTCCTTCAAGATCGTTGGAAAAGCATTCCAGATGACTACCTCAAGAAGCTGGTTGAGAGAATGCCAAGAGTGTGCAAAGATTTCATCAAGGGTGGCTACTTTGAAGAATCTAATATATTGAATATATTTTGATTTGTTTAACACTTTTTTGGTTACTACATGATTCCATATGTGTTATTTCATAGTTTTGATATCTTCACTATTTTTCTACAATGTAGAAAATAGTAAAAATAAAGAAAACCCCTTGAATGAGTAGGTGTATCCAAACTTTTGACTGGTACTGTATATGGGTCATGACAGTGTTATGACCATATTTTAACAGGTTAAAGTTATTTCAGCGGTTATGACATATTAAGACATGGATATGACCGTGTCATAACATGTTATGATGCTGGGTGTCAAGTAAATTGTTACCAACAAATGAAAAAATACCCCACAAAAGCCTCTAATTAGACTTTTTGTCTCTTAAAGAGGTTAAAGTCGATCATCAATTCAGTAAGCAATGGTTCACTGTCTTAGCAAGATGTCTGAGGGAGATAACATTACCTATAGCAGCACCGTAAAGTGCCCTGAAGTCTGGACAAGGTTTTGCTGTCTCACAGAGTAGAGTAATACATTGTGACAGGTTGAAAGCCCCACTATACATTTTGGATTAGTTTAAATATACTCAAGTTAAATTGGCAACCATTAGTCACAGTACAGAGATATGGAGTAAATTGAAAAGATCTAGTAAAGACTAGAACTGGACGAATATTTAAATAAATTGGCAAATGTAGAATAGATTTGAATTGTAATCATCCTTATGGTGAAGAACCATCCATCAATCATATTTAAGGGAATAATTGTGGAATTGTCCTTGCTTCAGTAAAACATTTACAGTTTTGGTTCAATTTCTGTTGGCACTAATTTCACTCCATACCCATGTAGCTGCAGTCTCCCATTCCCAAGGGCTTCTCATATCTCAGCAGATAACTGTCAGCTATGGCCTGGAAGGGAGGAGGGAGAAAATACAAACATTGTGCGATACCTTTGGTATGTTTGCCTTCTAACTACAGCTTCCAACTCATTATATCACAGCAGCCTGATAAGTCAATGTTTAATCAACCTTTTATGATCCCTGTGCGAAGTGATGTAATGACACAGCGAGCTGCACGGTATGTTTACAGAGCTGACGGTTGGGAGACCACCAGGCTGAACACGACAGGGTCACATGCTGTGTAACCTCGGTAAAGGACAATTTATTAACTTGACAGACAATACAGTGAGAAAAGATACCTGGGAAGTCGGTAAGAATGATGAACAAATGGTGGTCCAAGCAACGTTTCAGAAAGAAAGCCTTTTGATGATATTTTTCAATAACACTGGATGAAAAAATGCATTTGGATTCAAGTAATCATGTAATCAAGAAATCAGGATTTAATGTGTGAGCAAACTTGTTTTTTCAGATTTTGACAGTGTAGCCCAATAACTTGGTATGGGCATTAAAGGGTCAATCTGCAACTGGAAAAACAACAAGTGGTTGGCCTGCCACTTAATTTGTTAAACAGTTGAGGGATGTGGCTGGAGAAATGTAACCACTCTCAAAAGCATGGACATTTATAACTTACATTCTTCAAAAATCAATAGCTATGTATCATTAATTGGTGTCAGTGGCTAGGCAAACAAACCCGAAGATTGCAGTCTCTTCTGGTTCATAAGGATCGGTTACTAGGCAAGGAAACACATATGTAATTGTGTAATTTTGGTGAGCTATCCCTTTAACATGATCTATAACTAAAGGGCATTTCCATGTAAAGGCCCAATGAGCACTAATGTTGTCACATCTTCTCCTGCTCCTCCCCTCCGGCCTACGACGTCGCCAGAATAATAACCACCGGTCCAGGGATTCATCATTACGCACACCTGGCACTCATTATTACGCACATCTGTTAATCATTATGATTCACACCTGGACTTCATTACCTTCATCATTTCCTCCCCTTTATATGTACCTCTCTTATGTTCATTCACCAGTTGGTATTATTCTTGTGTACCGGTGTGTAGCCACATGGAATTGTCTCGTTCCTGGTTTTGTTGTTTTATTAAACGTTTCACCTGCACCTGCTTCCCGACTCACTGCTCCATTATTACACATGTGAAGTTCATTAGAGCACATTCAGGTTGGTTTCAAATGAAAGCTGAGTTTGAACAAAAATATAAATGCAACATGAAGCAAATTCAAAGATTTTACTGAGTTACAGTTCATATGAGGAAATCAGTCATTTGAAATAAATGTATTCAAAAACCTTTAAAAAAAAGGTAGGGGCGTGGATCATAAAACCAGTCAGTATCTGGCGTGACCACCATTTTCCTCATGCAGGGCAATACACATCTCCTTTGCAGAGTTGATCAGGCTAATTGTGGCCTGTGGAATGTTGTCCCACTCCTCTTCAATGGCTGTGCGAAGTTGCTGGATATTGGTGGGAACTGGAACACGCTGTCATATATGTCGATCATGAGCATCCCAAACATGCTCAAAAAACATGCTCAATGGGTGACATGTCTGAGTATGCAGGCCATGGAAGAACTGGGACATTTTCAGCTTCCAGGAATTGTATAGAGATCCTTGCGACATGGGGCCGTTCGTTATCATGCTGAAACATGAGGTGATGCCGGCGGATGAACGGCATGACAATGGTCCTCAGGATCTTGTCATGGTATCTCTGTCCATTCAAATTGCTGTCGATAAAATGCAATTGTGTTCGTTGTCCGTAGCTTATGCCTGCCCATACAGTGCCATAACCTCACCGGCACCATGGGGCACTGTTCACAATGTTGACCTCAGCAAACCACTCGCCCACACCACGGCATACGTCTGCCATCTGCCCGCTACAGTTGAAACTGGGATTCATCGGTGAAAAGCACACTTCTCCAGTGGCCATCGAAGGTGAGAATTTGCCTACTGCAGGCGGTTATGACGCCGAACTGCAATCATGTCAAGACCCTGGTGAGGACGACGAGCACGCAGAGGAGCTTTCCCTGAGACTGGTCTTGACAGTTTGTGCAGAAATTATTTGATTGTGCAAACCCACAGTTTCCCCAGTCCAGTTGGCTGGTCTCAGATGATCCCACAGGTGAAGAAGCCAGATGTGGAGGTCCTGGGCTGGTGTGGTTACACGTGGTCTGCGGTTGTGAGGCCGGTTGGACGTACTGCCAAATTCTCTGAAACGACGTTGGAGGTGGCTTATGGTAGAGAAATGACCATTACATTCTTTGGCAACAGCTCTGATGGACATTCCTACAGTCAACATGCCAGTTGCATTCTCCCTCAAAACATGAGACATCTGTGAAATGGTGTTGAGTGACACAACTGCACATTTTAGAGTGGCCTTTCATTGTCCCCAGCACAAGGTGCACCTGTGTAATTATCATGCTGTTTAATCAGCTTCTTGATATGCCACACCTGTCAGGTGGATGGATTATCTTGGCAAATGAGAAATATTCACTAACAGGGATGTAAACACATTTTTGCACAATATTTGAGAGAAATAAGCTTTTTGTGCGTATGGAAAATTTCTGGGATCTTTTATTTCGGCTCATGAAACATGGGACCAACACTTTACATGTTGCGTTTATATTTTTGTTCAGTATATATATTATTTTAGAGAAATTACGGCATACATTTTTCAACTGTGTTCCATCCTAAAAAGTATTAATAAGCAAAGGCTTTGATTTCTAGTCAAACAGAGGAGTCTTACAAAACATCTAGCAAAAATAGTCTTAAAAGATATCAGAAATACATCAAAACACAATCATGCTGAAGTAAAGACCCCCCAACATTTTATATTTAGTTTTCAGAAATAATTTGCCTTTTGTAAGTTTAAGAAATATTACCTAGTATCTTGTAGGCAATATTGGGGCGGCATGTAGCCTAGTAGTTAGAGCGTTGGGCCAGTGACCGAAAGGTTGCTAGATTGAATCCCAGAGCTGAAAAGGTAAAAATATATTGTTCTGTCCCTGAACAAGGCAGTTAACCCACTGTTCCTAGGTTGTAATTGTAAACAATAATTTTTTCTTAACTGACTTGCCTAGTTAAAAAAAATAATGTTGTTCTGTTATCAAAAACCTACATATCTTTGAGATTTCCTAATTTTCTCCGTAATGAAGAGGGAGGATCATGAAAGTTCACAGAAGTTACAAGTAAAGGTAGGCTTACCATTTAGTTATATTCTTTTTACCAATAACAATTTGGTTTACTGTATGATTCATTAAGTGATTAAAATGTGTAATTCTGTTTCTGAATTGGCTACAATGGGGAATCTTAATAGTCACAAACCACAGTTGGGTCACCTGCTACTGTCCTCCCTTCTACTGACATACTGTTATGTTCAGTACTACTGTCCTCCCTTCCACTGGCATACTGTTATGTTCAGTACTACTGTCCACCCTTCTACTGGCATAGTGTTATGTTCAGTACTACTGTCCTCCCTTCTACTGGCATAGTGTTATGTTCAGTACTACTGTCCTCCCTTCTACTGGCATAGTGTTATGTTCAGTACTACTGTCCTCCCTTCTACTGGCATAGTGTTATGTTCAGTACTACTGTCCTCCCTTCTACTGGCATAGTGTTATGTTCAGTACTACTGTCCACCCTTCTACTGGCATAGTGTTATGTTCAGTACTACTGTCCTCCCTTCTACTGGCATAGTGTTATGTTCAGTACTACTGTCCTCCCTTCCACTGGCATAGTGTTATGTTCAGTACTACTGTCCTCCCTTCCACTGACATAGTGTTATGTTCAGTACTACTGTCCTCCCTTCTACTGACATAGTGTTATGTTCAGTACTACTGTCCACCCTTCTACTGGCATAGTGTTATGTTCAGTACTACTGTCCTCCCTTCTACTGGCATAGTGTTATGTTCAGTACTACTGTCCTCCCTTCCACTGGCATAGTGTTATGTTCAGTACTACTGTCCACCCTTCTACTGGCATAGTGTTATGTTCAGTACTACTGTCCTCCCTTCTACTGACATAGTGTTATGTTCAGTACTACTGTCCACCCTTCTACTGGCATAGTGTTATGTTCAGTACTACTGTCCACCCTTCTACTGACATAGTGTTATGTTCAGTACTACTGTCCACCCTTCTACTGGCATAGTGTTATGTTCAGTACTACTGTCCACCCTTCTACTGGCATAGTGTTATGTTCAGTACTACTGTCCACCCTTCTACTGACATAGTGTTATGTTCAGTACTACTGTCCACCCTTCTACTGGCATAGTGTTATGTTCAGTACTACTGTCCACCCTTCTACTGACATAGTGTTATGTTCAGTACTACTGTCCTCCCTTCTACTGACATAGTGTTATGTTCAGTACTACTGTCCACCCTTCTACTGGCATAGTGTTATGTTCAGTACTACTGTCCACCCTTCTACTGACATAGTGTTATGTTCAGTACTACTGTCCACCCTTCTACTGTCATAGTGTTATGTTCAGTACTACTGTCCACCCTTCTACTGACATAGTGTTATGTTCAGTACTACTGTCCTCCCTTCTACTGGCATAGTGTTATGTTCAGTACTACTGTCCTCCCTTCCACTGGCATAGTGTTATGTTCAGTACTACTGTCCACCCTTCTACTGGCATAGTGTTATGTTCAGTACTACTGTCCACCCTTCTACTGGCATAGTGTTATGTTCAGTACTACTGTCCTCCCTTCCACTGGCATAGTGTTATGTTCAGTACTACTGTCCTCCCTTCTACTGGCATAGTGTTATGTTCAGTACTACTGTCCACCCTTCTACTGGCATAGTGTTATGTTCAGTACTACTGTCCACCCTTCTACTGGCATAGTGTTATGTTCAGTACTACTGTCCTCCCTTCTACTGGCATAGTGTTATGTTCAGTACTACTGTCCACCCTTCTACTGGCATAGTGTTATGTTCAGTACTACTGTCCTCCCTTCTACTGGCATAGTGTTATGTTCAGTACTACTGTCCACCCTTCTACTGGCATAGTGTTATGTTCAGTACTACTGTCCACCCTTCTACTGGCATAGTGTTATGTTCAGTACTACTGTCCACCCTTCTACTGGCATAGTGTTATGTTCAGTACTACTGTCCTCCCTTCTACTGGCATAGTGTTATGTTCAGTACTACTGTCCTCCCTTCTACTGGCATAGTGTTATGTTCAGTACTACTGTCCACCCTTCTACTGGCATAGTGTTATGTTCAGTACTACTGTCCTCCCTTCTACTGACATACTGTTATGTTCAGTACTACTGTCCTCCCTTCTACTGGCATAGTGTTATGTTCAGTACTACTGTCCTCCCTTCTACTGACATACTGTTATGTTCAGTACTACTGTCCTCCCTTCTACTGACATAGTGTTATGTTCAGTACTACTGTCCTCCCTTCTACTGACATACTGTTATGTTCAGTACTACTGTCCTCCCTTCTACTGGCATAGTGTTATGTTCAGTACTACTGTCCTCCCTTCTACTGACATACTGTTATGTTCAGTACTACTGTCCTCCCTTCTACTGACATAGTGTTATGTTCAGTACTACTGTCCTCCCTTCTACTGGCATAGTGTTATGTTCAGTACTACTGTCCTCCCTTCCACTGACATAGTGTTATGTTCAGTACTACTGTCCTCCCTTCCACTGACATAGTGTTATGTTCAGTACTACTGTCCTCCCTTCCACTGACATAGTGTTATGTTCAGTACTACTGTCCTCCCTTCTACTGGCATAGTGTTATGTTCAGTACTACTGTCCACCCTTCTACTGGCATAGTGTTATGTTCAGTACTACTGTCCTCCCTTCTACTGACATAGTGTTATGTTCAGTACTACTGTCCTCCCTTCTACTGGCATAGTGTTATGTTCAGTACTACTGTCCACCCTTCTACTGGCATAGTGTTATGTTCAGTACTACTGTCCACCCTTCTACTGGCATAGTGTTATGTTCAGTAGTACTGTCCTCCCTTCTACTGACATACTGTTATGTTCAGTACTACTGTCCTCCCTTCTACTGGCATAGTGTTATGTTCAGTACTACTGTCCTCCCTTCCACTGACATAGTGTTATGTTCAGTACTACTGTCCTCCCTTCCACTGACATACTGTTATGTTCAGTACTACTGTCCTCCCTTCTACTGACATAGTGTTATGTTCAGTACTACTGTCCTCCCTTCCACTGACATACTGTTATGTTCAGTACTACTGTCCTCCCTTCTACTGACATACTGTTATGTTCAGTACTACTGTCCACCCTTCTACTGGCATAGTGTTATGTTCAGTACTACTGTCCTCCCTTCTACTGGCATAGTGTTATGTTCAGTACTACTGTCCTCCCTTCCACTGACATAGTGTTATGTTCAGTACTACTGTCCTCCCTTCTACTGGCATAGTGTTATGTTCAGTACTACTGTCCACCCTTCTACTGGCATAGTGTTATGTTCAGTACTACTGTCCTCCCTTCTACTGACATAGTGTTATGTTCAGTACTACTGTCCTCCCTTCCACTGACATACTGTTATGTTCAGTACTACTGTCCTCCCTTCCACTGACATACTGTTATGTTCAGTACTACTGTCCTCCCTTCTACTGACATAGTGTTATGTTCAGTACTACTGTCCTCCCTTCCACTGACATACTGTTATGTTCAGTACTACTGTCCTCCCTTCTACTGGCATAGTGTTATGTTCAGTACTACTGTCTTCCCTTCCACTGGCATAGTGTTATGTTCAGTACTACTGTCCTCCCTTCCACTGGCATAGTGTTATGTTCAGTACTACTGTCCTCCCTTCCACTGACATAGTGTTATGTTCAGTACTACTGTCCTCCCTTCCACTGGCATAGTGTTATGTTCAGTACTACTGTCCACCCTTCTACTGGCAAAGTGTTATGTTCAGTACTACTGTCCTCCCTTCCACTGACATAGTGTTATGTTCAGTACTACTGTCCACCCTTCTACTGGCAAAGTGTTATGTTCAGTACTACTGTCCTCCCTTCTACTGGCATAGTGTTATGTTCAGTACTACTGTCCTCCCTTCCACTGACATAGTGTTATGTTCAGTACTACTGTCCTCCCTTCTACTGGCATAGTGTTATGTTCAGTACTACTGTCCTCCCTTCTACTGACATACTGTTATGTTCAGTACTACTGTCCTCCCTTCTACTGGCATAGTGTTATGTTCAGTACTACTGTCCTCCCTTCTACTGGCATAGTGTTATGTTCAGTACTACTGTCCTCCCTTCTACTGACATACTGTTATGTTCAGTACTACTGTCCTCCCTTCTACTGACATAGTGTTATGTTCAGTACTACTGTCCTCCCTTCTACTGACATAGTGTTATGTTCAGTACTACTGTCCTCCCTTCTACTGACATAGTGTTATGTTCAGTACTACTGTCCTCCCTTCTACTGACATACTGTTATGTTCAGTACTACTGTCCTCCCTTCTACTGGCATAGTGTTATGTTCAGTACTACTGTCCTCCCTTCTACTGACATAGTGTTATGTTCAGTACTACTGTCCTCCCTTCTACTGACATAGTGTTATGTTCAGTACTACTGTCCTCCCTTCTACTGACATAGTGTTATGTTCAGTACTACTGTCCTCCCTTCCACTGGCATAGTGTTATGTTCAGTACTACTGTCCTCCCTTCTACTGACATAGTGTTATGTTCAGTACTACTGTCCTCCCTTCTACTGACATAGTGTTATGTTCAGTACTACTGTCCTCCCTTCCACTGACATAGTGTTATGTTCAGTACTACTGTCCTCCCTTCTACTGACATAGTGTTATGTTCAGTACTACTGTCCTCCCTTCTACTGACATAGTGTTATGTTCAGTACTACTGTCCTCCCTTCTACTGACATAGTGTTATGTTCAGTACTACTGTCCTCCCTTCTACTGACATAGTGTTATGTTCAGTACTACTATCCTCCCTTCCACTGACATAGTGTTATGTTCAGTACTACTGTCCTCCCTTCCCCTGGCATAGTGTTATGTTCAGCTCATAGCTGTTTCTTTTCTCTTTCTGACGTCTGGTGGTCAAAGCAAGAGTGATTAAACAGTCTGGACAACCCCTCCCTCCCTCTCCCCTCTCTCATCTCTCTCTCTCCAGTTAATGTCGCCTCTCCCAGCTCTTACTGACACCTAGCCATGAGCCCCCTCTCTTTCCATTTACTGTAACCAGCCCCCTCACCCACTGAGCTCTGACCGACACCAGATGTCCATGGATGTTAAAAAGCAGTTGAAATTTGGTCATTCCAAATCTGGACCAATCTTAGACCGTTTCACAAGTTTAGACAGCACAGTACTTGTATTTGCATTCATTATGGACGCCCATTAGTTCCTGCCAAGGCAGCAGCTACTCTTTAAAAAACATTACATTACATTTCGCAACAGATTTCACAACACATTAAGTGTGTGCCCTCAGGCCACTACTCTGCTACCACATATCTACAACACAAAATCCATGTGTGTCCGTGTGTGTACAGTGCGTATGTTATTTGTGTGTGTATGCATGTGTCTGTGCATGTGTGTGTCTCTTCACAGTCCCTGCTGTTGCATAAGGTGTTTTTTAATCAGTTTTTTAAAATCTGATTTTACTGCTTGCATGAGTTACTTGATGTGGAATAGAGTTCCATGTAGCCATGGCTCTATGTAGTACTGTGGGCCTCCCATAGTCTGTTCTGGACTTGTGTACTGTGAAGAGACCTTTGGTGGCATGTCTTGTGGGGTATGCATGGGTGTCTGAGCTGTGTGCTAGTAATTTAAAAAGACAACTAGGTGCATTCAGCTTGTCAACACTTATAAAAACAAGTAGTGATGAAGTCAATCTCTCCTCCACTTTGAGTCAGGAGAGATTGACATTCATATTATTCATGTTAGCTCCCCGTGTACATTTAAGGGCCAGCCGTGCTGCCCTGTTCTGCGCCAATAGTCATTTTTATAAGTCCCTCTTTGTGGCACCTGACCACACGACTGTAGTCCAAGTGCGACACAACTAGGGACTGTAGGACCTACCTTGTTGATAGTGTTGTTAAAAAGGCAGAGTTACTCTTCATTATGAACAGACCTCTCCCCACCTTAGCTACTGTTGTATCAATATGTTTTGACCTTGACAGTTTACAATCCAGGGTTACTCCAAGCAGTTTAGTCTCCTCAACTTGCTAAATTTCCACATTATTCATTACAAGATTTAGTTGAGGTTTAGCGTTTAGTGAATGTTTTTTTTTAACATTTAGGACTAACTTATTTCTTGCCACCCATCCTGAAACTGACTGTGACTCTTTGTTAAGTGTTGCACTGATTTCACTTGCTGTAGTAGCTGACGTGTATCGTGTTGAGTCATCAGCATACATAGACACACAGGCTTTACTCAGAGCCAGTGGCAGGTCATTAGTATTAGAAAAAGTAAGCTGTCCTGGGCAACGCCTGACTTTACCTGGATCATGTTGGAGAGGCTTCCATTAAAGAACCCCCTCTGTGTTCTGTTAGACAGGCAATCCATAACATAGCAGGGGATGTAAAGCCATAACACATTTGTTTTTCCAGCAGCAGATTGTGATCGATAATGTCAAAAGCTGCACTGAAGACTAACAAAACAGCTCCCATAATCTTTTGATTATCAATTTCTCTCAGCCAATCATCAGTCATTTGTGTAAGTGACATGCATGTTGAATGCCCTTCCCTATAAGCATGCTGAAAACCTGTTGTTCATTTGTTTACTGTGAAATGTCATTGTATCTGGTCAAACTTTTCCAAAAGTGTACTAAAGGTTGGTAACAGGCTGATTTGTCAGCTGTTTCAGCCAGTAAAGAGTTCTTTGCTGTTATTGAGTAGCGAAATGAATTTTGCTTCCCTCCAGGTCTGATGGCACACACTTTCCTGTAGGGTTAGCTTGAAGAGATGGAAAATAGGAGTGGCAATATCATCAGTTTAACAACATGATTTCTCAATTTACAGTACGTTTGCCCAATCGGCTGTGCAGGCAGACTTATTTGACATTTCTTTTCCCAAATCTCTCAAACATACAGTTGTTCAATTCCTCATCAATCCACAGGGATTTAATTGTTCTTACAGTAATTGTCTTAATTAATGGGTGCATGCTTATTAGTAACTGGAATACACAATTTCATAAATGTGTCAAGCGCAGCGTCTGCTTGCTCCTCATTACACACCACAGACCAGTAATTATTCTTTACATCATCAACTACAAAACTTATCGTATGACCTATTATACACTATATTAGCCTTTGGAACTTTGGTTTTCCGAGATATGGCTACTATATTGTGATCACTACATCTGATGGATTTTGATACTTCGAATTTCATCAGATTTAGTAAAGATGTGATCAATACATGTTGATGATTTCATTCCTGTGTTTGTAAATACCCTGGTTGGTTGACTGATAAACTGAACCGGGTTGAAGGCACTGGTTACAGTTTGATGCTTTTTCTTGAGTGGGCATCTTGATGAAAGCCAGTCCATATTTACAGTATAGCACAGTGCAGTACAATACAATACAGCACAGTAAAGTAAAGTAGAGTATAATTTACTGTATTGTACTGTACTGCACTCTACTTTACTTTAGTGTACTGAACTATACTGTGCTGTACTCTACTGTGCTCTGCTGTGCTTTACTGTGCTGTGATGTCCAAACTTGTGAAATATGGACATCTATGATTGCTACAGATTTGGTCCGGACCAACCAAATTTGGTCTTGTTTGGCTCATTAGAATAATAGCCAGTGTGAAGAATAATATCCAAACATACAAAGAAGGATGTTCTTTTTTTCTACCTTTATGTATCTGTTCAGAAAACATTGGCAAGAAGAGAATGACATTCATAATGATGTATTCCTGTATAGTACAGATCAGGGACCCATGATGTCATTCTTTTACTGTAATTGTGTTACCAGGTGTTAGTCCACTTCACTTACTGTAGTTCGATAACCAAAATATATTTTTTCAAAGTCAAGGTGTCATGTCATAGCTGTCACCCCATTCTTTCTGCAGACATCTTTGAATCTTAATTTGGAGTAGATATTTAAGAGTTTTTTTTTTAAACATTCAAAACTGAGGGAGATTTTACAGTCATTCTGTTACCAAACTTTACGTCTGCACTGTTCTTCGAGTAAATGGATTTTTGTTAAATTTTCTGTGGCAATTGTTAAAAGTTGTAATTGTGCATGGAGTTTTTTGTTTACATTTGTAATTAATCGGAGTCTCAGCGTCATTCTGTTAACGTGGATATGCCCAAAACTCCCACAATGCTTGACAAAGATGGAACACTGTGTTACATAATGGACCTAACTTAGTGAAGCAAGCTACTCTATTATAACAGTCCGTCATGTGTTTGTGTTTTGATTTGTTAATGGACCTACTGCATTATTAACTGATTAACTGATTAACTGTCGGTCTCTGCCACGTATGTAAAAATAAAGCTACTCCATTGATTGAGTGAGGGAAGTAGGCATAGAAAAACATCCCATGATGCCCAAATAGGATTTAAGCAGCTGGCACCACTGTTACGGGTCATCATCATTCATCGACTGGCTAAACCATTTAATCTGTGAGCAAAATGAGAAAGCCCCTTATGGCAGGGATCATCCAAAAAGCAGCCTGTATAATGCCAAGAAATAACTATACTGAACTGTAGACAACATTCTATATACACACACACACATATATATATTTAACTTTTTTTACCCCTTTTTCTCCCCAATTTCATGATATCCAACTGGTAGTTAGTCTTGTCCCATCGCTGCAACTCCCGTACGGACTCAGGAGAGGCTATAGAAGATATTCTGAGTAGATCTTAGATTGGTGTAACACAGACGAACAGCTATGTTTTGAACCATGTCATGAAATGCAGTCAGTTTCAGAGTCGGTCCTACAATATTCATCGTCATCAAGTATGATATACTGTATCACCCAATGAGTCAAGGAGATTTCTTCAAGCTTTGATCTAAATGTCTATCCATATCTGTTGAGGTATAGCTTGTGGAGCTTCATTGTCAATATGTTAACACTCAAATGTGACTTCAAGAGACATCGGACATCAAGAAATGTAAACCAACCGTAACAAACAAAAGTTTTGTCTACAATCACGACAACACATAATAAAAGCTTAACCCATCATACTATTGTTGACTGTACATTTTCTTAGGGTTAGAAGTAAGCCATATGTCATGGTGCACTCAGTTCTGTTAAAATGACATATTATTGCCGTATTCGTGTTATTGTCAGGGGAAAGATAAGGGCGTTTGTCAACGGCAGTCAAAATCAGTAATTGTAAACGGCAGTCAAAATCAGTCATTGTAAACGGCAGTCAAAATCAGTCATTGCCTTTCACATTGTGAATCACTTCTGTCGTGTATAGCATTGTGAGGTTCGAGCCATAATTACGTCCAGATGAAAGCTATGGCATAGCCTTTAATAATCGCCACATCAAAACAATAGCTTAATCCAAGAAAGTCGTAAAATCTGTCTTTGTAATGTTATTTATTAGCTCCCCAGTTAAAACCCCTCAATGGCATTTTTGCAGCGATTCCTATGCAGCGTTCTATTAATCAAATGTATTTATATAGCCCTTCTTACATCAGCTGATATATCAAAGTGCTGTACAGAAACCCAGCCTAAAACCACAAACAGCAAGCAATGCAGGTGTAGAAGCACGGTGGCTAGGAAAAACTCCCTAGAAAGGCCAAAACCTAGGAAGAAACCTAGAGAGGAACCAGGCTATTACATTTAACATTTACATTTAAGTCATTTAGCAGACGCTCTTATCCAGAGCGACTTACAAATTGGTGCATTCACCTTATGATATCCAGTGGAACAACCACTTTACAATAGTGCATCTAACTCTTTTAAGGGGGGGGGGTTAGAAGGATTACTTTATCCTATCCTAGGTATTCCTTAAAGAGGTGGGGTTTCAGGTGTCTCCGGAAGGTGGTGATTGACTCCGCTGACCTGGCGTCGTGAGGGAGTTTGTTCCACCATTGGGGTGCCAGAGCAGCGAACAGTTTTGACTGGGCTGAGCGGGAACTGTACTTCCTCAGAGGTAGGGAGGCGAGCAGGCCAGAGGTGGATGAACGCAGTGCCCTTGTTTGGGTGTAGGGCTTGATCAGAGCCTGAAGGTACGGAGGTGCCGTTCCCCTCACAGCTCCGTAGGCAAGCACCATGGTCTTGTAGCGGATGCGAGCTTCAACTGGAAGCCAGTGGAGAGAGCGGAGGAGCGGGGTGACGTGAGAGAACTTGGGAAAGTTGAACACCAGACGGGCTGCGGCGTTCTGGATGAGTTGTAGGGGTTTAATGGCACAGGCAGGGAGCCCAGCCAACAGCGAGTTGCAGTAATCCAGACGGGAGATGACAAGTGCCTGGATTAGGACCTGCGCCGCTTCCTGCGTGAGGCAGGGTCGTACTCTGCGAATGTTGTAGAGCATGAACCTACAGGAACGGGTCACCGCCTTGATGTTAGTTGAGAACGACTAACATCAATGAGGGGTTATGAGGTTAATGGGGTTATATCACCCAGGCTATGAGGGGTGGCCAGTCCTCTTCTGGCTGTGCCAGGTGGAGATTATAACAGAACATGGCCAAGATGTTCAAATGTTCATAAATGACCAGCATGGTCAAATAATAATAATCACAGTAGTTGTCGAGGGTGCAACAAGTCAGCACCTCAGGAGTAAATGTCAGTTGGCTTTTCATAGCCAATCATTGAGAGTAGCTCTACCGCTCCTGCTGTCTCTAGAGAGTTGAAAACAGCAGGTCTGGGACAGGTAGCACGTCCGGTGAACAGGTCAGGGTTCCATAGCCGCAGGCAGAACAGTTGAAACTGGAGCAGCAGCACGGCGAGGTGGACCGGGGACAGCAAGCAGTCATCATGCCAGGTAGTCCTGAGCAATGGTCCTAGGGCTCAGATCCTCCGAGAGAGAGAAAGAAAGAGAGAAAGAGAGAAAGAGAGAATTAGAGAGACTATACTTAAATTCACACAGGACCGGATAAGACAGGAGAAATACTCCAGATATAACAGACTGACCCTAGCCCCCCGACACATAAACTACTGCAGCATAAATACTGGAGGCTGAGACAGGAGGGGTCAGGAGACACTGTGGCCCCATCCGATGATACCCCCGGACAGGGCCAAACAGGCAGGAAATAACCCCACCCACTTTGCCAAAGCACAGCCCCCACACCACTAGAGGGATATCTTCAACCACCAACTTACCATCCGGAGACAAGTCCGAGTATAGCCCACAAAGATTTCCGCCACGGCACAACCCAAGGGGGGGCACCAACCCAGACAGGAAGATCACTCAACGTCAGCGACTCAACCCACTCAAGTGACGCACCCCTCCTAGGGACGGCATGGAAGAGCACCAGTAAGCCAGTGACTCAGACCCTGTAATAGGGTTAGAGGCAGAGAATCCCAGTGGAGAGAGGGGAACCGGCCAGGCAGAGACAGCAAGGGTGGTTCATTGCTCCAGAGCCTTTCCGTTCACCTTCACACTCCTGGGCCAGACTACACTCAATCATATGACCTATTGAAGAGATGAGTCTTCAGTAAAGACTTAAAGGTTGAGACCGAGTTTGCGTCTCTCACATGGGTAGGCAGACCATTCCATAAAAATGGAGCTCTATAGGAGAAAGCCCTGCCTCCAGCTGTTTGCTTATAAATTCTAGGGACAATTAGGAGGCCTGCGTCTTGTGACCGTAGCGTACGTGTAGGTATGTACGGCAGGACCAAATCGGAAAAATAGGTAGGAGCAAGCCCATGTAATGCTTTGTAGGTTAGCAGTAAAACCTTGAAATCAGCCCTTGCCTTAACAGGAAGCCAGTGTAGGGAGGCTAGCACTGGAGCAATATGATCCAATTTTTATTAGCGTTCTATTATTGTCTTATCAGCCGAGCAGTGTTCCAGTGATGGTTTTAAGAAGTCAAAGACATTCTTGAAAGGTTAGGCAATAAGACGGACCTATAAAAAGGAAAAATTACTCTCAACAGTTCCCATACATAGGTATAGCTACACCAGTTATGGAAATATATACAGTACCAGTAAAAAGTTTGGACACACCTACTCATTCAAGGGTTTTTCTTTATTTTTACACATTTCTACATTTTAGAATAATAGCGAAGACATCAAAACTATGAAATAACCAGTGGTGTAAAGTACTTAAGTAAAAAATACTTTAAAGTACTACTTAAGAAGTGTTTTGGAGTATCTGTACTTTACTTTACTATATACATTTTTTACTACTTTTACTTCACTACATTCCAAAATAAAATTATGCACCTTTACTCCATACATTTTCCCTGACACCCAAAAGTACTAGTTACAATTTGCTTAGCAGTAAAGGAAAAAGGTCCAATTCACACAAGAGAACGTCCCTGGTCATCCCTACTGCCTCTGATCTGGTGGACTCACTAAACATAAATGCTTCCTTTGTAAATGATGTCTGAGTGTTGGAGTGTGCCCATGGCTGTCAAAAAAATCATAAAAAAGGTAATAGTGCCGTATGGTTTGCTAAATATAAGGAATTTGTTGTGTAGAATTTACTTTCACTTTGTACATTTACTCAAGTATGACAATTGAGTACTTTTTCCACAACTGTACTTAAGTACATTTAAAATCTAATATTTTTAGACTCAAGTAGTATTTTACTGGGTTACGTTCACTTTTACTTGAGTCATTTTATATTAAGACATGAAGGTCAGTCAATTCAAGGAAAAAAATAATTTCTTCAAGTGCAGTCGCAAAAAGTATCAAGCGCTATGATGAAACTGGCTCTCGTGGGGACCGCCACAGGAAAGGAAGACCCAGAGTTACCTCTGCTGCAGAGGATAACTTCATTAAAGTTACCATCCTCAGAAATTACAGCCCAAATAAATGCTTCACAGAGTTCAAGTAACAGACACATCTCAACATCAACTGTTCATAGGAGACTGCGTGAATCAGGCCTTCATGGTCAAATTGCTGCAACAACAAAAAACTGCTAAAGGACACTAATAAGAAGAAGAGACTTGCTTGGGCCAAGAAACACGAACAATGGACATTAGACCGGTGGAAATCTGTCTTTTGGTCTGATGTGTCCAAATTTGATATTTTTGGTTCCAACCGTCATGTCTTTGTGAGACGCCGAGTAGGTGAACAGATGATCTCCGCATGTGTAGTTCCCACCGTGAAGCATGGAGGAGGAGGTGTGATGGTGTGGGAGTGCTTTGCTGGTAACACAGTCAGTGATTTATTTAGAATTCAAGGAACACTTAACCAGCATGGCTACCACAGCATTCTGCAGCGATACATCATCCCATCTGGTTGTGCGCTTAGTGGGACTATCATTTGTTTTCAACAGGACAATGACCCAAAACACACCTCCAGGCTGTGTAAGGTCTATTTGACCAAGAAGGAGAGTGATAGAGTGCTGCATCAGATGACATGACCTCCACAATCACCCGACCTCAACCCAATTGAGATGGTTTGGGATGAGTTGCACCGCCGAGTGCAGGAAAAGCAGCTAACAAGTGCTCAGTATATGTGGGAACTCCTTCAAGACTGTTGGAAAAGCATTCCTCATGAAGCTGGTTGAGAGAATGACAAGAGTGTGCAAAGCTATCATCAAGGCAAAGGGTGGCTACTTTGAAGAATCTCAAATATATAAATATATATATTGTTTAACACTTTTTTGCTACTACATGATTCCATATGTGTTATTTCAGCTGTTCTTGCCATAATATGGACTTGGTCTTTTACCAAATAGGGCTATCTACTGTATACCACCCCTACCTTGTCACAACACAACTGATTGTTTCAAATGTATTAAGAAGGAAAGAAATTCCACAAATTAACTTTTAACAAGGCACACCTGTTAATTGAAATGCATCCCTGGTGACTACCTCTTGAAGCTGTTTGAGAAAATGCCAAGCGTGTCCAAAGCTGTCATCAAGGCAAAGGGTGGCTACTTTAAAGACTCTCAAAGATAACATCGTTTTTGGTTACTACATGTTTCCATATGTGTCATTTCATAGTTTTGATGTCTTCACTGTTATTGTACAATGCAGAAATTAGCCAAAAGTAAAGAAAAACCCTTGAATGAGTAGGTGTGTCTAAACTTTTGACTGGTACTGTAGGTATCCCTAAAGTCAAAGGTGTTGAAAATGTTAAATTCACTCTGGCTTTACAGTACATTATAGGCCAATGAGATTAAAGACATGTATTTTCTTTTGATTTGTATATACTTCACCTTACCACACATGTAATGGTGAACACAATAATGCATGGTATTGTCATACATAATGTCAAAACACAAGGTCTCTTTTGTTAACAAGAATTTAGTATGCTCATACGCTACTGTCTTTGCAAAACATGACCTACTAGTGTATCATATTGGCTGTGCAGTGCTTCAAATCCAGTTCCCCCATTTGACTTACGAGTGTACCCTGGAGAGGAAGCAGCAGGGTTCTGTCCCAAATGGCACCACATTCCCTTTATAGTACAATACTTTTGGCCGTGGTCCATAGGGTTCTGGTCAAAAGTAGTGCACTGTGTAGGGAATAGAATGCCATTTGGGATTGATGCTCGTAAGAGCTGCCATATGCCTCTAAAATAGAGTGTGACAGGCAATATACCCTCTTCAAAGGGGCATTAAAACCTGTTTACACTCCCATTGCCAGGTGAGTGTTACCTCCCCATTAAATTCCATAAAACATGCAGCTTGACAACCTTGCTGCTGTTTGGGGTCAGTGGTATTGACAGTGCTTCTTGAGTTGGTGTGCAGAGGGTTGTGAGTTCACGACCATGTTGGGATGAAGTTTGCATTCCTTTACACTGCACCAATCTGTTCTACTTACCCAAATGCATACATACAGTGAGTAAACATTGAAGGTGTAGGTTACATACAGCTGCAGTCATGATTAACATCAGCCTACACTCTTCATCTCTTCTTGGGAGTGGATTCCATGGACGCAATTTTGTGATGCAAATGCTGCCTGTCACCTTTGCACCGTGGAGAGTGGAATGCTGTCCGGCGTCTCCAGGCAATAATTACAGCAGAAATATGTTCACCCCGTGGATTCTTTAGTCTGGTGAAGATCATGCCATGGTGCTGGAGGCTAAAGGGTTTGAACAAGCATTTAAGATACACGCCACTAGCCTCCCGACTGGATCGCCAAAAATGTGCAGTTTGGCTCGCCAAAAACATGGATATAATTAATGGCACATTATTAAAGAATATAAATGCAGACAAAACACACACACACTCACACATGCACACACACGCACACACACACACACATTTGTTTTAATATCTTTGTGGGGACCCAAAAACGTATTTCCATTCAAAATCCTATTTACCCTTAAACTAACCCTTAATAAAACCAACCCCCCTCCACACACACACACACACACACACACACACACACACACACACACACACACACACACACACACACACACACACACACACACACACACACACACACACACACACACACACACACACACACACACACACACACACACACACACACACACACACACACACACACACACACACACCTGGTAACTGACTGCACTGTCTAAAGTACAGAGCATTACTCATTGAGGCAAAGGCTTTCAGCTTCTGAAGTGTTGTCAATTCCATTTTTTTAAATCATATTTCACTTTTGCCCGTTTCACACTACAGGGCCGACCGGGTCCTTACTGTGCTGGTTCTAGTACAGCTTGTCTTTGCTTGGCTCATTTTGACCCAATAGTGTGCTTTTGGAACTAGAAAATGAAAGGTGCCATTCCTATTCAGTTCAGGTAGTACATCAAAACCTTTCCTCCAATTTGGTGTCTACTGAACGCAACCTTGATTTGTCCCGATTGTGGGAGTCATTGTCTTTAATAGGTCTTGGCTACATACACAAGCGTCCGATACTGCAGAATGAGTCCTCCTTCACTGACATTGTCTGAAATGTTCCATCAGACACGTATCAACCTGTTCATTGGAACAGCAACTTAGACATGCTCATACCTCATGTTAATCTGTTCTCCTACGGGCAAATGTTAAAGAAAGAATGATAGGTTCGTAATTCGTAACCATAAAATGATATTGCATGAATCTACTTCATAGCCACATTAGATTAGTTAAAACATCTGACAAGTCTATTTGGGTTTCTGTACTCTTACTTAATCACCATTATTACCCAAGCTTCCCTGTTGTTGTGAAATCTGTTGCGTGTTGCCGTGCTTAGACAGTGAACTGTCAACAGATATCAATGCAGGGCTATACTATCACCATCCTTACAACATGCTTTCTCATGACATGTAGCGTATGCTACCAAACCTGTAGACTTCCAGTCATTGCGCTAACGCTAGTTAGCATTGGCTTGTGACGCTACCTCTAACTTCCTTCATACTGCACGCAGATACATAAACATGGGGTCCACAAGTTAATCTGACTCTGGGAAAGTAGAAAAATGCCTGTATCACAGTATCCCTTTAAAGATGCAGTATTTGTTTTGCACACGTTGCAGCACAGCATGCAACACTCACCTGGGTCAAAACCTGTAGGTACTAAATAATCATCAATGCTGTCAATGACTAATGGTGATGTGATTCAATAATGGATAATCCTCCCATGTGTTTCTTTCTGTGAATGGTACCCCTAAATTCCCGTATTCACATGTACATTTAATTAGACTTGGGGGCTAGGCCTGTTTGCATTTCAATCGATGTCATTCATTCCAATGCTATTTCAATCCATTTAGGGGAAACAGCCTTATACAATAGGAGAACATGTCTCTTTTCAACTTGTGTGACGTCCAATAAGCAAAGTCTCACTTGTGGTTTGAGGGTTATCAGTCACCAATTATCTACCTGAATGTTCCAGTTTTGCTAGTAGTTGCTAGTTGGTATATCTGGTTGGTAAATCTGCTACGCTGTGGACAGTAGACACTCCTTATTATGGCAAATATCACAGACAAAAACATTGAGGTTGAAAATATAACTGTGTATTCCATTGAAATGCAAAATACTAACATTCTAATGAATGTTTAATACAGTAAATGCTTTTTTTGTTGTTGCCATAATGCCACAGACAATAGCTCTCTTCTGACTACAAACGGGGGTCTTTCAGCCAACCAGTTAGTTATGGGAATCTATCATCCTACTGTTTTCACTGGTGGGCTGTAAAGGAATTCCTGCATTGTGACTAGCTAGCCAACATTCAGAGATTTCCCATACATTTTCCCCCTCAGTCACCACCAGCAAATGGCTAATGCCAGCTACTTATCTGTGCTTATGCCAGAATGACTTTTCTTTCTACAAACGCTCAACTTCCCATTTCTGTACTGTGCTACTGTGCTACTCACAGTAAGACTTGCTGTGCTATTTGAAAAACCTCCATATCCAAAGAGAATTAGCAGCATTTTTCATTCTTTCATCAGGTAATGACATAATGCTTTCCTTTTCCAGAGTAACAGAAAGGGCATATCTTTGAGTGTGTGACATCCTATTCGGTGTATCGTCTGAGATACAGTCTCTGAAGACACGAACAAGACATGTTGCAAACAAGCGGTGATGTAGAGAAAATTGAAACGAGGAAATACAGTGAAAGCTACGACAGAGTTACTTTCAAACGTTTTTCACCAACATTAAATAAACTTCCACGAGGTTACATTGGGACAATGTGTCCCAGATTTTCCTGTCGGAAAAATGGTTTTAACAATACTTAACAAACTTTTGCTCTGAGAACAAGAGAGAGATTCTCAAGTGTGAGGCACACAACAATGTATACGTATGTAATCCCACAACATTCCCACGTTCACACATAAATGACCATTTACATATCTGACAACTCATTTGTCTTTATCAGACTTCACCAGCCGTACGATATGTCTCACTATCCAATGACAATGGTAAATGAGGACTGTGGTAAGGGTTAGACATCCTCCTCAATGAACAGACAAGGTGCCTGTCAGTGGGATGCATAATGATTAGCCCGCCTTAAGATAATCATTAACAGTCACTGCTGAATGCCTGACTGCAATTACCTTCCCTGTTGGTCGCTGCATTGCACAGCCAGCTGGTTACGTCCCAAATGGCACTCCATTCCCTATATAGTGCACTATGTAGGGAATAGGGTGCCATTTTGGGAAGCAGACAATGTCTCTCTGGCGTGTGTTTGAGTTGAAGTCATTGTAAATTGGCATAGAGCAAAGGTCAGAGTCCTCTCAGGTAATCAGAAGAAATCAGCTTGCCTGTCCAAATGTTGGTTATTAGGTTATTCAATTATTGCATCTGAGCTCCTAGAATGTGCAGCTCTCCTTTTCTTTTTCAAGTGTTCCACTCTGCTAGCCAGCACCTCGCCTAAACAGGTGTGCATTTCTTTCGCCTTCAAATCAGAAGAAATTAAAAACAACATTTGTTGTAGAAAATGTAATAATTGCAATTGTCACATCTGACCTCGTGGTAAGGACCAATGAGAAATAGTCAGGGCAGTGTAGTGATGTAGGCTGAAATGTAGCCACTTCATGTGTCTGGTAAAGTACGCTGGCATAGGGGAGGCTCAAATGCTTTACCTGCAATTGACTCAAATGACTCCTTGGCTCTTTAGCCTCAGTTCATCGTTATTTATAAATCCCACTGAATCATACTGTAGAGATGAATCAAAATTGAACTGAGTAGCAATAATAGCTAAGTAAATAAGAGCAACCTCAATTCCCTATCTCTTTGCTCCCAAAAAGCATGTATTCGTTGAGTAAAAACAAAACAGTACAAACCCACGACAGCAGAGTGAACATACAGAGTTGTATTTCCTCCTTGAACAGAAGAGGCCCCAGGAGTCCTATGAGTAACAGGCTGCTAAGAGGCTTTTCTCCTAAGCACAAAGAGCTGTCTGTTAGGCCGGGGGGATCCGGGGATCCCTGGAGTCAACTGGGCTATCTTCATGGGGAGTGTATGTGGGGGCTGGGAGGGTGGGAGGGTGGTTGGTGAGTGGCTGAGACAAATGCGCTGTGGTGGTGTCGGCTGGTGTGTGGTGTGTGTTTCAAACGGTTTCTAACTGTTCAACAACATGCTTACCATGGCTGGGTCAAAGGTATATTCAGAGAGGAAGGCGCGAAGCGAGAGGGATAACTGGGCCCAAAATCTGTCTTCTCCAGCAAGTGGCATATTTTTAGTTTTTGTTTTGAGGTCAATGAGAGTGTCAAATTTGGTTAACAAAAAATGTAATGGATTATTTTCTTTGTGTGTCTTATTTGATCGAATAGTAGTTCCATAATGCTTAGGTTGTTACGAGTGTACTGATATACGTAGGACACGTCACATCCTGGCAATTCTGAATAAAAAACACTTTATATCAGAGTTGTGCCTGTTGTTCCACACGCATATCTGCCCCCTCCCTCATTGGCTAGAATGGTCCCACCTGACCTTGCCTACTCCCGACAGCCTTCTATTTTTTTCCAATACATTTTTTATGAGCAGCCACTTGAGTTTCTGGTCAATATAATGGATATTCTGTGGTATATTAGAGGTAATAAACATCGGGACAGTTCAAAATGGCCCGTAAGAGAAGAAGCTTAAAGAACGGTTAAAGAGTTTCTACTGCCTTTTCCATGCATTCAATTGTTTTCCTCAGCTGTAGGCAATGACTTGTGGCCACTTAACTCCTTACACTTGTGGGAATTGGCCTATAGGGATAGGGCTAAATCGAAATGTTTCTTACAGAAGAAATGCATATGCATAACCATGGTAGCAATTGAGAGGGAACAGTTTGGAGATTATGGGGAAATTATTAGACTAAAGGTGAGGACACAACAGTTCACCTGACACAAGACTGAATTCAAACATTACAGTGTTGATTTTTTGTGAATTTTACATTTACTGTTCTTTTCGCCGCATTTGTTGATAACAAAATCTGAAAATACTCTGGATACGTTCAGTAACATGATAAGAATATTCCTGGAAAATGTTGGGTAGGTGCAACATAAAACAATAAAATGGCAAGGGTTTGAGTGAGAGGTCTAACTGGTGTTTCCAAGCGGCCACACACCTCTCCAAAGGATGCACAGTTCCTAAGTTATTTCAATGCACTTTTATGACTTAAAGAAGAGTCTTCAACCATAACGTGCTTTTTTGAGCTCTCCTAGCCTGTACTGTTGAGGAACTAGAGCAGGGTCCCTCATCAGGTGGTGATTTTATTTGGCCCCTAAAGTTTTCTGAGCAAAAAATAAATACATGGAGGGGACATAAAAGACAGTAAAAACGCTATTAAATCAAATCAAATGTATTCATAAAGCCTCTTTTTCATCAGCAGATGTCACAAAGTGTTTATAAAGAGACGCAGCCTAAAACCCCAAACAGCAAGCAATGCAGATGTAGAAGCACAGTGGCTAAGAAAAACTCCCTAGATATGCAGGAACCAAGGAAGAAACCTAGAGAGGAACTAGGCTCTGAGAGGTGGCCAATCCTCTTCTGGTTGTGCCGGGTGGAGATTATAAGAGTGCATGGCTATTAAGGCCAGATCGTTCTTCAAGATGTTCCTAACTTGCATAGATGACCAGCAGGGTCAAATACTAATCACAGTGGTTGTTGAGGGTGTAACAGGTCAGACCCTCAGGAGTAAATGTCAGTTGGCTTTTCATAGCTGCGCATTCAGAGGTCGAGACAGCAGGTGCGGTAAAGGGAGGGAGGGAGGGAGAGGGTCAAAAACAGCAGGTCTGGGACAAGGTAGCGCGTCTGGTGAACAGATCAGGGTTCCGTAGCCACAGGCAAAACAGCAGAAACTGGATCAGCAGCATGACCAGGAGGACGGGTACAGCCAAGAGTCATCAGGACAGGTAGTCGTAAACGTAATCATAAACGTTGACACTGTATATTTCATGAGTTTTATGATATGGAAATGTGAAGTGCACATTTGGACTCACGAGTGTATGGTTTGCTTGTATGACATCAAAGCGGTATTTATTATAATCCTCAATGTCTCATCTTTGAAAATACATAGAGTCCTCACTCAGACACATTTTTTGTTGATGCAACCTTCATCTTTGCACTCCACCACTGTTGTAATTTTGAAAGCTATAGTAATGTCTACATTTGTTTTTGCCACATTAATTCTATTTCAGACACCTTAATGTCTACGGATAAATTATATTATGTAAGCTAAACATAAAAAAAGAAGAAATATATAAAAACATTTCCTTAAAATATCTTATTTTGAGATTACTAATATTACTTTCACCACAACAACAACAAAAATACTGAAATACAAATAATTTTGTCCTTGAAACATTTAATTGAAATACTGTGGAATTCCATTCATTTCAATGGAAAACTACTTCTACTGGGGAGTGCCAATATGGCCGACCGGTGGCGTCAAAGCCACTCAATGGCCAATACATAGTACCAGCAATCCAAGATTTACTGTATATACAGTAACGTTCAAAGTTTGGACACAACTACTCATTCAAGGGTTTTTCTTAATTTTTACTATTTTCTTTGTACATTGTACATGTACAATAATAGTGAAGACATCAAAACTATGAAATAACACATATGGAATCATGTTGTAACCAAAAAATCGTTAAACTAATCAAAATATATTTGATATATTCTTCAAAGTAGCCACCCTTTGCCTTGATGGACTGTCGTATCTTTTTGCTTATTTGAGCTGTTCTTGCCATAAGACTTGGTCTTTTACCAGGGCTGTCTTCTGTATACCACCACTACCTTGTCACCACACAACTGATTGGCTCAAATGTATTAAGAAGGAAAGAAATTCCACAAATTAACTTTCAAGAAGGCACATCTGTTACGTAATTGAAATGCATTCCAGGTGACTACCTCACGAAGCTCGTTGAGAGAATGCCAAGAGTGTGCAAAGCTGTCATCAAGGCAAAGGGGGGCTATTTGAAGAATCTCAACTATAAAATATATTTGCATTTGTTTAACACTTTTTTGGTTACTACATGATTCCATATGTGTTTTTTCATAGTTTTGATGTCTTCACTACTATTCTACAATGTAGAAAATAGTAAAAAGTAAAGAAAAACCCTTGTATGAGTAGGTGTGTCCAAACAATTGACTGGTACTTTACATCATTGGCAAAAACCCATACAGGGGTGTGAAGCGCAGACCCTGAGGTCTGACGTCAAGTATAGCATGTTAGTATAAAGCAACTGCATTCCAATTTAAGCGCTTTCAATGTCCAAATCTGCCGTTTTCAACCCGCACACAGGTACGAGAGTAAATGGCTACTGGAAGAAGATTTGAAATCGGCTTAGTTATCCATCAGGCTCTTGTATCACGGCGCATATGTAAAACTAATTTAGGATATAATTCTAGTGTCTGGACTTTCTTCTTGGAAAAACAGAAGCCAAATAACATGAGAGTCTACAACTCAAAGTATCAGTGTTTTTTTGAGAACACACACCACAGAGTACCGGTCATAGAGGGGTCGTTGACAGTTATTTGGACCTGCTGACATTACACTGCTCAAAATCCCCTCTCTACAAATTATCTTCTATTTTTCTTTCTCCTATTTGAATAAGGGGGCTTTAGGTTGTGCCAAGGAACCATTGTCAGTATCAAGGCCTAATCTGGAAGATATACTGTATACTGATCCGATAAAGTTAGTTACACGATCACACCAAAACTGGATAACCACTCAGCCAGTAGTGCTAAGAGGATTTAAAACTTAAACACACTTCTATTGCCTCCTAGACCTATAACAAATCAGCTCCCATCTGATACGATTGGGAACAACAGTAGTGATGTAATGATTGCAAACACAGCAAAGAGTACAAGCCACTTTTTATACCACATCACCAAAACAGATTTGAATATGTGTAAAATGATTCTACCGTACATATAAATAAGGTTGAATGATATCAGAGAAATCAGCCATCATTGGAAGAAAATCCCTCCTCTGATACAGATACGAGGGAGGGATCTGGTTGGGAAAAGAGTGATCGGGAGCATGCTTTGTGCTTCTTCCCATGGGAATTGCATCCCTGCTAAGCAATGTCAAAACATTCAAAGACGTTTTTATGAGGAAGTGCAGACAGACGGTTTGGAACAGAGGATGATGGGTGCCCCATAATGACAGAACTGGGTTCACATAATATTTGAAATCTTTCAAATACATTTACATTTACATTTAAGTCATTTAGCAGACGCTCTTATCCAGAGCGACATTTAGAGTTTGCTTTAGCCTGCCTGGAGTGCCAGATAGGTGGGGTTTGCAATTTTCCAACTATTCTACTTGTTCCATTGTGCAAGGCAAGCTCAATCAAGCTCAGTCAAGTATTTGAGATGATATAAAATAGTATTTGAACCTGAATGACAATAATGAGACATGAATTCAGAGTCTGAATGAACACATAACTAGAGAAATTGAGCACTTACAAGAAGCCCAAAAGAGTGACGGGGACGGGGACGGGGGACAAAGACAGAACTAAAATGAAGACTTAATGAAGTAGATCGGTCAGCAACAGCACCAGCACTAGCGCTGTCGATGCTCCAGCCAGTGGTAATGGGGAGTCCCCCTGAAGTCTGATAGGATGTTTTTCGATGTCAACTACCTTCTTCGACATGTCTGTGTGTGTGTGTGTCTCTCAAGGGCAGTTGGATATGCAAAAAACACATTTCCATTTCTCCCCACACACTTGTACAGGTTACACACTTGTACAGGTTACACACTTGTGTCTCTGTCACATCTTGTCTGGTCTGCCTTCACTCAGCTCTATCCACTGACTACTGTGTCTGTGTGTGTTTGTGAGTGTGTCTGTGAGTGAGTGTGAGTGCGTTTGTGAGTGCGTTTGTGAGTGCGTGTGAGTGCGTTTGTGAGTGCGTGTGAGTGCGTTTGTGAGTGCGTTTGTGAGTGCGTTTGTGAGTGCGTGTGTGTGTGTGTGTGTGTGTGTGTGTGTGTGTGTGTGTGTGTGTGTGTGTGTGTGTGTGTGTGTGTGTGTGTGTGTGCGTGTGTGTGTGTGTGTGTGTGTGTGTGTGTGTGTGTGTGTGTTGTTGGTTTGAGGCTGTGTTTTTTCTCCAGCCAGTCTTAAAAAGCTGCACATTGTTCTTTCCACAATGCATGGACAGGACAGGAAAGGAGCCACGAAAGGCCAATACAATATGGGGTTCTAGATTAATTCTCTGATAGAATGAATGAATGAATGAAGTTAGAAATGACATGATTGCAGTGTAAATATGTTGAATTGGAAATACATAAGATTAAACATTTTCATGAGTAATGTTTTTTTGAAATGTGTTTTGCCACATGGGAAAAAATAAACATTCAAGAGTCAAATTGAATGTATTTACCATTTTAACTTGAACCCAAAAAGGTTTTAGTACCATGAGCTAATATAACCAAAGTCCAGAGTCAACTGTGGAAGCCCCTTGCAGTCTGTGGTTCAGGGGGGTGATCATGTTCTATAGGGCAGAAGATCAAATTCACTTGACCTCTGTAAGCCTGTTTATCTGTTGTTGTGGTGTCTGACCACACACTGCTGACCTGAAACTGGCCTCATTGGATCTGAGGTTCGAAGGTCAGTGTCTGAGGTGTTGGGGTGGAATTCCCAGCTCTCTACACTAATGAAGTTACAACTTTCCACATTTGTCATATTAGGCGTGATAACAATTTCCAAGCTGGTGGAAATAAAACTACATGTGAAGTGAACAATCAACAATCTCTTCAAAGTAAACAAAAATAACTCCTGTCTCTTTCTCTGCAATCTATTACCACTCATGATACATAAAGTTATCTGTCAAAAGCACTGAAGGTGTCAAAGCCTTGAAACAGCCTAGTCTTTGATTCCTAATATAGCCATGTAGGGTTTCCGGGCTCGAGAGAAGAAACATTTAAAAATGTAAAAAGATCAAATTCAATGAGGAGTTCGTTTTGTTAACTGTATTTTTTTATTATTATTTTTTACTGTTGAAGCTTCCTGGCTGATGTTCCACTTTGTTTATTAATCTACACAGCTCAGTGGATTGATTCTCAGGCTGTGTTCCAAATAGCAGCCTATTCCCTTTAGAGATCAATACTTTGGACCAGGGCCCCTGGGTCTCTGGTCAAAATTAGTGCACTTTATTGCGACTAGGCTGCCATTTGGGACAGAGCCTCTGTATAGAGTGGTAGAGGAGAGAGAGCATCTATCCCAGACAGAAATCAAACAGGACAGACACAGAGGGTGTTGGGAGGTGACCCTACAAACATCAAGGTGAAAGAGGGAGTTGAAAGGGGTAGGGAGGGAGAAATGGGTGGGGGTGAGAGAGGCAGAGAGAAAGAGAGTGGGGGAGAGAGGAGGGGAGAGAGAGGGGAGGGAGGCAAAGAGGTGAGGGTGAGGAACTGAAAGAGGAGGGAGGGAGATGGAGATAGGGGTCATGAAGGAGAGGGGTGAGGGAGAGAGAGGGGGTGGAGAGGAGATGAGAGAGAGAGGAATGAGATTATACGGTAGAGATAAGAGGATGAGAGAGGGAAAGAGAGAGGGAGATTATGTGAAAAATAAAGAAAATGGGAGAGAGAAATAGAGTGAGAGGAATGAAACTACATAGACAGGGGGAATGTCACGGGGGGGGGGGGGGGGACATCAAGATTTTAATCAAGTGGCACATTGTATAATGAGCACTTTAGATGTGACTGTAGTTGAAGGCCAATCAGGCAGCCAATCAGATCTACTCCAGCTGTTCTTACCAGCTGTTCAGTGCATAAGTATACAGAGTAAGAGAGAGAGTGAGAGAGGGAGGGCAAGACAGACAGACAGACAGACAGACTGGCAGGCAGAGCTAAACCCCATTCAGCATTTTATCAACTGTTTAACTCCTATATCATCTCCACATTGAATATAAATATGAATTTACAAATGATAAAACGTTTAAATGATAAAACATTGCTGGCTATATTCAATACAGAAGGTCTTATCGCATATCATTTTGCGCTTATCATTTTTAAATGTTAACGTTTATTTATCCAGGCAAGTCAGTTAACAACAAATTCTTATTTACAATGATGGCCTACCCCAGTGAAACCCGGAACAATTGTGCTCCGCCTTATAGGACTCCCAATCACGGATGTGATACAGCCTGGATTTGAACCAGGGACTATGGTGACGCCTCTTGCGCTGAGATGCAGTGCCCTAGACATAGACAAGGGGAAGGTCAGGGGACTTTAATGCAGGGAAACTTAAATCAGGGGTATTATGGATAGAATTATGGTCAGATTTGCCAAATGGAGGGCGAGGGAGAGCTTTGTGCTAGTCTCTGTGTGTGGAGTAAAGGTGGTCTAGAATTTTTTTCCCACTGGTTGCACATTTAACATGCTGATAAATGTGCAACCAGAGGGAAAACAATTCTAGACCACCTTTACTCCACACACAGAGACGCGTACAAAGCTCTCCCTCGCCCTCCATTTGGCAAATCTGACCATAATTCTATCCTCCTGATTCCTGCTTACAAGCTAAAATTAAAGCAGGAAGCACCAGTGACTCAGTCTATAAAAAAGTGGTCAGAAGAAGCAGATGCCAAACTACAGGACTATTTTGCTAGCACAGACTGGAATATGTTCCGGGATTCTTCCGATGGCATTGAGGAGTACACCACATCAGTCAATGGCTTTATTAAGAAGTTCATCGAGGACGTTGTCCCCACGTTGTCCCCACAGAGACTGTACGTACATAACCCAACCAGAAGCCATAGATTACAGGCAACATTCACACTGAGCTAAAGTGTAGTGCCGCCGTTTTCAAGGAGCGGGACTCTAACCCGGAAGCTTATAAGAAATCCCGCTATGCCCTCCGACCAACCATCAAACAGGCAAAGCATCAATACAGGACCAAGATCGAAACGTATTACACAGTCTCCAACGCTCGTAGGATGTGGCAGGGCTTGCAAACTATTACAGACTACAAAGGGAAGCACAGCCGGGAGCTGCCCAGTGACATGAGCCTACCAGATGAGCTAACTATGCTTGCTTCGAGGCAAGTAACACTGAAACATGCATGAGAACATCACCTCTCCGCAGTGAGTAAGACCTTTAAACAGGTCAACATTCATAAGGCCACAGGGCCAGACAGAGTACTCCGAGCATGCGCTGACCAACTGGAAAGTGTCTTCTCTGACATTTTCAACCTCTCCCTGACTGTAATACCCACATGTTTCAAGCAGACCACCATAGTCCCTGTTCCCAAGAACACTAAGGTAACCTGTCTACATGACTACCAAGCCATAGCACTCACATCTGTAGCCATGAAATGCTGGCTCACGTCAATACCATTATCAATACCATTATCCCAGAAACCCTAGACCCACTCCAATTTGCATACCACACCAACAGTGTGGTGTGCAATCTCTATTGCACACCACACTGCCCTTTTATGTACCTTAATTTAACTAGGCAATTCAGTTAAGAACAAATTCTTATTTACAATAACAAATTCTTATTTACAATGACAGCCTAGGAACAGTGGGTTAACTGCCTTGTTCGGGGACAGAACAACATATTTTTATATTGCAGCTCAGGTATTCGAACTAGTAACCTTTCAGTTACTGGCCCAACGCTCTAACCACTAGGCTACCTGCCGCCCTCTTTCGCACCTGGACAAAAGGAACACCTATGTGAGCTAAGGACCCTGGGAGTAAACACCTCCCTCTGCAACTGGATCCTGGACTTCCTGGCGGGCCGCCCCCGGTGATAAGGGTAGGTAACAATACATCCGCCACGCTGATCCTCAACACAGGGGCCCCTCAGGGGTGCGTGCTCAGTCACCTCCTGTACTCCCTGTTCACTCATGACTGCATGGCCAGGCACGACTCCAACACCATTATTAAGTTTGCTGATGACACAACGGTGCTAGGCCTGATCACCGACAATGATGAGACAGGATGAGACAGGAGGAACGAGCACGCCCACATTCTCATTGATGGGGCTGTAGTGGAGCAGGTTGAGAGCTTCAAGTTCCTTGGCGTCCACATCACCAACAAACTAACATGGTCCAAGCACACCAAGACAGTGGTGAAGAGGGCATGACAAAACCTATTCCCCCTCAGGAGACTGAAAAGATTTGGCATGTGTCCTCAGATCCTCAAAAGGTTTTACAGCTGCACCATTGAGAGCATCCTGACGGGTTGCATCACTGCCTGGTATGGCAACTGCTCGGCCCATCCTCCTGCAAGGCACTACAGAGGGTAGTGTGTACGGCCCAGTACATCCCCGGGGCCAAGCTTCCTGCCATCCAGGACCTCTATAGCAGGCGGTGTCAGAGGAAGGCCCTAAAAATTGTCAAAGACTCCAGCCATCATAGACTGTTCTGTCTGCTACCGCACAGCAAGCGGTACCGGAGCACCAAGTCTAGGTCCCAGAGGCTTCTAAACAGCTTCTTCCCCCAAGCCATAAGGCTCCTGAACAGCTAATAAAATGGCTACCCTGACTATTTGCATTGCCCACCCCCCCTTTTACACTGCTGCTACTCTCTGTTATTATCTATGCATAGTCACTTTAATAACTTTACATACATGTACATATTACCTCAATTAACTCGACACCGGAGCCCCCACACATTGACTCTGTACCGGTTGCCCCTCTATATAGCCCCGCTATTGTTATTTAATGCTGCTCTTTAATCATTTGTTATTCTTATCTCTTACTTTTTGTTTGTATTTTCTTAAAACTACATTGTTAGTTAAGGGCTTGTAAGTCAGCATTTTACTGTAAGGTCTACCTACACCTGTTGTATTCGGCGCATGTGACAAATACAATTTGATTTGATTTGATTAGACCACCGCACCACTCGGGAGCCCAGTTTGGTTTGTGATTAATGTTGCTGCGGCTCTAATGCTGCCGTGTATTGCTAATCAAAGCTTTCGTCAAATGCTTGAGACAGGCTTCGCTTTTTGCTGTGCTTGTGCATATTCATGTGGTTACTGCATATTCACGTGTTACAGCTTGCTAAACTAAAAATAGGTATTGGGCTCAGATTCATTGCAACACAGTCTCTGGTCCAGAGGAGGCTGGTAGGAGTGTAGTGGGCAATACTATTTGACATGTGTATATACAGTATACTGTATATGATATTATAAATACCTCACATGTGACTTGTAATAAGCAATTAGCCTACTGAAATGTTTATCTGACTCCATAAAGATAAGTAAAATATACATGCAAACATTAGGCAATGAGTTGACATTGACTAGTGAGAATTGGTCTGAGAATAGTCTATATCAAAGGCGGATATTTAATTAACATGGTACAATTAATGGATTCACATACAAGGCATGAAGCTTAAGTATTAACAAGCATTACAAAGCATACTTCTAGGCATATAGATCCTAAGGTTAACTTAGAAGACAAAGCATGAACAAAGAGAGTCTTAGAAGCCTAGGAAATGAAGATTGATCGTACAACCTTCCTCCATGGACTGAATACAGAATAAGAGAGAGAACGAAGGCATTCAATTCCATTCATAACATCTGTAACCTTTCAACACAAAACCAATCACCTTTGACCAGTCAAACAATACCAAGTTTACAGTGTAACCAAGGTCCAATCTCCACAGGATGTCATAGCATCTAATAGCTTGTGTGAGGGATGAGACAAATGGAAATCAGACAGCATGCCTGAGAGGACAATAGAACCTCGTTGAGCGTCATTTAGAGTTCACCCTGTCCAGATACAAGTTACCACAGAGATCATACATCCATATAGACAGCATCAGAGTTATCCCCAGTGAACAAGTTTCAGATAGATACCAAGCATGGATACTATATCATTATTCTATCGCTCATTCAATAGTCAGTCCCTTGGATACTGTAACCGAGATACATTTTGTTCTCCTCAGAGGACGGAAGGGCTGACTAGTCCTTTGGCATTGTCCTTTGTTCCTGGATCATTTGCCATGCAGCTCCAGGTGACACATATGCCTACAGGAGGAGCTATAGGAGGACAGGCTCATTGTAATGGCTGAAATGGAACAAATTGAACGGTATCAAACATCCACATGAGCCCATCCTCCTATAGCCCCTCCCACCAGCCTCCTCTGGTCTGGTGCTAACTGTTTATCCACTGTATGGTCACATTACATGATGGGAGATGATCTTCAAACGCAACCCTACTACAGTGATGACACGTCTGTCATTCAGTCACAGGTAGCCATTTTCTATTCAAATGTGGACAACCACATCATTATGGCATTCTGCTATCCCTTGGTTTGGCCTTTCAAAATGGTGGGGGTGACATGAGCCGGGAGTCAAAAGGTCACAGTGAAGTCACCAACAGGGCCACGTTCAGTAGCCAAACATTGTTAAACGTTGCAGATAGAAAGGCCATGAATAGAGCAAACATTCTTCTTTATTCTACATCTCGGAGAGGCATGCTTGTTCTACATAGCATATTTCTATCTGAATGTTCCAAAGCATTAAGTCCTGCTAAACGTGCCCCCAGATTACAGTCTAAACAGAAGGGCAAGTCAGATCTAAAATATATCACACCCAAGGCCTAGAGTGTGTGACTAATACTGACTAATTAGCCCATCCCTAGTCAAACGGAAACATGCCTTCCAAGGACATGTACCTGAATGACTATGTCACCACAGAAATATTGACTTTACTATAGTTTATACACTGCTTCTACCAGTTGGGGATGGCGAAAGTAGACACATGAGACTTCAGAACTGGGATTTTTTACATGTGTGTCTTGTGTATAGTAAACATGACAGATGTACACTAATCGTAGGGGGAAAATGCCTGTAATCAAATATATTGTCTGTATAGTCTAATGTTAGGGATGATCCACACAAGTGTACAATGAGGTCATAATTATAAATTACCATCATTGTGATCTAATCAATATGCTGCTTATTAAAGAATTAGGCACATTTTTCGTCTCTGCATGCTACATTTCTGCATTAATATTGATATGCAGCACCATATCCCACGCTATATGTAATGAGCACAAATATGACAGAGTAAATGAGGCGAAGAACTTCAAATCAAATCAAATCAAATTTTATTTATCACATGCGCCAAATACAACATGTGTAGACCATACAGTGAAATGCTTACTTACAAGCCCTTAACTAATAATGCAGTTTTAAGAAGATACCTAAAAAATAGTAAGAGATAAGAATAACAAATGATTACAGAGCAGCAGTAAGTAACAATAGCGGGCTATCGGTACAGAGTCAATGTGCAGGGGCACCGGTGTCGAGGTAATTGAGGTAAAATGTACATGTAGGTAGAGTTATTAAAGTGACTATGCATAGATAATAACAGAAAGTAGCAACAGCGTTCCAGAAGGGGGGGGGGGGGGGGGGGCAATGCAAATAGTCTGGGTAGCCATTTAATTAGCTGTTCAGCAGTCTTATGGCTTGGGGTAAAAGCTATTTAGGAGCCTCTTGGACCTAGACTTGGCGCTCTGGTACCGCTTGCCGTGCGGTAGCAGAGAGAACAGTCTATGACTTGGGAGGCTGGAGTCTTTGACTATTTTTAGGGCCTTCCTCTGACACCGCCTGGTATAGAGGTCCTGGATGGCAGGAAGCTTGGCCCTGGTGATGTACTGGGCCGTACGCACTACCCTCTTTAGTGCCTTGCGGTCGGAGGATGGGCCGAGCAGTTTCCATACCAGGCAATGATGCAACCCGTCAGGATGCTCTCAATGGAGCAGCTGTAAAACCTTTTGAGGATCTGAGGACCCATGCCAAATCTTTTCAGTCTCCTGAGGGGGAATAGGTTTTGTCGTGCCCTCTTCACCACTGTCTTGGTCTGCTTGGACCATGTTAGTTTGTTGGTGATGTGGACGCCAAGATACTTGAAGCTCTCAACCTGCTCCACTACAGCCCCATCAATGAGAATGGGGGTGTGCTCGGTCCTCCTTTTCCTGTAGTCCACAATCATCTCCTTTGTCTTGATTACGTTGAGGGAGAGGTTGTTGTCCTTGCACCACACGGTCAGGGCTCTGATCTCCTTCGTATGGGCTGTCACATCGTTGTCGGTGATCAGGCCTACCACTGTTGTGTCATCAGCAAACTTAATGATGGTGTTGGAGTCGTGCCTGGCCGTGCAGTCATGAGGGAACAGGGCATGCATGAGCACGCATCCCTGATCAGCGTGGCGGATGTGTTGTGACCTACCCTTAACACCTGGGAGCGGCCCGTTAGGAAGTCAAGAATCCAGTTGCAGAGGGAGGTTTTAACTCCCAGGGTCCTTAGCTTAGTGATGAGCTTTGAGGGCACTATGCTGTTGAACGCTGAGCTGTAGTCAATGAATAGAATTCTCACATAGGTGTTCCTTTTGTCCAGGTGTGAAAGGGCAGTGTGGAGTGCAATAGAGATTGCATCAACTGTGGATCTGTTGGTGCGTTATGCAAATTGGAGTGGGTCTAGGGTTTCTGGGATAATGGTGTTAATGTGAGGCATGACCAGTCTTTCAAATAAATTCATGGCTACAGACGTGAGTGCTACGGGTCGGTAGTCATTTAGGCAGGTTACCTTAGTGTTCTTGGGCACAGGGACTATGGTGGTCTGCTTGAAATATGTTGGTATTACAGACTCAGACAGGGAGAGGTTTAAAATGTTTGTGAAGACACTTGCCAGTTGGTCAGCGCACGCTCGGAGTACACGTCCTTGTAATGCATCTGGCCCTGTGGCCTTGTGAATACTGACCTGTTTGAAGGTCTTACTCACATCGGCTGCGGAGAGTGTGATCACACAGGTGTCCGGAACAGGTGATGCTCTCATGATGCATGTTTCAGTGTTACTTGCCTCCAAGCGAGCAGATAAGTTATTTAGCTCGTCTGGTAGGCTCGTGTCACTGGGCAGCTCTCGGCTCTGCTTCCCTTTGTAGTCTGTAGTAGTTTAAAGGCCCTGCCAGATGCGACGAACGTCAGAGCCGTTGTAGTACGATTTGATCTTAGTCCTGTATTGACGCTTTGCCTGTTTGATGGTTCGTCTGAGGGCATAGCGGGATTTCTTATATGCTTCCGGGTTAGAGTCCCGCTCCTTGAAAGCGGCAGCTCTACCCTTTAAATCAGTGTGAATGTTGCCTGTAATCCATGGCTTCTGGTTGGGGTATGTATGTACCGTCACTGTGGGGACGACATCCTCGATGCACTTTGCACTTATTGATAAGCCAGTGACCGATGTGGTGTACTCCTCAATGCCATCGGAAGAATCCCGGAACATATCCAGTCTGTGCTAGCAAGGCAGTCCTGTAGTTTAGCATCTGCTTCATCTTACCACCTTTGTATAGCCCGAGACACTGGTGCTTCCTGCTTTAATTTTAGCTTGTAAGCAGGAATCAGGAGGATAGAATTATGGTCAGATTTGTCAAATGGAGGGCGAGGGAGAGCTTTGTACGCGTCTCTGTGTGTGGAGTAAAGGTGGTCTAGAATTTTTTTCCCTCTGGTTGCACATTTAACATGCTAATAGAAATTAGGTAAAACTGATTTAAGTTTCCCTGCATTAATTAAAGTCCCCGGCCACTAGAAGCCGGGGACTTTAATGGATGAGCGTTTTCCTGTTTGCTTATGGCGGTATACAGCTCATTGAGTGCGGTTTTAGTGCCAGCATCGGTCTGTGGTGGTATGTAGACAGCTACGAAAAATACAGATGAAAACTCTCCAGGTAGATAGTTGGGTCTGCAGTTTATCATGAGATACACTACCTCAGGCGAGCAAAACCTCGAAACTTCCTTAGATATCATGCACCAGCTGTTGTTTACATAAATGCATAGGCCCCCGCACCTTGTCTTACCAGAGGCTGCTGTTCTGTCTTACTGATAGAGTGTGTAACCCGCCAGCTTTATGTTCTTAATGTCGTCGTTCAGCCACGACTCGGTGAAACATAAGATATTACAGTTTTTAATGTCCCGTTGGTAGGATAAATGTGCTTTCAGTTTGTCCCATTTATTTTCCAGCGATTGAACGTTAGCTAACAGGATGGAAGGCATGGGCAGGTTAGCCACTCGTCTCCTGATCCTCACAAGGCACCCTGATCTCTTTCCGCGAAATCTATGTTTCCTTATCCAGCAAATAACGGGGATCTGGGCCTGGTTGGATCATGTTAATGACACTTTGGATCATGTTAATGACATAATAAAAATACTTAACAATTCTCCATAGTTTACCTTGTAAAAACCATAGGGGAAGAAGTGATCTTTTGCATTTTCAATGTCCTTCGATTGGGAATGTCTGTAGTACTTGGGAATGACCCACTCTAAAATCTGATAAATGTCTCAGAAAAGTTTACTGTGTGTGGAATGAACCACAATAGACTTGAGGGTATTACGTTCTCAGAGTGGTGGGCATTTGTATATTGAGCTTCCCATAACTTTCCACAATGGGAATTGTAGTAAACTTCAGACAAAGCATTTCTGTTCCAAACCAGAGGCTCGCATTGTTAGTCTAGCTTGTAATGCAACAGGGTGACAGATAACAATACAATAACGTATTCTGATGAGTGATGGGAAAGTGCTCAACTGGGGCTTATTTTATACTAGAGATGCATTACACATTTGGAACATTTTCCCAACACTTGTGGGCGTCACAGTTGAGAGTTTTCCAGTTATGTATGAGGAGTAATCTAATTGGTCTGAAATATTTGGCGTGGCTGTGAAGTTGACTGGCATTAGCAAATCGCAGTGTGGTTAAACTTGACATTCACTAAGTATTTTTCCCGAGGAAGAAACAAGATATTCATGGTAAAGTACCACCATTATTAAGTTTTCCACACAGGTTCATAAATCTCCCAACATGCACTCCTTTATGTCTGGGAATGCGAAATGAAAGGCTGACAGTGGATCCGATTTGCTATGGAGGCCACAGATGCAAAAGCATTAGCCAAACCAAGAGATAAAGTATACAATTGGTTGAGCTAGGCATTAACACTAATACTTTGTTTAGATATTGAAAATAATCAATCAGAAATACATTTTCAACCACTTTCAATATTCTCTCAATGCCAGGAAAACATTGCCTCGTTGATATAGCACAGCACATAGTATAATGACAGTTATCTTATTAAATGACTTTTAAATTGACTTGGGATTCTTGTTTGAGACGTCTATATCTGTGCCTTCCTTCCTGTTTGCAGGGGCCCCTGCCTTTGCTGTATGGACCCCCTTTGATCCCCCTACTACACTAACCCATATCCTGTGTCCTGAGTGTCGCATGGTGACAGTTCCCCAGATACCACATGATATTGGTATCCCAAGCCTGGTGGCACAGGCCCAATACAGTGTCTAATTTGTTAATGGATCTCCGTTGGAAGCTCTTTTTCTCAGACGCATGTCGGTGTAATTATTTGCTCTGGAGGGAAGTAATTGGGGCCAAGCTACTTGAATGAATAAATCATTGTTTTGGACTTGTGTGATCTTTTTGACTCGGAGATAGCTAGGCCCCCTGTGTTTGTTTCCCATGCGTATCTTTCCTTTTGGATGTAGTTGAGACAAGGGCATGACTTGCCCCGTTGTGGGATCATTCCGTGTGAAACTGGAACAGAAATGTCAGAGGAAATTGTGTATCAATTGTGAATTATTATGACATTTAGTACAAAGATATGTCTTTTGGAGGAAGGATCTTTGACATAGCCTTGGCATTTCTATACAACATTAGTATGGAGACAGAAGTGATCTATGTTTGGATATCCCTGAAAATGTGGCCTTACCAAGGCCTCTTTTAATAATATGGAATTACTATGCCAAACAGGTTCGTTTTATGACTTTTAGCCGACTCCCTTAGCTTCCAAAACAATTCTAACATCTCTCTGTGATCTGGCCGACTGCATGGTTATCATACCATTGTATGATGTGAATAGGAAATACACTACATAGTACAACAGCCATGACATGACAGGACTGAAGGGAGCTGATTATTAGCAGATAGCCTATTCAACCACCCGGTTAGAATATGGTTCATTAACAACTCTGGCAAACAGTTTGACCTGAAGAACCCTTTCTTGATAGAACAAACAACACTGAAGATTACAGAGGTGCTGAGAAAAAAGTGGTTCTCTGACGCTCTTGTTGGGGCCTCTTTACGCTGCACTACTTTGAGGACACAAACTAGGTCCAGGAAAGACGTGTGTGTTGTAAACAGACAAATCTATATTCAAATGTCTCTTTAAGAGATGTCCTCCGGAGGTAGTGTGGGAGACATCTACACCACATAATCCCCTCTGAGTGGTACAGTGTAAAGACAAGGCTCTTACACACCACATCCCTGCAAGAATTACATGAATTACCTGCAATACGCAGAAATCACTCCTGCCATTTCCTGGTTGCTAAAATTCAAATAGTTTATGTGACAAAACAAGCAATGGATAGTGTAGGGAATCATTGTACCATCTAAACCGCTGTGAAATATATTTTCAATAACCAAAAATATTGTATTTTCAGCTGTTTGTAGCTGGTGTACAAAATCAAAAGGTAGAGGCAAAAACAAAACTTAAGAACGCGAAGCACAGAAATAGCGCACATAGAACATATCTATGTTACTTCTTAGGCTTGCTTTCAATGAGAATGACAGATCTATAACTCACGTTTCTATGTGATTTTGGTAGCGTCAGTAGCCCAAATTTTGCTCTGCTAGCCAAATTGAAAATGGAAGGCTTTTAAAATATCCACACATTTGTGAATCATTGAGTTAATAAAGGGTGCAATACTATGCACAACATGGTTTAGATGAGAACCTCAATTCATAGTTTGAATTTCTATCCTTATTTTGTTTGTCTATGTACTATTTATGATATGCCAAATGCTGCACTCACACATTTACATTTTAGCATTTTAGTCATTTAGCATCTTATCCAGAGCGATTTACAGTTAGTGCATTCATCTTAAGATAGATAGGTTGGACAACCACATATCACAGATATAGAAAGTACATTTCTCTCAATATCTAAGGCTAGTGTAAACAGAAAATTAGCAAATCTGATGTTGAAGATACTGTAGATCTCACTAGACATATTTTACTCATGTAAATCCACCCTTAGTTCAAGATCCAAGGAGTAAATTAAGGGAAAACGAATTAACCATATTCAATACCTTGACTGTCTGTAAATACCGAATTCAATCTTTAAAATTATATATAGATTCAACAGGCTTTTTTACACTAACAAAATATATGATGTAAAACCTGCCTTTCTTCGACATCAGATTTGCCACTTTTCTGTTGACACTGTCCTTACAGTAAGAGTTGATCAAATTGAAGGAGCACGTGCACCCCGTGATTCATTGGGTTGACACACCTCTGCTGAAGGTGAACAGTAAACCGTTGAACCCCATGCTGTGTCAAAGAGAGCCCTTGTCTTTGCATTGTTTGCACTAGCAACCAAGGCCATGTTTAGCTGAGTCCGTATTTAGAGAGATAGACTTGACGTGCTGAGTGTTAATGTGAAAGAGACATTCTTAGAATATTTCGTCACAAAGGTGCTAAAGGAATATGAGCATGTGGAGAGAAAGTAAGCTTTTAATCCCCGCCTTGGAAATACAAAATACCCAAAACTGTACATGGGTGGTGTACCATGCCCTTCTCTCAGGAATTCCGATGCATAGAAGGGGTTATTAGCAAATCAACCTGAGGAACCTGTTCTTGTTGGTTGAAATCCTCCAATTACTTTATGAGCCACTGGGTCTAGTCATTCTGTTTCCCTGAATGGGATAGTCAAAGAATAGCCAGTGGCGACAAAGATAAGATTCATTGACAGGAAATGATGATGGTACATTGTCTGTTTCTAATTGAATGTGGTCAAACATAGGTCACACTGTCATTCCAAAAGGCTTTCTGGGGTGGGAAGTTTGGCTTTGTTAAGTCTTGACAAGTGTGCTAAAGGCCTAAGAAGCCGAGATAAGGCAAAGTAAACCAAATAAAGCTGCTTTGCTCTTTTAGTCATGGAAATTTGTTGGATCGTCAAGTTAAGGGAATCAAGAGCATGCTCAATTTTCCCCTTGCTTAACACCAGTACAGTGTGATCTCAGACAATATGGTGTGAGGCTGAAGAAGGAGAAAGAGCTATCATAAAAGTGGTAAACAGTATGTGACCGATACTTTAGACACCCAAACATATAGCACAAAAGGCATTTTTCTATGCTGCAGCTAAATACAAATCATTGTGATATTAACTGAGATGTACTGTAAATCCTCCCAATCCTCATGCAGTGATTAATACCAATTCAATGCATTTCCTATTTCAGTTTTTAACAGTGATTCTTCACTAATCGCTGCACCTCCAATGTTAAGGAAAACATGTCATTTGAACCAATATGAAACTATATTAAACCCCTTTCAAGGGTATTTGTATTTATCTTGCATGCTACCCATCATCAGAATGATCTGTGACTCACAGATGCGTAAGTGACCACAATGGCTGTCTTGAACGCAAAAATAAAGTGAGAAGTGATATAGTATGCAGTTAAACAGAGTAGATCACTGTAGTCTCATTAGAAAAAAGAAGTGAGAGGTGATATGGGTTAGCTGCAGTGTTAAATAGAGCAGATGGGGATGTCATCACTGTGTGGGAACTGGAATGTAGTGGGGCTGCTCATCGTACCACAAGGGCCTCCGCTTTCCAATAATGACATTCTGTATGTACACTCCGGTCTTGAAATTCAATTATCTCACTTAGCATCCAACAAGCCAGCGTGATGAATTAAAATGTCCATAAAAACATACTGTGGGTAGCACTCCTTTTCTGTTTCTGTCTTCTCTCTGACGGACATTCATTTTTATTGACTTGACCCGACTATAATATTGTGTGACGAATACTCCCAAGGTTTAATTATAGTAACATGATGCTTCGTTCATGAGAATTTAAGTCGTTACTAAAGTGTAATCCCAAATGGTTTTCCTTCCATTAATAGTTAAACGGGTTTTAAAAAGAAAATTAACTACCATTTCCAGATTTTAGGATATGAATCGCCCTCTTTGCTTTGTGTTTTTTCAAGTAGTGTAAAGTGTGGAGATTAAAAGACAAAGGCCTAGATTTAATCAGATCGAGCGTTAACCGGCGATAGCCGACACCCACTTGGCTGATGTTTTGGCGGTGTCTATGTGCAACTGCATTGGAACTGCCAAATCAGTGAGCAGCTGCTCATTGTCACGGAGCCACACCCATCCCACATGCGTTAGAAGTTCAGAATGAGAAAGTGTAGGCTATATAGAAATAATGAAGCTCAAATTGGAAATCATTAAACAAAATAATGAGGATTTCTATTTGCCTAATCGAGGTGTAGATTACTATACATCTCAGTGTTCGAATTTGTGAACAATGCTGCATGGGATTTCTCTTAATGCGACTCTATGCAGCCAATGGCAATTTCCACTTTAGGTATAATGTCGGGAGCCGCTTGTAGATTTGACAGATCTAACGCAGTTCCACCTCCGACACAGCCAAAACAACCATTAGGCGGGTGTCAGTTAGCTCGAATCTGATAGAATCTAGATCTAACTGGGCACAATTATCTATGGTACATTGGTCAAATTGCCACATGTTGGAACTTCACTAGTCTGACAAAAATGGAGCAAGACTGCCTCATCATAAAAATCCGCATATAATCGCTTCTGTGGTTTTAATAAATAATCCAACAATTCTCTCCAATAATTGCATGTTACCACAAAATGGTCATTGTGTGAACCAGTGTGTGTGTGTGTGTGTGAGAAGGAGTTGTAGAATAAACCAATTGTATACAGAAACTGAGAAAGAAGACCATCACAATATATTATTTATTTTCCCCAACAAACCTTTCAACAACACCAATAAAAACAATAAATTACAACGTTAAAAAGTAAGCAACACGAAACAATACTCACAGGTAATGTTAATCGACACAGAAAGTGGAGCTTAAAGCTATATCATCTTTGTACAGAAATAAATGGCCTTACTTTTGTACTTGAATTTTGTTAGTTACCAGTCATTAACTAGTTGACTAGTTCAACAGTAAGGTATACACTGTGATCAACAAATACTATCTAGTAATTAAATTAACTGAGTGTTGTAAATGTCAAGATTTCCACTTTGTAAATGGTTTGCAATTCATCTCTTGTGGTAAAACAAAACAAAAAGAGTAAAATAACGACCTTGTTGGCATGGCAATTTGACTGCCATCTGTCTAAATAAAAAAGCAAGCAAGAACAATGTATCCGTCCAATGTTAAATATATACGCATATAACTGTAAAACTCTATGTTTTATTTTAATTTTAATAGCTTCCATATTTAGTAGATGAGCTAAAATACAGTGATTTGGCATGTTCACAAATTGCACTTGAATGATACAACCTCTAGATGAGGGAAAACAGTATTTCTGCCGCACTAAACCAGTCCAGCCGATGTCTCCGCATGGAACCGCTAATGCTCCAAATTACCACAAATGATCTACTACATTAACTTAGTTCAGATGGATGAACGGCTAACCAAAGACACGGTATCTAAGTGAAAAAGAATAAAAGAGACTGAGGTATCAGACTCTTTGGAATACAGTCAGAGTGCACTGAATGAACATTTTGTGAAAAACCCATCACATTTTTGCCAATTCAGTCGTGCTGTTCTAACAACAAAACAAACAACAATTTACTTCCTAAAGGTTAGATTTGTAAGTAAGATTCCCCGTCAAAGAGTCGCCTCCACGTTCCTGGAGGATTCAAGGGGAGGGTCTTGGTAAGAGCACTCGAACGCAACACCAAAGATGATGAGGATGAGAGAGCACTACTTAGCATTACTTTCGTTTTTTCCCCTTTTTGTTTCAGACCTGTTGATTGTGGTTGTAGTTCATATTGTTGGGGGCAGATAAATTGCACCTTTGTTGAATTCTCAATGATGTTTAAAGCTCTTCCGAACTGGCGACAAGTGGCTAAGGTTTAGTGAGGTGTAAATGCATCAAAGACAAAAAATAATTTGGTTTTAAGATACAAAATAGCACAACTGAGTATTTGCCTGTGGTAAACCCACTTAAATGGGCCAGTAACCGAAAGGTTGCTGGATCGAATCCACGAGCTGACAAGATAAAAATCCTGAACAAGGCAGTTAACCCACTGTTCCCCGGTAGGCCGTCATTGTAAATAAGAATTTGTTCTCAACTGACTTGCCTATTAAATAAAGGTCAACTTAAAATGTCACTGTAGAATACTTAGCAGCAGGAAAATAACAGATCATCAAGGGAAACATCCATGTGCTATATTTCCCACAGGGAGCTCAATGAACAAGACAACTTATGAAACATTTGTAATGAACTATTACCATGCCAACTCATTGATAACGCTAGGTAAAATAACCCTGTGGTCTTTGCCTGTGTTGGTAATAGCACTATCCAAAGCAATAGTACTCATCGGAATCCACTCTGACTTGCATGGGTGGCTTGTTGAAAGTCTTGTCCTCTATAATGGGTATATCTGAGAAAAGATTAAGATCCGTCGGAGAAGGGTGGTCTGAAAGGTCCTCGGCTAACTCATCCAACGTATCCAGATAGCTGCCCACGGATATCCCGTCCAATCCGTCACTGTTTCCGTCATGCAGACTGGTGAAGCTGCCTCGTGGAGAGGTGTCGTCCTCGCTGTCCGTTAAGCTGTACAGGCTGCCAGTCAGGCTGCTTTCACGACTGGCTATGCCCCCCTTGTCCTCCATCACCCATTTGATGGATTCGATGCCCTCGTTGATTGACATCAGCTGCTGCATCAGCTTGACATCGATTGCACGGAGGTGGGCCTGCGTTTGGTGTTAGAAGGAGATTCATTTTAGGACTTTATTATAGATTTTTACAAGCAACATTGACAACTTGAAAGCCTTTTTTTTTTTTACACACAATATCACACTTCCAACAATTAGGCCTACAATCTTATTTGTTTTCTAAATGCACTGCTTTTCTATTCCATTCGTGTGAGAAGAACATCACCAGCATGTATTTTGAGTTGGCAAAGTAATGCTGAAAAGCAAATTGTCCCTTGGGGATTGTAAAGACACCACTCTACTCTTTGGCATGTGGACAAGGACAAAGGTAAAACAAAAAAGCATGCCACAGGAAATCATTCCATCCTTGGCGTGTAACAGCATGGTATATGAGGGCATAGCAGGACATTCTCGCCCTGACACCCATACAGTACCACCATTGATTTATCACTTCACAATAAGATTTTCCCTGGCTACTAGTGACAAATAGACAGCCGTTTACACCAATGTACAGTCAGTAGCAGCAGTCTCGAGCCAGTCAAAAAGCATTATGCCAGATAGTGGTTGACAAGGCTGATACAATGGCCCGGACAGCTGGCTGGCTATAAAACAGTGCCATTTTTGGGAGTTGATCGTGACTAGCTCATAATGCTGCCAGTGTTTGCTTACGGATATAACCTGTCCTTTATGTGTGCACAGACGCCCAGCCGGAGCATAGTGGAATTTTACAGAAGGATTAGCAGTGTCAATTAAAGTTGGCTTGAATGGGGTGGTGAATCACAAGATGGGTATAGCTAATGTAATTTACTGCTGCTTGTTTGTTAGTCATTGAAATTGAACTTCATTGATTTAGTATCTAACAATACTTACTTATGATTTATGTTTTAAGATATTTTTCTGAACTCTGTTTAAAACTAGTTACATTATTCTGAACTTTTGTCTAAAACTGGAGTTACTGGCAATACAGGTCAATCCTATACAGATTTGACAAACTGTTAATCCCTCTATGTATATCGTAAAGTGAACCAGTCGGTTAGCCAAATGGCCAAGAGAAAAGCAGCCTAATTGGATTGAAGAAGTGACAGCAGAGCAAAAGCCTTAGATGGCCCAAATGTGCCATTCACTATAGTAGGGACTAGGGAGAACAGCGGACTATACCTGTTTTAAATGTAATTCAACTGAATGGAATAATACTGGTATTTTTCTGCTTTACTCCCAATAGAGCATGGTGGGTGTATTTCAGTCGTTGTCATCAATATCATTTTTGACTGTCCAGTCAGAACACAAAGACTAGCTTTCCTCCATCACGATATGCCTTTGTGTCCGGCAAAATGCACTCCCGGGTGGGATATCTTCTCTGTTATTATAGTTTACTGGGCCTGTCATCATAATCGTATTATGAACCACCCTTTCAATGACTTCAACATGGAAACGAACACGAGAGAGGTATTTTGCCTCAGTTGGTTAACCAGGCAATGACACAGTACCCTTCTGTACAAACTCTTGTCAATTTGACCATCTGTTCAAGGGTCCTAATGCCTTGACTGACCTTAAGCCTTAAAAGGGGTGGGGGGTCTTCTCAATACAGGGGGTCAAACAAGGCTAGTAATACTATAGCATGGAATCCAAGTGATAATCAATTTGAATTCCAGGCTATCCTCCTGTATTTTTGTTGAGTTTGGAATTTGTGTAAGTTAATTGAGGTGAGAATTGTCTGCCTGCGTGATACCTGACAATTTATTTTGGATTTTTTATTTATTTAACCCTTATTTAACTAGGCAAGCCAGTTAAGAACTATGCATTGTTGTTGTTATGTGTAGAGAGCAAGTGTTAATGGCTTTCGCCAACTGGGTGGCATCACATCTGTAGCTGAGAGAGGGTGAGAAACATCACTAAATCAATAGATTTATAGCTCAACACGCAATAGAATTGGTTATTTAAGAGGTGGGCCAATGTCAATCGTTTTGGGATTGAGACACCGACTCCCATTGTCTTGTTGTGTATTAAATGGCGGCCAGAAATATGTCAAAAAAACTGTACCCGGTTGTGTGTATTCTACTTCTATTTCAGATGATGGAGTTACAGTGGAAGTCAATGAGACATAAACAAGACATGTCACTCACTATTATATACATATTTCCAATGCCTTGCGACCAGGCGGCATTTTAAGTCATCCACAAACTTCTGAGATGCCAAAAGTATACCCTATGAACACAATGGCAATACAGTTGGATTGCCATCAGTCGTCTGGAAGTTACTGCATAACATGCCGAGTTATGATATCACAGGTCAGTGAACTAACGTAACGTCCAAGTTCCATTAAAGCCTAAAGCAAACAGCTGCAACAGCTAGACTACTGCAGCTAAAAGCTTTTTTGTTATCTTGTGTCGATGGTACATTGCATTTAATGCAATGCAGCAATGAATATACAGCATGGTTTTGAAGGAGCAGTGAACTGACTTGAAAAAGCCTGGGTCCGAATTGCAATTGTACCGGATTTGAATGTCTGCTTCGGTATTCAATAAACTTTATTATAGGCTTACTGCATGAAACAACTCACTGACCCAACAGCGACAGACGGACATATATTTGAAGATGCATCTTTAAGGCAACCACATAGCCTACCATTTCCTGTTTCAAAAATAATATCTTGCTCTCCAGTCGTTTTACGTCAGCAGAGTTTGAGCGGTTCTTCGGTGTCGCCGGTTTTCCATCCTCATGTTTGTCGTGATGATGATGTCCTCCCGCTAGGGAACGAATGAGACTTTCAGGAACACTGCGACCCAACTTTTTCTCAATATCCTTAAAATCGGATAACACGTTGTCCTCTTCCATGATAGAATTGCAGTAAGAATATAAACGGAAAACGATATATGCTACGTGCAGTAGAAATAACACAGAGAGCAACGTATGGGGTTCAGTGGTTTGATGGCTCCGTCTGATTTCACTTCCGAAGAAAAGGTCATAGCCTGGATGGTCTTAGAGGTCTGATGTTGAAAGCGACTGCTATATCCATAGGCGCACAGTAACACAGTTTCCCAATCCAATTCTTATCACCAACTCAAAATATAGAGTGCAATTCAAAACAAAACAGAAACAACCCCTGTTATTACTGTAGCACAGCCACTACAGACGTGAATTGAGAGATTTGGAAGTCCCTTGCGCCGGGGTGTCAGCGGTGACAATTGAAACAATATTCGTACCACGGAGCGGCACAGTAGGATGACGACGTGCTGCTCAACCACACAGTTTATGACTGAAACCTTACACCCCGGACAAGTGGGACTAAGAAACTACGCCTGTTTGCCGTAATGATAAGGCAATTGTCGCAGCATATATTTTTGTGTATTGTGCACAAAATACACCCATATGGTAGCCTACAGTATTTTCATCAGTATCATCAGTTCAATCATACACCGGATTAAATTGCCATTTCATGTCAGCAAAGTAGGCTACAGTAAACTGTATTTCTGAATTTATTTGAATTCAAACCAATGTTGTGTAGCCATCCTAATGGCCTATTTGCATACATTGTTATTAAACCAGCATAATAAAATCAATACATTTTAAAAAGCTATCTTGAACGAGTTTAAAGCAAACAAATTAACCTAAGTTTGACCTGATTAATAATGATATATTTCTTCAAAGCAACACAAATAAATTTTTCCCCGATTGACTCTTTTTCAAGTCGTATTGGACTTCACACTTCTACCCCCTTGTGGCAATACATGAGAATTGACATTACCTACACAAGAATGGCAAAGTAGTACTTTGCCATACAACTTAATGAGAATGAGGATCTTTTCGTTTTTTCTATTCTATTCTATTAAATTATATTCTATTTGATTCTACTTTGTCCACATAGTAATGTGCTCTTAGCTGTCATGGCACATAAGGAGAGTAAATGTGTATGAATCATGACATTGCACTCCACAAGTGTTGCAGAAATTATAATAATGCAAGACAAATTCTTAACCTTTAATTTTGTTTAATCACCAAATATTGTCAATGGAATTACAAATAAGTTCCATTTTGACCGAAATATGTTTACAAATTTACAGAAAACCATCGTTATACTCAGAATCTGTAGTTATACAGGTCAAGGCACTCCGTAAAGTAGAATGAGTGATGCAATCAATAAGATTCCATATTATGTACTACAGCAGTCAGCAGTGGTGGTAAAACTTGGCAATGGGAGGACCGCCATGTGCAGGTTTTTGTTCCAGACTATACTTAATTCAACCCACACCCTGCATCGACAACATTTGGCCACTACCGGCAGTTTGTGATGCATATTCTACGGCACTTGAAACTAAATTTGAAATGATGAAAACATAGCTGCTAACAATACAAATGTAAGAACATATGTGACGCTCAGCTAAGCCTTGGTCATGATCATTAGGCACGAAACGGGAGAAAATTGACAGAAACAGGGATGGACTCATTTTATGTTGTGGAAATTTTGTTGCAAAAAGCGTGCCCTAACGAACATAACCCTGTAGTTTCACACACAGCTCAGACCACGGATTGGCCTTTGTCGTCGTCGTAGCGTTGGTACTGTTCTCCCAGCAGGGGCTGGCGGCCCTCCAGTTTGCTGTAAGAGTGGGAGCGCACGGCACATGTGGTTGCAGCAAAGATTACAGCGACGACGACCAGGGCCGCCACGATGGCAATGGTGATGATCTCAGTCAAAGTTAAAGGAGCAGCTATAGAGACGAGACAAGATTTATAACATTTACATTTGTCATATGGAATGTGAAACTCGCAAACAGACAGACAGACAGACAGACGGAAGGGCTCTTACCAAAATAGCTACAATGAAGAAACTGTAAGCATAACAAGCTGTGAGCATAACATTGCATATAAAGTCAGGTCCATGATTATTGTCACCCTTGACAAATATGAGCAAAAAAACGGTATAAAGTCTAATAAAAACTGAGCTACAAAACAATGGGACAATATATATAAAATATGGTGGATCTATTACTTTCTAAACAAAATCTCTTTCTAATTGTATTAGTATAAAATATATAATTTTCCCTTTTTCCCATACAATATAGCTGTCACGACTTCTACCGAATGTGGCTCCTCTTCCTGTTCGGGTGGCGCTCGGCTGTCGTCGTCATCGGCCTACTAGCTGCCATCGATCCCTTTTCCCTTTTCTGTTGGTTTTGTCTGATTTGTTTCACCTGTTTCTTGTTTAGATTTTGAGTTGGGCTATTTAAGCCGGTAGGCCCGCCTGCTCTTTGTGCGGGCTTGATTATTTTCCCCACTGTGTTGACGTGTGGTAGTGCGTGTTGTTTAGTTACCTGTTTTGGGCATTTGTTTGATTTACGCCCAGTTTCGTGGAGAGTACTACTTTTCCCTGTGTGAACTTTCTGCCTCCTGCACCTGACTCCGCACCCACTACGCCTAGTGTGTTACAATAGCTCGGTTTTTGTAATATTTATTTCATACAGTCTTTTTTGCTCATCTTTATCAAGGCTTCCAATAATTCCGGTCCTGACTGTATATAATAGATAAGACAAATATCCATAATGGATTTATATTGACATTATACACACCTAGCTATTCTGCCTGTATTTATATTGACATTATACACACCTGGCCATTCAGCCTGTATTTATAATGGCATTATACACACCTGGCCATTCAGCCTGTATTTATATTGACATTATACACACCTGGCCATTCGGCCTCATAGGAGTAGCCAAGGTTCTCTGGGGCTGTAAGAAACATCTCAGCGTTGGTCACTGGAGGCCAGAAGGGAACCATGTTGTACCCGCTGTTGTGACCAATGGGGGCATTCTCTGAAGGATAGACTGCCAAATCTGCAAAATATATCAGTTAAGAGTCAGCTTATAAACATGTGCCGCTGATGTACAAAGAAAAAATCCTGCCAGAGGGTGCATAGTAATCGTGTTGTGTTGTGTAATCACCATTTTACCATGTCATTTAGAAACGGCCTGTACCGCATAGTCAACAAGTACATAGAGGATGGAAGAACATCGTATCTTCAGACAAGCAAGCACAGACAAAGCCAATAGATGAAGACAACAGATCAGGTATTGAACATGAGAGTGATAGGAGGATGGGATCCGTTACCAGGGGCGTGCCTCCTGAGCCACTCGTCAAAGATGGCATCTGTGAAAGTGTGGAGAAGCACGAAGATGGGGTCGTTGGGCGAGAGGTGGGTCTGTCCCCCTGTCCCGTTCAGAAACAGGTGGGCCAGGTTGTGGAGGCTCCGTACCACTGGGTCGTAGTTTCCCTGGGGGGCACTATAGCCTGTGCACATAACACAGGTAGCTTGTGGATTAAATACAGGAAACTGTGCGTAGTGGATGTGAATCTTGCCAGTAGCATGTTGGCAGGAGTACACCAGTGAAATGGGTGACGTCACACCTTCCCTAAGACCGAAATCTCTCAGAGTGACTAGACTCTTGCTCTAAGACAGTTGGCTTTGAGTTGCGTGTGTTATCGTGTGCAGAAGGTTGTTGGTTCACACCCTGCTCGGTACAGAACAGAATGCACTCTGTTGCGTGTGTGCGTGCGTGTGTCTGGGTGTGTATCATCATGCACAACAACCCTCAACGTTCAGTGTGTGTGAGCCTATGTACACTACAGGAAGTGTAGTGATATCTGTGTGTTTCAATGTGAATTACTATATCTATTGGTGTAGACCAGCAATAGCCACTCACCCTCGATGGTGTTCCTGAAGCTCTCTGAAGAGGTGGAGTAGTAGGGAGGGGTGTCAAAGGTGTTCACCTGCAGGCAGTCTGCAACATCCTGGGGCTCAGGGAGACGCTGCACCATGGGGCGGGCCACGTTTCCAGCTGGGTTCCTCCTGATGGGGGTGGTCTCAGTATCTGGGTGGAGAGGGTTAAAAGGGTGGTCTTAGTAACCTGGGTTAATAGAGGGAATAATAAATGGGATTGGTAAATTGGGAAGTGCTGAAAATACACCAGGGCCATGTTTAAATACTATTTAGATCCTTCATTCTTTTTATTCCTTCCTTCCTTCCTTCCTTCCGGAAATCACCCTGTTGGAGGAGAAGAGCCCTCCACTTTGAATCTTGTTCTCTGATGGGTTTTTGAGGAGACGAGGAGAGAGGATGCAAGGAATCGAGGAAAGATTAATTGAGCTAGTGCTTGAAGACTAATGTTGACAAGCTCATTGCTTCCCCTAGTGTTCTGACAAGGTGTTGCGCCAACAGCACCAACACTTGAACCAGGCTTAATTAAGCAAATAATGATAGTAATCAACAGGTATTACAATATGGAATGGTGAAGTTGCTCAAAGGGACACTACACGTCCCTTGATGTTCTGGTCATTTTTCAACCTTACTGAGCATGTTTATATAATCTCAGTGACTTTTACGGATTTTAACATCTGTGCCTACAGACAACTTCTAACCACCATATAGGGGGTTCTCTTCAAAACGTGGAAGGATATGAGAGCACCACTGAAGGCTTACTGTTGCAGATGGTCCCCAGTGTGTCATAGTCCCCCACACTCTCACAGATCACCCTCCAGTTGGAGAAGATGGAGTTGGTGCTGATGGAATTCATATCGAGGTTGCTCCTCGCTCCCAATAGGTCATCTGTGCAGATGTCACAGGTGCTTCCACCAATGGCAAAGTTCCAGTAGGGCAGGGCAAAGGACGGGTCTTGCAGCATATCCTAAATTGAAAGTAGGTTTAGAAAAAATTACATAAAGGGCACACAATTCTAATAATCATATTGTGCAATTAGAAACACTTTAATAATCTGCAATTGAAATAGTTACAAATGGGCAGAGGAGTATATAGTGGCTGCATTATTTCCATTCAATTGAACAAACAACATACCACAATCTCAATATTTAGTTGCAACTGATTCAATGTATTTCATTGTATGAAACAATGATTTGCCTTTATTGCTATAGCCTAATATATGGTTATGCCAAGATAATGATCTTTAAAAACAATAAACAATCTTTGTCAGTAATGAACCAATGACTAATACACAGTTCAATAAATGACTTGGGCAACAGATGCTCTGTTGTGCCCAATTAGAAGAGAAATCTAGGCTCAGACTAGTAACGCCTAAGCACATTTTCTGCTAAGCTTGCTTGATTTTGGCAGGAAATTGCTTCTTCTGGAAAAAATATCCTCACCCTTAATAGGGCACTAATTCCAACAAACAATAGGGAAAGTGAAATGACTATTGATGGGCAATAAATACAGATTCAAATGGATTTGCTGATGGTGAAAATCCATAATAGCATTAGATGATGGCCTATTAGACTGTGATATACAATTGAATAATCAACCCCCAGTGGTTGGCACACTACAAAAAAAGTTATTTGCATTATGATGCATTATTTCAGTTCATATTTTACATGTATACAGTGACATATTGCCGGTACCCCATCTCACCTGCATGTCACGCTCAAGTTGGAGCAGGTGAAACCTGTGCCAGGTCACAAAACCGGGACCTTCATGAGAGAAGTCGACTCCGCCAAAGCTCGGCTGGCCGGCCCCTAAGAAGGTTTTGCTGACCGAATAGTAGTGGGTCCACACAAAGTAATTGTAGATGGTGATGTTCTCAAACTGCGGGGTGTTTCCATCCGGACCGAATACCTCCTGGTACCGCCTCGTAGCAATTACAATGTCCGGGTGCACTGCGCGCTTGGCCTGGTCCAGCGCGGTCACGAAAGCTCGCTTCTGATCCACACTGAGCTGCATCACGTTTCTCCGGACTGAAGGATTAAAACCAGTCATGCGTTAATGAGCACATTCTTTTGTGAGAAGAAATTGAGAAATTACCCACTGGGCACACACTGGTTGAATCAACGTTGTTTCCACGTAATTTCAATGAAATTACAATGAAATTACGTCGAATCAATGTGGAATTGACGTCTGTGCCCACTGGGTATAGATAGGGCAGGTAGTCTATCCATAGTACCGTTAACCTTTACGCATAGACCTACACCATTGCCTAAATACGAGGCAAAAATGTCATTATATTGTACATTAAATGCAACTATATGTAATCCATGGACGTTCATGTCCTTGACATTTGTAAAGTGTTGTATGCTTTCCATAATCCCGTGCAGAAATGTGATTTTCAACCAGTTGAGCGGCCGCCGTACGTAAAGTACCGTGTGGCGGTGCTTGTATAGAGGTTGCTTGAGGTAGACTATAATTTACTTATTTTAATCAACATATATATGGACTGTTGATCTCAGTTAAATTGGTTTACGTGTGAGATTTACCACACCACTAAATGAGACACATATTGGAGGTTATTAACCCTTTGCAGTTTCAATTGCGTAAAAACATCAAATCATTTTGTAATGGAAACTGCAACATTTGTTTCCCAGGGGGATAAAAAAAAACGTACCAACAGCAACCGGTTGGTCACAGTTTAACCCGGCCAATCCATGCCTACAACGGCCACAATTATAACCGGTGAAATTCCCGTTGCACTGGCAGGTTCGATTGAAGTAGCGGATGGGCCAACGTTCACGGTCATCCCGTCCATCGTGGGGGTACTGGGGGCCGTGTGCACTTGCGTCTGCCGCTATCGAAATGCACTGTCCACGTCCAGTAGCGGACCCGCAGTCGTCATTCGCGACCCCAAACGGGGATGGACAACACTGACCACTCCGAAGTCCCTCTGGAGTCACACATTCCCTCGGAAACTGCGCGCGCACAAACACTGTGCCCAAGAGCACTAGCAAGCCATACTTCCACATAGCCACGAAAAGGCAAAAAGACACACACCAGAAAGTTAGTTAAATGGAAAGATGGATCACCCAAATCTCTTTCTTCAATCACACTAACGTTAGTCAGTACCTTACTCGTAACCTCATCACTTCAAAGTTATTTTTCTGTTTCAATTCAGTGCGCGTTTGTATTTCCATGCCGCCCGACCCTCTTGTACTAATTGCCCCAACACCAGCCAAATAACCCCCTGGCCTTTAAATACTGGATTAGCGCATGACTACCCGGATTTCTGATCTCCTCGTGATCACATCACATTTCTTACCGGACTGAGAGGGATAGAGGTTAGGTAGTCACGCACACTGTTTCACTAGTCCTACTGTGAAACATAATTTGGCATGTCACCTGTGGAAGCTATTGAATTAATGCTGTCTTCCAGTTTTAACCCCATCAATTAATGTTTATGAATTTCTGGACTAATTTCACCACATGTTGTCAAAAGGGATTACACTTAAATTACATGGCCACATTGAAAACCACAAAAGAGAGTGACTGCTCTAAATTAGTATTACAAATCAAAGGAAGTACACTGCAACAACAAAAAAGTGTGGTCTGCTACAGTACATGGTTAAGTGTCACTTGGAATAAAATGGAACCATATTTACATGTTATTATGCCCACATATATTTATGTTGACCTTATCACTAATACAACCCACTCATCTGGATGTGATTGCAAAAGAGCCCACCTCGACCTAACGATCCTTACAATGGTCTTATAATAACACAAGTCACTTTCTCACAGATAACAGTTACATTGTCCTTCGTGATGTACTGCTTACTGTCACCCATTTGTTTCATCATCGGTTCAGTTGAGTTATTTATTTGCACAGATAAAACACAACTTTTTATACAACGTTAAAGGTAATAAAAGGTATGCAATGCATGAGCTCTCCTTTAGCTAATCCCTAATTGTTTACGCTTGCAGGTTCATGAGTTCATGTTGGAATGTGCTCATCATACCCAAGTCATTTGACTTCTCACGCAGCACCCCTTCCTCCCTAACTCGTTCACCCCCTCCACCCTCGCTTGCCCTTTCCTCCCTGGCTCCAGTCATTCCCTCCTCATGTGAGCTAAGAATCCTTCGAGGCCCTTGTGATGGTGGCAGCACGGTATAGTGAGGGAGTCTAGTTGAATAGCTCTTACAGACCGCACGTTACTTTTGCCTCTAGGAATGGAGAGCATTCAGGACCTCTTTATCCCAACTCTCAGCTGATAGCTTCATAGCCAGTTAGCATTTACATATTGTTTATGATCTTCTAGTTGGGACTGCATCGTCATCAGCTCAAACGTATTCCCCTTTCAAGGTATGTGGAGTTCCATGGATTAGGAACACCTTGAGAAGACACGACCAGTGTGATAACAAACCTAAAAGAACATCACAATACATGAATCACAAAAAGGCCAAAACCTAACCTGCAAGGAATATATTTAAAGTTTCCCACATTATACTGTTTGCTTTGCAGTGGGTTATTCCGAGGGCATCTCCGAATACAGACAGTAGTTGTTTATTGGCACTAATTAGTAGTCATTATTTCATAATAACTAGGACGTGCATGGTTTCGTCCTCCTCAGGACGGTGAATTCCTCCTAATTAGCGAAGGGCCATTTTTCTCGGTGCTATGGTTTGAGAGATAGTTGGGCGAAACATCAGTTGAGTGCTGGGGGAGAAAAGTCCAATGGCAGGTTTTTAGCTTTGAATTACCATATGTCTCTTTCCCACTTCAAAGCACAGACAGCACTGTTGGAAAGAACCTGTCAGAAAGCCAACATTCCTTAAAATGCTAAACAGGTATAAAGGAATGGAGAGCCACGTCATTTTGGAAGGCGGACCGTAAGGCTGTAAGGCTGCTAAGTGTGTAAAGGAAGTAGTAATAAAGAAAAAGTCAGTTTATGAGAAGAAAACATACGTCCTCAATTTACCTCTAATTATCTCTGTAAGATCTCAGTCAGATTGTTTGCAAATGAAAAGTTGATTATCGGAATACACTGCATTATTTTCTTCATGTAGTCCTACAAACGAAAACATGCCATTTTTCCCAAGTAGCTGAAGTAGAAATGATTGACAAGTACATCTAGGAGATGAAAAAAAAACAAGTCCTACATTTATCTCTAATACTCTTTGTAATGTCCGAGTATCATTGTTTGCAAATTGAAAAAGTTAATTAAGAATTTAGCTATATCACATACTTTTCTTCATTGTAGGCCTAAAAATAGGCACATTTTTGCACAACTGAGTTGGTTTGTTGCCGGTGCTCGGGAATATTTTTATAATATCTTAAAAGAAAAGAGAAACTTGCACACTGCTCTTGGCAGTATCACGTCCGTTTATTCATCTTACGTATCAGCCTTCATGTCGGGCCATTTTTACTCATCTGGCTGCCAGCAGACATACTAGAAGGGAAAATATTTAGACCAGTCACATGCATTTAACAATGTTAGGGCCATAATACGAGCCAGTGTAAAGATTCTTAAATAGGGTGTGAGGATAAGCAAGATGTAATCCCATTCTAATGAAATACATATGAAAATACATTCCTTAGGAGTTGTAAGATCAGAGGTTTGTATTGGGAAATGCATATTGTAGATTCATTACAGAACTTTCTTTTGATAATTTAAGCATCACTAAATCTATATCTGAATCTGTTTTGAACTGACTTTCCTTGTTATAAATTAAATGCAAGTGTACTGTCATAATGAAAAATATTTGATAATGTAATAATTTGATGGAATACATATTGTCTCAAAAACAATACGATCTTATTTAGCAGTTCCTGCTTGCTGACAGTCCTGAACCTTGATTTATTAATGTAATGGTATTTAATTTCAATGTATATTGAATAATAAACAAGCTAATGTCCTGGAAGGTAATGTTCTCATGCATGTTAGCCATTATAAGGTCACATCTCTAGGTCAGTGTTTCTTAGTCCTGGTCCTGGGGACCCAAAGGTGTGTACATTTTTGTTTTTGGCCCTAGCATACACACCTGATTCCACTAATCAACTCATCATCAAGTGCAAGGGTGCCAATATATTTGTGCAAGTGCATGATCGGAATGAAACTTCATACATGGTCGAAATTACGGAAATGCTGGGCACTCCCATTATAAATGAGGGCAATCACATACAATACATGTACAACATAATAACAAATCCCGCCATAAGTATTGAATACATATCACCAGGGCCGTAGCCAGGGGATCTGGGAAATTGTAAGAAATTTGAAGCTCATCTACTGCATTTCTATACAATAGAAAATCTAAAATGCTATTTGGAGAACAGCAAAAGCTGTAGCTTCATTTACCTCAGTCGATATACAAACACATAGCCTATTAGCTATACGTTTTTCGCTACACATGAACTCACATTAACTCAGCATCGGGATTAAAAACTATAATTTAATACGTAGAGGCATCTGTAACAGAACAATTTTTTTTTTTTTTTACAAAAGTTAAACAAATACGCTGGCTCTACAGAGGTTTTTTGTTGTTTTTGCAGTTTTACAGCAAATGTCCTGCAATTCTACACATTTTGCCATGGGGTTGTGGAGGCATTTCTGCAGTTTTTAAAGCAAATTTCCTGCAGTGCTACACATTTTTCCATTACTTATGCCATGTTATTATCTGAGTGAGAGTGACTGACACAATCAATGGGGGCCCCCTGGAGATCAGGGTCTCTCAACAGAAAGTTCCATTTTTTATTCTTGTTTTTATTTTATTACATTTTTTAGAAAAAATTACAGAAAAAACTCATATCTGAGTTGGGCACTCCCAAGACAATCGACATTATATTCAAACTATTGTATTTTTCTGGATGGGTGCGCGAATAAAACCAAACGGAATACACATTTGTATTGTTATTTCACCTTTATTTAACCAGGTAGGCTAGTTGAGAATAAGTTCTCAATTACAACTGCGACCTGGCCAAGATAAAGCATAGCAGTTCGACACATACAACAACACAGAGTTACACATGGAATAAACAAAACATACAGTCAATAATACAGTAGAAAAAAAGAAAACAAAAAGTCGATATACAGTGAGTGCAAATGAGGTAAGATAAGGGAGGTAAGGCAATAAATAGGCCATGGTGGCGAAGTAAATTACAATATAGCAATTAAACACTGGAATGGTAGATGTGCAGAAGATGAATGTGGAAGTAGAGATACTGGGGTGCAAAGGAGCAAGATAAATAAATAAATAAACACAGTATGGAAATGAGGTAGTTGGATGGGCTGTTTACAGATGGGCTATGTACAGGTGCAGTGATCTGTGAGCTGCTCTGACAGCTGGTGCTTAAAGCTAGTGAGGGAGATAAGTCTCCAGCTTTAGTGATTTTTGCAGTTTGTTCCAGTCATTGGCAGCAGAGAACTGGAAGGAAAGGCGACCAAAGGAGGAATTGGCTTTGGGGGTAACCAGTGAGATATACCTGCTGGAGCGCGTGCTACGCGTGGGTGCTGCTATGGTGACTAGTGAGCTGAGATAAGGTGGGGCTTTACCTAGCAGAGACTTGTAGATGACCTGGAGCCAGTGGGTTTGGCGACGAGTATGAAGCGAGGGCCAGCCAACAACAGCGTCCAGGTCACAGTGGTGGGTAGTATATGTATCTCACGATTGTTGTAAGGAATGGACCAAGGTGCAGCGTGGTAGGCGTACATTTTTTTCTTTAATAAATAAACACCAAACAAAAACAACAAAACGAACAAACGAAACATGATGCTATACAACTAGCGCTGACAGGCAACTAAACATAGACAAGATCCCACAGACACAAATGAGGAAATGGCTACCTAAATATGATCCCCAATCAGAGACAACGATAAACAGCTGCCTCTGATTGGGAACCATATCAGGCCACCATAGAAATACAATATCACCTAGATGACCCACCCAAGGCATTATCACGCCCGACTAACACAGAGAAAAACAGCTTACTATGGTCAGGGCATGACAGTACACCCCCCCCCAAAGGTGCGGACTCCGACCGCAAAACCTGACTCAATAGGGGAGGGTCCGGGTGGGCATCTATGATGTATGACGCAGGGCGTCGGGGGCGGCTCCGGTGCGGGACGAAGTACCCACTCCGCTCGCAGATACGTCTTCCTCCATGGCGGCTCTGGTGCGGGGATTGTTGCCGGAAGCTCCGGACCGTGGGTCGTCGCCGGAGGCACCGGACCATGGATCGTCGCCGGAGGCTCTGGACCGTGGATCGTCGCTGGAGGAACCGGACCGCAGATTGTCGCAGGAGGCTTTGGACTGAAAACCCCTGCTGAAGGCTCTGAACTGCAGATCGTCGCTGGAGGCTCTGGACCGCCGACCGTTGCTGGAGGCTCCGGACCGCCGACCTTCGCTGGAGGCTCCGGACCGCCGACCGTTGCTGGAGGCTCCGGACCGCAGACTGTCGTTGGAGGTTCCGGACTGTGGCCCGTAGTTTGAGGTTCCGGACTGTGGCCCGTCGTTGGAGGTTGCGGACTGTGAAACATCGGCGGAAGCTCTGGACTGGGAACTGTCGCCGGAAGCTCTGGACTGGGAACTGTCACCGGAAGCTCTGGACTGTGGAGGCGCACTGGAGTCCTGATGCGTGGGGACCGGTACAGGTGGCACCGGACTGATGACACGTACCTCAGGGCGAGTTTGGGGAAGAGGCACAGGATGTACTGGACTGTGGAGGCGCACTGGAGACCTGATGCGTGGGACCGGTACAGGTGGCACCGGGCTGATGACACGCACCTCAGGGCGAGTGCGGAGAGGAGGCACAGGACGTACTGGACTGTGGAGGCGCACTGGAGACCTGACGCGTGGGACCGGTACAGGTGGCATCGGGCTGATGACACGCACCTCAGGGCGAGTGCGAGGAAGAGGCACAGGACGTACTGGACTGTGGAGGCGCACTGCAGGTCTAGAGCGCAGAGCTGGCACAACCCTTCCTGACTGGATGCTCACTCCAGCCCGGCAAGTGCGGGAAGCTAGTACAGGACGCACTGGGCTGTGAAGGCGCACTGGGGATACCGTGCGTAGAGCTGGCGCAGGATATCCTGGGCCGAAGAGACGCACCGGAGGCCAGGAGTGCTGAGCCGGCACAATCCGTCCTGGCTGAATGCCCAATCTAGCACGGCAACTGCGGGGAGCTTGCACAGAGCGCACCGGGCTGTGGATGCGCACTGAAGGCATGGTGCGCAGAACTGGATAACACGACGCTTGACCGGTCACTCGCTCCCCACGGTAAGCACGGGGAGTTGGCTCAGGTCTGAACCCAAACTCCGCCAATCTCCCCGTGTGCCTCCCCCCAATTTTTGGGGGCGGGATGCCTCTCGTGCTTGCTTCGTTGGGCTATCTCCTCGTATCGTCGCCGTTCCACTTTCGCTGCCTCTATCTCCTCCTTCGGACGGTGATACTCCCTGGCCCTTGTCCAGGGTCCTGCCCCTCCAGGATTTCCTCCCAGGTCCATTCCTCCTGGCCACGCTGCTTGGTCCGTTTTTGGTGGGATCTTCTCTCACGATCGTTGTAAGGAATGGACCAAGGTGCAGCGTGTTAGGCGTACATTTTTTTCTTTAATAAATGAACACCGAACAAAAACAACAACAAAACAACAAAACAAGACAAGATCCCACAAACACAGATGAGGAAATGGCTACCTAAATATGATCCCCAATCAGAGACAACGATAAACAGCTGCCTCTGATTGGGAACCATATTAGGCCACCATAGAAATACAATATCACCTAGATAACCCACCCAAGGCACTATCACGCCCCAACCAACACAGAGAAAAACAGCTTACTATGGTCAGGGCATGACAATGTTGCTTTGGTGACGAAACGGATGGCACTGTGATAGACTGCATCCAATTTGTTGAGTAGAGTGTTGGAGGCTATTTTATAGATGACATCACCGAAGTCGAGGATCGGTAGGATGGTCAGTTTTACGAAGGTATGTTTGGCAGCATGAGTGAAGGATGCTTTGTTGCGAAATAGGAAGCCGATTCTAGATTTAACTTTGGATTGGAGATGCTTAATATAAGTCTGGAAGGAGAGTTTACAGTCTAACCAGACACCTAGGTATTTGTAGTTGTCCACGTATTCTAAGTCAGAACCATCCAGAGTAGTGATGCTGGACGGGCGGGCAGGTACGGGCAGTGATCGGATGAAGAGCATTCATTTAGTTTTACTTGCGTTTAAGAACAGTTGGAGGCCACGGAAGGAGAGTTGTATGGCATTGAAACTCGTCTGGAGGTTAGTTAACACAGTGTCCAAAGAAGGGCCAGAAGTATACAGAATGGTGTCGTCTGCGTAGAGGTGGATCAGAGAATCACCAGCAGCAAGAGCGTCATCATTGACATATACAGAGAAGAGTCGGCCCGAGAATTGAACCCTGTGGCACCCCCATAGAGACTGCCAGAGGTCCGGACAACACGCCCTCCGATTTGACACACTGAACTCTATCAGAGAAGTAGTTGGTGAACCAGACGAGGCAATCATTTGAGAAATCGAGGCTGTTGAGTCTGCCAATAAGAATGTGGTGATTGACAGAGTCGAAAGCCTTGGCCAGGTCAATGAATACGGCTGCACAGTAATGTCTCTTATCGATGGCGGTTATGATATCATTTAGGACTTTGAGCGTGGTGCACTGAGGTGCACCCATGACCAGCTCTGAAACCAGATTGCATAGCGGAGAAGGTACGGTCGGATTCGAAATGGTCGGTAATCTGTTTATTAACTTGGCTTTCAAAGACCTTAGAAAGACAGGGTAGGATAGATATAGGTCTGTAGCAGTTTGGGTCTAGAGTGTCACCCCCTTTGAAGAGGGGGATGACCACGGCAGCTTTCCAATCTATGGGAATCTCAGACGATACGAAAGAGAGGTTGAACAGGCTAGTGATAGGGGTTGCCACAATTTCTGCAGATCATTTTAGAAAGAGAGGGTCCAGATTGTCTAGCCCAACTGATTTGTAGGGGTCCAGATTTTGCAGCTCTTTCAGATCCATGCATGCATGTGCACATCTCATGACCAACCAGTATTCCTAATTACCCTTAATTTTTACTATTCTGTCTATGTGAAGTGTGTGAAGTACACACTTTACAGCCTATTGGATCATGTGAGAATATGTGCTGGAGCCCATGGTCAAAAAAGCACAGTGGGACTCATTAACACTGAATGTAGGAGCTGTTCATATGACTTTCTCTTGGATGGAGCCCGCTATCCCCCTCCCCCACATTTCTTCTCCTCCTCCTCCTCTCTCATCCCAGTCATGTGATTATGAGAATCATTCCTTCACATATCCAACTTCACATTAATTCACAGTAGTTAAAGAGGCTATATGGAACCGTTGCCTCTGAGGGTGCTCTTGAGAAAAAGAGGATCCCCTTTATGAACAGAAATATTGGACAGAAAAATGGTCAAAAAGTGCACAACCTCCGCACACCCTTCAATGTATTGTTTGTCTGAAAATAAGTATTTGTGTGGTTTCATGAGATAATAAATGGATTAATATTAATTAATTCACATGATGTCTAATTGCTACAACAGTAGACACATGCTGCATTGGTCTATATAATGTCATGTCTAGCCTGTTTGACTTCTGAGAAAAAGTATTATAGGTTTTATAGACCACCTAAGGGTCGGTTCTTGGCCATACAGGAATGCCCTATGGTTAAGGTGGGACTGGCATGCCTCTACTCCTAATGGGATGACCAAGCCTCATGACCAGAGCCCTGCGGTGCAGATGCCTCTTGCACATTGCACCCCACTGCATCATAGCTCTACTGTGGTTCTCAAGGACTGCTCCTAGTTGCTCCTAGACATTTTGGGGGCCATAAGCAAGATTTAGAATACATTTTCCCATTTAGAATGAATTTGATGCGAATCTACACATTTTGCCGTGACTTATGCCATGTCCATATGATATCTGAGTGAGTGACTAACACAATCAACTGGGGCCCCCTGGAGGTCAGGGCCACTGGGCACGATTTGGTCATGATTACTACAAAGTTTAGATAGTTGGCTAGACTAACTTACCTAGAAATCTCTAAAATGTTAGCTGACATGGGCTAATTGATTGGCTGTCATTGACTGACATAACAAGAGAAACTGCTGATGCAATACCACATTTCGAGATTGCACGTTGTGTAGGCTATTCTACTATGCTATGTCTCGACAGTAAAGGCTATGAAACACTAACAAATTTTTCAGCAGTATTGCCTGCAACGGAGAGGGGTATGAGACATTGGAGCTACATGGACTTAAATAATAGATTTCATATGTACATCAATTTAAAACACAATTTCTCCATTCATTTACTTATCTCCTATAGCTTGTTATTGCCAGCTGACTGCCACAGCTGTACTGACATTTATCAGCTAACAAACAAGCAATAAAGAGGCGTTGCCCCTACTGCCAGTCAAATCAATGGCAATGCAGACAAATGGCAACGCAGATAAACTTCATAATCATAAGTTAGAAATGTGTCTATTTCAGCCAACCCGTTGCTGACAGGTGCATAAAATCGATCACACAATCATGAAATCTCCATAGACGAACATTGGCAGTAGAAGTACGGAAGAGCTCAGTGACTTTCAACATGGCACCATCATAGGATGCCACCTTTCCAACGAGTCAGTTTGTAAAATGTCTGCCCTGCTAGAGCTGTCCGGTCAACTGTAAGTGTAGTTATTGTGAAGTGGAAACGTCTAGGAGCAACAACGGCTCAGTGCAAAATGGTAGGCCACACAAGCTCACAGAACGGGACCGCCGAGTGCATAGTGTGTAACAAAATTTTTGCAACACTCACTACCAAGCTCCAGACTGCCTCTGGAAGAAATGCCAGCTCAAGAACTGTTTGTCGGGAGCTTCATAAAATGGATTTCCATGGCCGAGCAGCCGCACACAAGCCTAAGATCACCATGTGCAATGCCAAGCGTCAGCTGGAGTGTTGCAAAGCTTGCCGCCATTGGACTCAGTAGAAACTTATTCTCTGGATTGATGAATCACGCTTCACCATCTGGCAGTCTGACTGGGTTTGGCGGATGCCAGGAGAACGCTACCTGCCCCAATGCATAGTGCCAACTGTAAAGTTTGGTGGAGGAGGAATAATGGTCTGGGGATGTTTTTCAAGGTTCGGGCTTAGCCCCTTACTTCCATTGTAGGGAAATCTTAATGCTACAGCATTCAATTACTTTCTAGGCTGTATATTAATATCCATTATTTTGGAATGAGATGTTCGACGAGCAGGTGTCCACATACTTTTGGTCATGTAGTGTATATTGTAGGAAGGAAACATTTGAGATGTGAATGGCCAACATTTCACTTCAAAACAGCAGTGGATTTTCTCTCACTACAGCTGTTTCCCAAAATATGTTAGAATGGCAGACTGATTACATGACCAGCATTGACCAGATAAAGCAAGCTCTGACCAGACTGAGCCCACGTAAAGTGTGTGGGCCTGATGGCCTTCCAGCCTGGCTACTAAAAGAGCATGCAGAAGACCTAGCCCTTGTCATCACACACATTGTTAACACCTCCTACTGTCCGGGGACGGTTCCTGCTGCCTGGAAGATTGCCAATGTGTGTCCCCATACCTAAAGTGTCAAACCCATGTACAACGAGTGACTGGAGGCCCATCTCTCTAACGTCATGCCTTGGAAAAATCCAGGAGAGCTTCATAAAAAAAAACTCATGCCAACAGTTTTATCTGAGTGCACAAATCAGTATGCCTACCTACCAAAGTCCAGCACAACTACCGCCCTTGTGAAAGCCACACACTCCTGGCTGACAGCTACAGACTCCAAAAAAACAACAATGGTGAGGGTGTTACTTGCTAATATGTCCAAAGCCTTTGATCGAGTAGATCAAGTAAAGCTCCTGCAACATCTGTCTGACACTGAACTGTGCCCAAGGTTACTAGCCTGGCTTCACAGCCACACAACAGGAAGAAGGCATAGGGTGATGGCAAATGGCACTTTTAGCCCTGGGTCAGAGGTCACCTCTGGTGTGCCACAAGGGGGCGTGGTCTCACCATATCTGTTCCTCCATCACATGTCCACCCAAGAAAAGTTGTCTTCAGTGACACAATAAGTGACACATTAACCAGCATCAAAGAGGACTTTTCCATGGACTTGGAGGCAAAGCAGCTGGGAGAGTGGGCCGCATCCAACAACATTCTCCTGAATGGCAAAAAGTCTGTGGAAATTGGGATATGTTTTTCTAGAGACCATCCACAACCTGCACCACTAATCCTAGGAGGACAGGAAGTACCAGTGGTAACAACAACTAAGTATCTTGGTTTACATCTAGACTCTAACCTCGGTGGTGACACACATGTGTAGCAGTCAGTGAGGAAGGCCTCAAAACGCTTGACTGTTCTTGCCAGAAATGGCCTACCCACTGAAGATCTGGTCACAGTCCATACTACACTAGTCAGGCTTTGTCTGCTCCCTCCAAAAAGAGGTAACTGCACCACAAGGCTCCTGAGAAACAGCCACAAACTGTCCTGTATAACCGTCCTGTATAACCGTCCTGTATAACCGCCCTGTATAACCGCCCTGTATAACTGCCCTGTATAACCGTCCTGTATAACCGTCCTGTATAACCGCCCTGTATAACCGCCCTGTATAACCGCCCTGTATAACTGCCCTGTATAACCGTCCTGTATAACCGTCCTGTATAACCGCCCTGTATAACCGCCCTGTATAACCGCCCTGTATAACTGTCCTGTATAACCGTCCTGTATAACTGTCCTGTATAACCGCCCTGTATAACCGCCCTGTATAACCTTCCTGTATAACTGTCCTGTATAACTGTCCTGTATAACTGCCCTGTATAACTGTCCTGTATAACTGCCCTGTATAACTGCCCTGTATAACTGTCCTGTATAACTGTCCTGTATAACTGTCCTGTATAACTGCCCTGTATAACTGCCCTGTATAACCGCCCTGTATAACTGCCCTGTATAACCGCCCTGTATAACTGTCCTGTATAACTGTATAACTGTCCTGTATAACTGTCCTGTATAACTGCCCTGTATAACTGCCCTGTATAACTGTAACCGTCCTGTATAACTGTCCTGTATAACTGCCCTGTATAACCGCCCTGTATAACCGTCCTGTATAACTGTCCTGTATAACTGCCCTGTATAACCGCCCTGTATAACCGTCCTGTATAACTGTCCTGTATAACCGTCCTGTATAACCGTCCTGTATAACCGTCCTGTATAACCGTCCTGTATAACTGCCCTGTATAACTGTCCTGTATAACTGTCCTGTATAACTGTCCTGTATAACTGTATAACTGTCCTGTATAACTGTCCTGTATAACCGTCCTGTATAACCGTCCTGTATAACCGTCATGTATAACAGTCCTGTATAACCGTCATGTATAACAGTCCTGTATAACCGCCCTGTATAACTGTCATGTATAACAGTCCTGTATAACTGTCCTGTATAACTGTCATGTATAACAGTCCTGTATAACCGTCCTGTATAACCGTCCTGTATAACTGCCCTGTATAACTGCCCTGTATAACTGCCCTGTATAACTGTCCTGTATAACTGTCCTGTATAACCGTCCTGTATAACCGTCCTGTATAACCGTCCTGTATAACTGCCCTGTATAACTGTCCTGTATAACCGCCCTGTATAACTGTCCTGTATAACCGTCCTGTATAACCGTCCTGTATAACTGCCCTGTATAACTGTCCTGTATAACTGTCCTGTATAACTGTCCTGTATAACTGCTCTGTATAACTGTCCTGTATAACTGTCCTGTATAACTGTCCTGTATAACTGTCCTGTATAACCGTCCTGTATAACCGTCCTGTATAACTGTCCTGTATAACTGTCCTGTATAACTGCCCTGTATAACTGTCCTGTATAACCGCCCTGTATAACTGTCCTGTATAACTGTCCTGTATAACCGTCCTGTATAACCGTCCTGTATAACTGCCCTGTATAACTGTCCTGTATAACCGCCCTGTATAACTGCCCTGTATAACTGTCCTGTATAACTGTCCTGTATAACTGTATAACTGTCCTGTATAACTGTCCTGTATAACCGTCCTGTATAACCATCCTGTATAACCGTCATGTATAACAGTCCTGTATAACCGCCCTGTATAACTGTCATGTATAACAGTCCTGTATAACCGTCCTGTATAACTGTCATGTATAACAGTCCTGTATAACAGTCCTGTATAACTGTCCTGTATAACTGTAACTGTCCTGTATAACTGTCCTGTATAACTGCCCTGTATAACTGTCCTGTATAACTGTCCTGTATAACTGTCCTGTATAACTGTCCTGTATAACTGCCCTGTATAACTGTCCTGTATAACTGTCCTGTATAACTGTCCTGTATAACTGTAACTGTCCTGTATAACTGTCCTGTATAACTGTCCTGTATAACTGCCCATACGAACCGCCTACGAAATGCCACTCTACCCACTGTTATCAGACTGTATAATAACTCTAGCTCTTAAATGGTTCTCCAAAAGTTTAATTTAAAAAAATCACTTTTTTAATATTTACATTTCCAATTGTTCAATATTCTATTTATGTCACGTTTTATTTGTTATGTATTTTAAATGAGTGTTTTGCAATTATTAGTCAAGTAAATTCTGCATTTCTTCAGTTTCATCTGTGAGCAAGAATAAATAAACTCAAACTCAATATCTGTGTTCTGATTGAAGGATTTCAAAGAATTGCCTACTTGGTGGCGCTGCCGATCAAAATTCCCTAGACAATAAAAACGAGCTAATTTTCAATGGAAAAATGTTGCATCAAACACGTATTTTCATTCCCTCTAAATATTGCTAGTGTATCATAGCCTTTAAAGTGACAGAATGGTCATAAACTATCATTCAAATTTGATGTATGTCAAGCTCTATCTTCTAAGTCATGCTTAATGACAACCTTATACAATATGTTGCAGAGTCATACTGATTCCTGTACTTCCTGCAAATTCACTGTGTTGAAAGGAAATGATCTACAATATCCCTGACCTTTTTCGACCAATAACACTTCACACAAAACATTTGGCAAGGGACAGAAGCAACACAGGGAAAATATGTAGGGTTGGAGGGCATAAGTCGAAATATGCAGGCCCAGACAACAGCTACTTTGTTACAGTACAACAATTAAGTCTCACAAAGCTGTCTAGTGATAATCATACTTAGCAGTCACAAGTTACACTAACAAATGGTCCCCCTGATAATCATAGTTTTGGGTTGGCATAGCACTTCATTTGACCAACTAAATCAAGTTGGCGCAACAATCTCGTACATTGAGGCCAAGTGGTCTTGAGGGAAAGTGATAACCAGACCTGGGTTCATATACTATTTGAAATATTTCAGATAATTGAGCGTTTGGTTTAGACTTCTCGGAGTTCCAGATGGGCAGGGTTTGAACCTTTGGGACCTTTTCTGTTAGTTCCATGTCAACAGGTAAGCTCCATCAAGCACAGCTAACGTATACGGAATCATTTAGTATATTAATATACATTGAGTGTACAAAACATTAGGAACACCCTCCTAATATTGAGTTGCACCCCTTTTTGTCCTCAGAACAGCCTCAATTTGTCGGGTCATGGACTCTACAAGGTGTTGAAAAGTGTTCCACAGGTAAGCTGGCCCATGTCGACTCCTATGCTTCCCACAGCTGTGTCAAAATGGCTGTATGTGTCACGGATCCCCCCGGTACTGATGCTCATTCTGTTCACCAGTTCTACGTCACTGGCTTTCTAGGCTTCACTGAACCTGAATCATTATCATCAACCCCGGACTGTCTTGTCTGATTACACACCTGGTTCCCATTTCCCCTGATTAGAATGTTATATATGTGCCCTCTGTTCCCTCTGTCTTTGTCGGTTATTGTTCCCATGTCCGTTGGTGGTGTGAGTACCTACGCGTTGGTGCAGCTGTTATGTTGCGTGCTTTATATATTGTGTATTACGGGTCTCGTCCCGTGTCGTTCAACGAGGTTTACCTCGCTCTTTTGTTTGGGTACAGCCCTGTTTATTTGTATACGTGTTTGTTTTGGGTGTATTAAAAACCCCTATTGTGTTTTCCTGCGCCTGTCTCCAAATCCTTTATACCAGCGTGACAGGATGTGCTTTGGGCAGTGGACCATTCTTGATACACATGGGAAACCCAACATCGTTGCAGTTCTTGAAACATTCAAACCGGTGTGCCTGGCACCTACTACCATATCCTGTTCAAAGGCACTTAAATATTTTGTCTTGCCCATTCACCCCCTCAGAATGGCACACATACACAATCTATGTCTCAATTGTCTCAAGGCTTAAAAACCATTCTTTAACCCGTCTCCTCTCCTTCATCTACACTAATTGAAGTGGATTTAACAAGTGACATATATAAGGGATCATAGCTTGCACCCGGATTCACATTGTCAGTCTGTCATGGAAAGCAGGTTTTCTTAATATTTTGTACACTCAGTGTATATCCACATCTTTTCAGAGACGAGAAGGTACAATTTTACAAAGCAAAAAATGTTGTACACTCAGTGTATGATTATATGAATAATTTAATATATCGTATTTGAACCCAGATCTGGTGGTAACATGTAACATGTTTATTTTGATGATGTCTAGTAAGGGAAGAAAATCAGAATGGACTAAATATAATCCAACTGATTATTTATTTTCTTTTGACGATTTTAGTTGGTGTTGTTGGCTGTTCGTCTGCTTAAAATCTAAGCTTGCATCTTCTCCATTGTCATCAAATGAATAGTATCAGGCATTCACCAGCAGAGGTCAATGCCTTCATTTATATCACAGATCGAAACAACTGTTTCTCATTATTGATCCCACTGTGAGTGTTAAATTCCACATCAGTTTGCCATGATTTAGACACTAACGAGTGTATCTGCTCTATTAAAGGGAAGCAAATACCTGAAAAACACAGAATCCCCTGTCTTAAGAATACTGTCATATCGGCCTGACATATATACGTATAGGCCTGAAATATATACATGACATATCGGCCTGAAATATATACCTGTCAGGCATAACATATAAACCTGTTATGTAGGCCTGAAATAAACTCAGCAAAAAAAGAAACGTCCTCTCACTGTCAACTGCGTTTATTTATCAGCAAACTTAACGTGTCAATATTTGTATGAACATAGCAAGAATCAACAACTGAGACATGAATTGAACAAGTTCCACAGACACGTGACTAACAGAAATGTAATAATGTGTCCCTGAACAAAGGGGGGGTCAAAATCAAAAGTAACAGTCAGTATCTGGTGTGGCCACCAGCTGCATTAAGTACTGCAGTGCATCTCCTCCTCATGGACTGCAACAGATTTGCCAGTTCTTGCTGTGAGATGTTACCCCACTCTTCCACCAAGGCACCTGCAAGTTCCCGGACATTTCTGGGGGGAATGGCCCTAGCCCTCACCCTCCGATCCAACAGGTCCCAGATGTGCTCAATGGGATTGAGATCCGGGCTCTTCGCTGGCCATGGCAGAACACTGACATGACAGGAAATCACGCACAGAACGAGCAGTGTGGCTGGTGGCATTGTCATGCTGGAGGGTCATGTCAGGATGAGCCTGCAGGAAGGGTAACACATGAGGGAGGAGGATGTCTTCCCTGTAACGCACAGTGTTGAAATTGCCTGCAATGACAACAAGCTCAGTCCGATGATGCTGTGACACACCGCCCCAGACCACGACGGACCCTCCACCTCCAAATCGATCCCGCTCCAGAGTACAGGCCTCGGTGTAACGCTCATAAAACGATAAAGGGTTGGTGAGACAAAACTGCGACTCGTCAGTGAAGAGCACTTTTTGCCAGTCCTGTCTGGTCCAGTGATGGTGGGTTTGTGCCCATAAGTGACGTTGTTGCCGGTGATGTCTGGTGAGGACCTGCCTTACAACAGGCCTACAAGCCCTCAGTCCAGCCTCTCTCAGCCTATTGCGGACAGTCTGAGCACTGATGGAGGGATTGTGCGTTCCTGGTGTAACTCGGGCAGTTGTTGTTGCCATCCTGTACCTGTCCTGCAGGTGTGATGTTCGGATGTACCGATCCTGTGCAGGTGTTGTTACACGTGGTCTGCAACTGTGAGGACGATCAGCTGTCCGTCCTGTCTTCCTGTAGTGCTGTCTTAGGCGTCTCACAGTATGGGCATTGCAATTTATTGCCCTGGCCACATCTGCAGTCCTCATGCCTCCTTGCAGCATGCCTAAGGCACGTTCACGCAAATGAGCAGGGAGCCTGACCGTCTTTCTTTTGGTGTTTTTCAGAGTCAGTAGAAAGGCCTCTTTAGTGTCCTAGGTTTTCATAACTGTGACCTTAATTGCCTACAGTCTGTAAGCTGTTAGTGTCTTAATGACCGTTCAATAGGTGCATGTTCATTAATTGTTTATGGTTCATTGAACAAGCATGGGAAACAGTGTTTAAACCCTTTACAATGAAGATCTGTGACGTTTCTTTTTTTGCTGAGTTTATATACCTGAAATATATACCTGTCAGGCCTAACATATAAACCTGTTATACAGGCCTGAAATATATACCTGACATATAAACCTGTTATATAGGCCTGAAATATATACCTGACATATCGGCCTGACATATATACCAGACATATAGGCCTGACATATATACCTGACATATAGGCCTGAAATATATACTTGTCAGGCCTAACATATTATATAGGCCTGAAATATATACATGAAATATATACCTGTCATATCGGCCTGACATATACACCTGACATATAAACCTGTCATATCAGCCTGACACATATACCTGACATATAGGCCTAAAATATATACTTGTCAGGCCTGACATATAAACCTGTTATATAGGCCTGAAATATATAACCGACATATAAACCAGTTATATAGGCCTGAAATATATACCTGACATATATACCTGTCATATCGGCCTGACATATACACCTGACATATAAACCTGTCATATCATTCTGACACATATACCTGACATATAGGCCTGAAATATATACTTGTCAGGCCTAACATATAAACCTGTTATATAGGCCTGACATATAAACCTGACATATACACCTGACATATAAACCTGTCATATCAGCCTGACACATATTCCTGACATATATGCCTGACATATATACCTGACATATAGGCCTGAAATATATACCTGTCAGGCCTAACATATAAACCTGTTATATAGGCCTGAAATATATACCTGTCAGGCCTAACATATAAACCTGTTATATAGGCCTGAAATATATACCTGTCAGGCCTAACATATAAACCTGTTATACAGGCCTGGAATATATACTTGAAATATATACCTGTCAGGACCAACATATAAACCTGTTATATAGGCCTGAAATATATACCTGAAATATATACCTGTCAGACCTAACATATAAACCTGTTATATAGGCCTGAAATATATACCTGACATATAAACCTGTTATATATGCCTGAAATATATGCCTGGAATATATACCTGACATATAGGCCTGACATATATACCTGACATATAGGCCTGACATATATACCTGACATATAGGCCTGACATATATACCTGACATAGAGGCCTGAAATACATATCTGTCAAGCCTGACATATAGGCCTGACATATATACCTGACATATAGGCCTGAAATATATACCTGTCAAGCCTGACATATACACCTGACATATAAACCTGTCATACAGGCCTGTCATATATACCTGACATATAAATATACCTTAACACGTATATAGACTTCTTAATATACAAAGACATAAATATGTTTGTCCAACCACCAACAAAGTATTTTCCCAAAACACGTCTGTGTTAGTTTGTGACCAATAAATTCAATATCTAAAGACTAGGCCTACTCTCAGTGTGTTATTATATGCCCTTAAAACCCTGCTCAAAGACTTTAAATGAAGAGTATTGAGTTGAGTATGCCAGTTCTTCATAAAACCCTGACCTTACTCATGGCTTATATCAATCAGTCTGCTGGGGGATTTGTAGTTGAATGTTGGATGACACTTCAATATATCCTTAATAAGGGAACAATACAGTCACAACCTACTGGCACAGACGTCAATTCAACAACATTCAACATGAATTCATTATTACTATCTGTGTTGGTGTTGTGTGACTATGGCACATCATAGTAATCCATGGACAGACACTGATTAAAGGAATGGTTCACCCAAATTAGAAAATGACATCGCCCTACCCTGTAAGCAGTCTATTGTCAAGGTATGACACCGATCCATGCTTTGGTTTTGTTTACCTGTCATCTGTTTCAAATGCTAACTTTGAACATTTGTTGCACAAATCCAATGCAAGTCAATTATATAAGTATATGAACAACTTAATGTAAAGTGATACAAAGTCGAAAAGGGTAATATGTAAACTTTTTAAGTACTTGAAAGTAACAGTGCTTCTGCAACAGAGTCGGAAACTGTGCCCATTTCAACACAGTAAGCAGAAACTGCCATGTACATAAAGTATGTGAAGAGCGTTTGTTTCACCGGGGAGGGAACTTTTCAGAACCCTGGCGTCCACACCCACTAGACAGACATGTTGACAAATGAGCACAGTAGGCCCCTCTCCAAAGTCTCCTTGAATATCGGGTTACTGTCTACTTAGTCTTAGCTCCTCGACCAGTATCTTAAATCTGCTGCTTTCCAATACGAAAGCACTTCAGGTGATTTACATAGCAATGATTTAAACGGCGCTGGAGCCATGACCTGGCGTTAGCAATAAAAAACGGAGAAATACTGTCGAAACCGCCGCTATCACCTGATTGCTTTTTAACCATCATTAGTCTTGAGGGACAGGCTTCTCAAAGCGTCGTCAGTGAGAAGTTACCGCAGCAATGGGTAAACATGGGAATGAGAAAGGAATTAGAGAGAGAGAGAGAGAGAGAAGTAGGGATAAATCAATGGGTGGGAGGCTCGTTATGAAGCAGATTATTGCAGACAGTGTTGGTAATTAGCGTGGAATGGTAATTTAGCTCCAGGATGTGCTAGGAACCGACTGGGTTGGAAGGTTGAACCAGTCTGAGCTCATTAAAATGCAGGAGACAGAGGATGGAGAACGAAAGGGAGGTTGCACTACAGTGTGCTCAGTCATGCCAGAGAATTCATATAATGACAAGATGCTCATGTCTCATCCCTAATAAACGGAGTCGTTGGCCAAAAGGCAGGACGGCAGGTGACAAACTTAGGTCCAAAATAAGCCCATAGAATTTGGATTTGGCAAGATTTTGGGGAGAGTGAAACCTCTCGCTTCGCCCCTTCCTGTCTGGTCATGCTTTTATGCCCCATAGGGCTAGCGTAGGGATTACATAATAGGCACTGATTCAAAGTATAGCAGCATTATTAACCATTTTATTAGTCTTTATTCAGTGTTTTCTTACTCATATGTGATCACAATAAACAAATCATGTTCAAAAGAAGACACTGAATAAAGGCCGAACAAATGGCTAATAATACAAAATAGATGCCTGATATATATGTCATTGTGAAGTATCACAATGCTGGTTGATGATACAGTAACAGAGGCCCAAGAGCTGGAAAGACCAGGACCAACAAAGTCCGCAAATACTGTTATAAGGTATGGGTTCATAAGATGATTAGGGTTGCAAAATCCCCTGCTTTTCCAGAAATCCTGGTTGAAGGATTCCCGGATTTCCTCCTTATTCCCCCGTAATTCAAGGAATCTTACAACCAGAATTTCTGGAAAACAGGAGCATATTGGGAAACTAGTTGGGAATTTTGCAACCATAATCCTAACTGACTGGACAGCTCTAACAAGAGGGCTATATGGACCACGCCTTCTCCAATGGCAGCAATAAGGATAATACCGATTAATAACCAGAAAGAATATGACCAAGTAATAATCTCATCATGACACATGGGCCTTAGAGTAACTTTTGGTGCAACAGCCTACCTAATTAAACTGTCACTGGCTAGTATATGCACAAGGTTGCACAGGGAGTGGTACGTAAATACCTACAGTATTTAATGTGAAGTCACAGAAATCTGCAGACATTTCGGAGCCACTCTACTTGAAGGGTGTATAGGCCTACTAGGGCATTCATGACACCCTTTTCTACCAAACGATGACAAAAAATGACATTTTAAATACCTCAACAATGATTTAAGATTAATTTACCAGTTGCTGTTGAGGTACATTTATCACATGCTACTTCTCCAACCTTGCAGTGCCCTGGTGGGCTACCCCACTTGTGCAATCTATCTTGTTGGGGCGAGTGACACTTTGAATTTACAATGGCCAGCCCCAAGTCATTTTATTTTTTTCTCTTTCTTCATGCTATTTGCCCCATGACTCATGCATGCTTTGTTGACTATGAACTTGCTTGTTTACCCGACCGTGTGGCAGACAATGTTTGTTCCCACACTTGCAACTCTGACTCTCTATTGGTTACACAGTCTTTTGGCCTCCCATCCCATTCTAACCACCTCTTGTCAGCTTTGTATTCATGTTACCTGATGAAATTGCTGCACAATATGATCTTATTACCATCTGATGCACATTTAAAAATCAACACTGCAAAGCTCTCCCTGTCCTCTGCCATGCCCTGATTGTATTAATGCTGATGATATCTGGAAATGTGCATGTACCCCCTGGCCCATCTACTGTTGCTAGCCCCAATTCTGACTTGTGCTCTGATTTCTGCTTCACTGATTTCTGCTCTTTTAAAAGTCTGGGTTTTCTGAACGTTAACACTAGAAACGTATTACCAAAAATATACCAATTGAAAGTGTTGGTTCACAGCTCCAATCCAGATGTGTTGGTCATTACTGAGATGTGGTTTAAGAAAGAGTGTTTTGAACACTGATGTTAACCTTTCTGGTTCTAACCTTTTTTAGCTAGACAGATTTTCCAAAGGTGGTGGACTGGCAATATTTACCAAGGAACAACTTCTGTGCTCAGTGCAAGTCTGTCCCCAAACAATTTGATTGGCTGGTTTTAAGCATTAAGCTTTCAAATAGCTCTTTGTTGACTGTTGCTGGGTGTTATCATCCACCATAAGCACCGGTCTGTACCCTACCTGGCCTAAGCTTTCTCCTGGCCCCTTACACTAAGTCTGAATTTCTCCAGCTAGGTGACCTAAACTCCCTGAATAAGTTCTAAAGCAATGGGACTCCCTAAATCTTTCTCAGGTTATTACCAATCCCACAAGGTATGACTCCAAATACCCAGAAAAGGTTACACTCCTTGATGTTATCCTCACAAATAATCCTGATAGGTATCAGTCTGGTGTTTTCTGTAATGAACTTAGTGATCCCTGTTTTACAGCCTGTATTCGTAATGGCTGCTCAGTTAAACGACCTGTCCTGCTAAAAAACTGCCTTCCTTCATGACCTGGCCTCTGTAAATTGGTATAGAATCCGCTTGGAAATGTTGTTTTTATATTTTCAGTGGTGCTTTTAACAAACACGCCCCCATAAAGAAAATTTGAATTAAAGAGGTTAGACCGTGATCTGACAAAGTTACTCCACCTCAAAAATTACATTTGGCAAAAGGCTCGGCACAAGCACACTCAGGCTGACTGGCTCTCTTTCAGGCAAATTAGAAATAAGTGCAGACAGGCTATAGGGAAGACTAAAGTTAGTTACTTTAAGCAGGGTCTAACCCCAAGAAGTTCTGGAAAATGAGAATAAACCCTCCTCCTCACAGCTGCCCATGTCCTCTTAAAGTTGATGATGTGGTTGTTACTGCCAAGGAGCGCATGGCTGAGCTCTTTAATCGCCACTTCATTAAGTCAGGATTCCTATTTGACTCAGCCGTGCTTCCTTGCCCTTCCAACATTTTCTCATCTCCCAGCCCTTCTAATGCGTCTAGCCTCGATGCTCCTCCCTCTTTTTCCCCTTCCCCGGTACAAAGTTTCTCCCTGCAGGCGGTCACTGAGTCTGAGACGTTAAAGGAGCTCCTAAAAGATGCATTCTTCTTTAAGGTTGCAGCCCCTATAATCGCTAAGCCTATCTCTAACCTTTTTAACCTATCTCTCCTCTCTGGGGAGGTTCCCATTGCTTGGAAGGCAGCCATGGTGTGTCCTTTATTTAAAAGGGGAGATCAATCTGATCCTAACTGTTATAGGCCAATTTCTATTTTACCCTGTTTATCAAAAGTGTGGGAATAACTTGCCAATAATCAACTGACTGGCTTCCTTGATGTCTATAGATGTCACGCCCTAATCGGTTTCACCTGTCCTTGTGCTTGTCACCACCCCCCTCCAGGTGTCGCCCATCTTCCCCATTATCCCCTCTGTATTTATACCTGTGTTTTCTGTCTGTCGGTTGCCAGTTCGTCTTGTTTTGTTCAAGCCTACCAGCGTTTTGTCTCAGCTCCTGTTTTTTCCTAATCTCTCTTTTTCTCGTCCTCCTGGTTTTTGACCTTTGCCTGTCCTGACCCAGTACCCGCCCGCCTGACCACTGCCTGTCTCTGTCCCTGAGCCTGCCTGCCGCCCTGTACCTTGGCCTCTGCTCTGGATTATCGACCCCTGCCTGCCTTGACATGTCGTTTACCTGCCCCGGTGGTTACAATAAACATTGTTACTTCACACAGTCTGCACTTGGGTCTTACCTTGAATCCTGATAATAGTATTCTCTCTGGTATGCAATCTGGTTTCTGCTCAGGTTATTGATGTGTCACTGCAATCTTAAAGGTCCTAAATGATGTCACCATTGCCCTTGATTCTAAGCAATGTTGTGCTGCTATTTTAATTGACTTGGCCAAAGCTTTTGATACGGTAGAGCATGACATTCTTGTGGGCCGGCTAAAGAGTATTGGTGTCTCTGAGGGGTATTTGGCCTGGTTTGCTAACTACCTCGAGTGCAGTGTATAAAGTCAGAACTGCTGTCTCAGTCACTGCCTGTCACCAAGGGAGTACCCCAAGGCTCGATCCTAGGCCCCACGCTCTTCTCAGTTTACATCAACAACATAGCTCAGGCAGTAGGTAGCTCTCTCATCCATTTATAGGCAGATGATACAATTTTATACTCAGCTGGCCCCTCTCCAGATTTTGAGTTAAACACTATACAACAAAGCTTTCCTAGTGTCCAACAAGCTTTCTCTGCCCTTAACCTTGTTCTGAACACTTCCAAAACAAAGGTCATGTGGTTCGGTAAGAAGAATGCCCCTCTCCCCACCAGTGTGATTACTACCTCAGAGGGTTTAGAGCTTGAGGTAGTCACCTCATAAAAGTACTTGAGAGTATGGCTAGATGTCACTCCCTTTGGTTCCTTCCCCAGGCGTCATTGTTGCTGTTTCCTGTCTGTGCGTTGTTCGTGTTTCTTGTTATGTTTCATTTATTTATTAAAACACTCACTCCCTGAACTTGCTTCCCGACTCTCAGTGCACATCGTTACATCGGCAGGTAAGGGTGCTCTCGAGCAGCTAGATGGGCTTTACCATTCAGGCATCAGATTTGCCACCATTGCTCCTTATAGGACACATCACTGCACTCTATACTCCTCTGTAAACTGGCCATCTCTGTATACCCGACGCAAGACCCACTGATTGATGCTTATTTATAAAACCATTTTAGGCCTCAGTCCCCCCTATCTGAGATACCTACTGCAGCCCTCATCCTCACCCATTCTGCCAGTCACATTCTGTTAAAGGTCCCCAAAGCACACACATCCCTGGGTCGCTCCTCTTTTCAGTTTGCTGCAGCTAGTGACTGGAACGAGCTCCAAAAAACACTCAAACTGGACAGTTTTATCTCCATCTCTTCATTCAAACACTCAATCATGGACACTCTTAATGGCACTACTCGATGCTTCGCGTGATGTATTGTTGTCTCTACCTTCTTTCCCTTTGTGCTGACTTCTATGCCTATGTACCATGCTTTATGCTGCTATTATGTTATGCTGCTGCCATGCTGTGTTGCTACCGTGTTGTCATGTTGTATTGCTACCATGCTGTGTTGTCATGTGTTGCTGCCATGCTGTGTAGTTATCTCTAGGGTCTCTTCATGTAGTGTTGTGGTGTCTCTCTTGTCGTGATGTGTATTTTGTCCTACTTTTTTAAATGTTATTCCAGCCCCCGTCCCCGCAGGACGCCTTTTGCCTTTTAGTAGGCCGTCATTCTAAATAAGAATTTGTTCTTAACTGACTTGCTTCGTTAAATAAAACTCTCAGCTGTTTACCCCACAAAAAGTGGCGGGGTTCCCACTTTATTGTTTAAATCCTAGAGTAATGATACATGTGGTATTTTTCTGAATATAGGGCAGAGTTCTCTAAATATGGAGCTATGGGTTCAGACATTGATGTGTGCCGACTGGAGAGCATGTGGTTCAGGAATGGAAGTTTCTACTTTGTAAGGGATGTGAGTGTGCACAGTAATGCATTTGAAAGGAGCTGTCATCTTTTTTGTTCCTCTGTGCATAGATTTTTGAGAATCATATGACAAAGTCATATTCTCTTTGTGCCAGGTCACGTTGGAGGGAAAGAGAGTAGGCCTACTATGGATGGTTGTAACCTAATCTGTCACAAATTACACCCTATTTCTTATGTAGTGCACTACTTTTGACCATAGCTCTACTCTTAGAAAAAAAGGTGCTATCTAGAAACTTAAAAGGTTATTCGGCTGTCCCCATAGGAGAACCCTTTGAATAACCCTTTTGGTTCCATTCTACAGAGGGTTCTACATGGAACCAAAAAGGGTTCTACCTGGCACCAAAAAGGGTTCTCCTATGGGGACTACCGAGGAACTCTTTTGGAACCCTTTTTCAAAGAATGTATTTCACTGTCTAGGGCATAGGGTGCCATTTGGGACTCAGCCCTACCACATGCTAATCCATGTCCCGTTTCGCTCTGTAGACACTGTTCGGGTGTTCCATTGTTTAGCTGGAATGGAAGGTTCGTATCCTGTATATTTGAATGTGATACACTACATGACCAAAAGTGTGTTGACAACTGCTCGTCGAACATCTCATTCCAAAATCATAGGCATTAATATGTTCCGCCATTGTTGCTATAACAGCCTCAACTCTTTTGGGAAAGCTTTCCACTAGATGTTGGAACATTGCTGCGGGGACTTGCTTCCATTCAGCCACAAGAGCATTAGTGAGGTCGGGCACTGATATTGGGCAATTAGGCCTGGCTTGCAGTCGGTGTTCCAATTCATCCCAAAGGTGTTCAATGGGGTTGAGGTCAGGGCTCTGTGCAGGCCCGTCAAGTTCTTCCACACCGATCTCGACAAACCATTTCTGAATCGTCCTCACTTTGTGTATGGGGGCATTGTCATGGTGAAACAAGAAAGGGCCTTCCACAAGTTGGAGGCACAGAATCGTCTAGAATGTCATTGTATGCTGAAGCGCTAAGATCTTCCTTCACTGGAACTAAGGGGCCTAGCCTGAACCATGAAAAACAAACCACTATTCCTCCTCCACCAAACTTTACTGTTGGCACTATGCATTCGGGCAGGTAGCCTTCTCCTGGCATCCGGCAAACCCAGATTCATTCGTCGTACTGCCAGATGGTGAAGCGTAAATCATCACTCCAGAGAACGCGTTTCCACTGCTCCAGAGTCCAATGGTGGCGAGCTTTACACCACTCTAGCCGACGCTTGGTATTACGCTTTGTAATCTTAGGCTAGTATGCGACTGCTCGGCCATGTAAACCCATTTCATGAAGCTGACAAACAGTTATTGTGCTGACCTTGCTTCCAGAGGCAGTTTGGAACTCGGTAGTGAGTGTTGCAACCGAGGACAGACAATTATTTTGCACTAAGTGGTTCAGCACTCGGCGGTCCCCTTTCTGTGAGCTTGTGTAGCATACCACTTCCCAGCTGAGCCATTGTTGCTGCTAGATGTTTCCACTTCACAATAACAGCTCTGTCAGAGCATAAATTTGACTAACTCAAATCAAATCAAAGTTTATTTGTCACGTTCGCCGAATACAACAGGTGTTGACCTTACAGTGAAATGCTTACTTATATGCTCTAACCAACAGTGCAATTTAAAAAAAAGTATTAGGTGAACAATAGGTAAGTAAAAAGACAGAGAAAAATAACAGTAGCGAGGCTATATACAGGCACCGGTTAGTCGGGCTGATTGAGGTAGTATGTAGATGGTTATGGTTAAAGTGACTATGCATATATGATAAACAGAGAGCAGCAGTTGCGTAAAAGAGGGGATGGCAGGTGGTGGGATGTGGGACACAATGCAGATAGCCCGGGTAGCCAATGTGCGGGGGCACCGGTTGGTCGGTCTAATTGAGGAAGTATGTACATGAATGTATATCAAATCAAATCAAATTTTATTGGTCACATACACAAGGTTAGCAGATGTTAATGCGAGTGTAGCGAAATGCTTGTGCTTCTACTTCCGACCATGCAGTAATATCTAACAAGTAATCTAACAATTTCACAACAACTACCTTATACACACACGTGTAAAGGAATGAATAAGAATATGTACATATAAATATATGAATGAGCGATGGCATAGGCAAGATGCAGTAGATGGTATAGAGTACATTATATACATATGAGATGAGTAATGTAGGGTATGTAAACATTATATAAAGTGCATTGTTTAAAGTGGTTAGTGATACATTTATTACATACATTTTTCATTATTAAAGTGGCTAGAGATGAGTCAGTATGTTGGCAGCAGCCACTCAATGTTAGTGATGGCTGTTTAACAGTCTGATGGCCTTGAGATAGAAGCTGTTTTTCAGTCTCTTGGTCCCAGCTTTGATGCACCTGTTCTGACCTCGTCTTCTGGCTGAAAACGGGGTGAACAGGCAGTGGCTCGGGTGGTTATTGTCCATGAATTTTTTTTTGGCCTTCCTGTGACATCGGGTGATGTTGGTGTCCTTGAAGGCAGGTTATTTTCCTCACACCACACTCCGAGGGCCCCCACCTCCTCCCTGTAGGCCGTCTCGTCTTTGTTGGTAATCAAGCCTACCACTGTAGTGTCGTCTGCAAACTTGATGATTGAGTTGGAGGCGTGCATGGCCACGCAGTCATGGGTGAACAGGGAGTACAGGAGAGGGCTGAGAACGCACCCTTGTGGGGCCCCAGTGTTGAGGATCAACGGGGTGGAGATGTTGTTTCCTACCCTCACCACCTGGGGGCGGCCTGTCAGAAAGTCCAGGACCCACTTGCACAGGGCGGGTCGAGACCCAGGGACTCAAGCTTAATGATGAGTTGGAGGGTACTATGGTGTTAATTGCAGAGCTGTAGTCGATGAACAGCATTCTTACATAGGTGTTCCTCTTGTACAGATGGGTTAGGGCAGTGTGCAGTGTGATTGCGATAGCGTTGTCTGTGGACCTATTGGGGCGGTAAGCAAATTAGAGTGGGTCTAGAGTGTCAGGTAGAGTGGAGGTGATATGATCCTTGACTAGTCTCTCAATGCACTTCATGATGACGGAAGTGAGTGCTATGGGGCGATAGTCGTTTAGCTCAGTTACCTTAGCTTTCTTGGGAACAAGAACAATGGTGGCCCTCTTGAAGCATGTGGGAACAGCAGACTGGGATAAGGATTGATTGAATATGTCCGTAAACACACCAGCCAGCTGGTCTGCGCATACTCTGAGGACGTGGCTAGGGATGCCGTTAGGGCCGGCAGCCTTGCGAGGGTTAACACGTTTAAATGTTTAACTCACGTTGGCTGCGGTAAAGGAGAGTCCGCAGGTTTTGGTAGTGGGCCGTGTCAGTGGCACTGTATTGTCCTCAAAGCGAGCAAAGAAGTTTAGTTTGTCTGGGAGCAAGACATCGTGGTCCGCGACGGGGCTGGTTTTCTTTTTGTAGTCCGTGATTGACTGTAGACCCTGCCACATACCTCTCGTGTCTGAGCCGTTGAATTGCGACTCTACTTTGTCTCTATACTGACGCTGGGAATAGCTACACTGTATTTGGTCATGTTTCCGGTCGCCTTGCCCTGATTAAAAGCAGTTATTCGCGCTTTCAGTTCTGCACGAATGCTGCCATCAATCCACTGTTTCTGGTTGGGGAAGGGTTTAATTGTCGCCGTGGGTACAACATCAACGATGCACTTGCTAATAAACTCGCTCCCTGAATCAGCGTATACATCAATGTTGTTATTCGACAATATCCTGAACATATCCCAGTCCACGTGATCAAAGCAATCTTGAAGCGTGGAATCAGATTGGTTGGACCAGTATTGAACAGACCTGAGCACGGGCGTTTCCTGTTTTAGGTTCTGTCTATAGGCTGGGAGCAAAGAAATGGAGTCGTGGTCAGATTTTCCCGAAAGGAGGGCGAGGGAGGGCTTTGAGTGCATCGCGGAAGTTAGAGTAACAATGATCCAGAATTTTTCCAGCCCGGGTCAAGCATTCAAAATGTTGATAAAATTTAGGGAGCCTTGTTTTCAGATTAGCCTTGTTAAAATCCCCAGCTACAATAAATGCAGCCTCAGGATATGTGGTTTCCAGTTTACATAGAGTCCAATGAAGTTCTTTCAGGGCCGTCGAGGTGTCTGCTTGGGGGGGGATGTACACGACTGTGGTTATAATCGAGGAGAATTCTCTTGGTAGATAATGCGGTCAGCATTTGATTGTAAGGAATTCTAGGTCAGGTGAACAAAAGGACTTGAGTTCCTGTATGTTGTTAGGATCACACCACGACTCGTTAATCATAAGGCATACAACCCCGCCCTTCTTCTTACCAGAGAGATGTTTGTTTCTGTTGGTGCGATGCGTGAAGAAACCAGGTGGCTGTCCCAACTCTGATAACGTATCCCGAGTGAGCCATGTTTCCGTGAAACAGAGAATGTTACAATCTCTGTCTTTCTGGAAGCCAACCCTTGCTCGGATTTCGTCTACCTTGTTGTCAAGAGACTGGACATTGGCTAGTAGTATACTCGGGAGCGGTGGGCGACGTGCCCGTCTACAGAGCCTGACCAGAAGACAGCTCCGTCTGCCCATTCTGCGGCGCCGTTGTTTTGGGTCACCTGCTGGGATCCGATCCATTGTCCTGGGTGGTAGACCAAACAGAGACCAAACAGCTTCGGGAAAGTCGTATTCCTGGTCGTAATGTTGGTAAGTTGACGTTGCTCTTATATCCAATAGTTCCTCCCGGCTGTACGTATTAAGACTTAATATTTCCTGGGGTAACAGTGTAAGAAATAATACATTAAAAAAACTAAATAATGCATAGTTTCCTAAGAACGCGAAGCGAGGTGGCCATCTCTGTCGACGCCGGATATATAGTTAAAGTTATTATGCATATATGATAAACAAATCACTTCTATGCTCGAAGTAGAGGTTAATGGTTCACTGTCTCAGGCAAAACCAATGAGTTGTGGCATTCCGCAGGGGAGCGTGCTTGGGCCTCTGCTGTTTTTATTGTATGTTAACGATATGAAAGATGTTTGTTCTTGACTTATTTTTCTTTATGCGGATGACTCTACACTTCTGCTGTCTCACAAAAGTAAAACTATGTTGGAGAGCATACTTAGCACAGAGCTTACTAACATTAGCATATGGCTTGGAGATAATAAGCTATCTCTGCAATTTTGGATCCAGACCTAAATTGAGTAGGTCCTCTGAAATCAGAGTGGAGTTAGGGGGTGAGATGCTGACTACTAAAACCACTGTTAGCTACCTGGGATGTATCCTTGATGGAAGCTTGGGAGGTGTGAGCATGGCCAATAAAGTGCTAGGGAAGGTTAATGCCAGGACTAAGTTTTTGGCTAGAAAGTCCAAGCTGCTTGATAAGGACTCCCTGAAAGTGCTAGACACTGCCCTCATTCAATGCCATTTTGACAACGCTAGTACTTCCTGGTTTGGGGGCTTATCTAAACGTATGAAGGGGACGCTCCAGATAGCCCAGAATAAGCTGATCAGGGTAGTATTGAAGGTTAGTCCACATACTCACATAGGCAGGATCAGCTTTCAGGAACTGAACTGGCTGCCTGTTGAGGCTAGAATGTCCCAGATTAGACTAGGTTTGGTTTACAGGAGTATTTATGCTCCTGCGGCCAGATATCTAAGTGTTTACGTTCCTCATGTTAGGGATGCACACAATCACAGCACCAGATCAGGTGTTGCTGATCTGTGCTTTTACAGGTTCAGGAGTAATGCTGGGAAAGGTACTTTCTTGTATACTGGAGCCTCAGAATGGAATGAGTTGCCTCTGCCCATTAAAACAACGTTCTCTCTGGTAGCTTTAAAAATAAAGTAAAAATATGTTTGATGTCTTCTGTGCCCATATGAATAACCCCTATGATGTAACTGCAATGATGAGATAGATGTTCTTCTTCTCAGTTTTTTATTATTATTTCACTGCCATACTGTGTTTAACTGTGTTCGATCTTATCTCAGGAGGACCACAATGGAAATAAGTCCCAGACTTTATTGTGTGTTATCCTCGATGATTTTACTTATGTGCATGTATGGCTTTTGAAGTTTTGTGTGCTTGTTTTTTTTAAATGGTTGAATTACTAAACTAAACTACTAAAGGACACCAATAAGAAGAAGAGACCTGCTTGGGCCAAGAAACACGAGCAATGGATACTATACCGGTGGAAATTTGTCCTTTGGTCTGATGAGTCCAAAGTTTAGATTTTTGGTACCAACCGCTGTGTCTTTGAGACGCAGAGTAGGTGAACAGATGATCTCCGCCTGTGTGGTTCCCACCATAAAGCATGGAGGAAGTGTGATGATGTGGGGGTGCTTTGCTGTTGACACTGTCTGTGATTTATTTAGAATTCAAGGCACACTTAACCAGCACGGCTTCCATAGCATTCTGCAGTGACATGCCATCCCATCTAGTTTGCGCTTGGTGGGACTGTCATTTGTTTTCAACATAACCCAAAACACACCTCTAGGCTGTGTAAGGGCTATTTGACCAAGAAGGAGAGTGATGGAGTGCTGCATCAGATGACCTGGCCTCCACAATCACCCGACCTCAACCCAATTGAGATGGTTTGGGATAAGTTGGACCGCAGAGTGAAGGAATAGCAGCCAACAAGTGCTCAGCATATGTGCTGTCATCAAGGCAAAGGGTAGCTACTTTGAAGATCTCAAATCTCAAATATATTTTGATTTGTTGAACACTTTTTTGGTAACTGCATGATTCCATATGTGTTATTTCATAGTTTCGATGTCTTCACTTTGATGTCTTCACACTTCGTTGACAGAGTGATGCAGAATGTAAAAAAGGGCTCAACTTACACCACTGTCTCGTATATTCATAAATGAAAGCAATTTACACAAATTAAATTCAGTCAGACGAGCAACATGTTCAACAAAACAATGAACTTGCATTACAGGCGCATAAACCTTAGATACATTCGCAACCAATGGCAAGTGAGAGTATGCATTGTCAATTAAGCTTGGCAGTAAGCCAGAACATAGTTGAGTCAGTCATAATTGAAAAGGTAAAACACCACATTACTTCAGGACATCCATGGGCAATAGCCCAAAAATTGTTCCTTGACCTTGTGTAAAACCAAATCTCCCTCCCATTCAATTCCACATATCTAAATCTGCCTCTCTGCACATTCAAGCTCCTTAGCGGCTACATGACAAAGCGCCCAAGGTAGTGATTCACCTGCTCAGTGTCCCTCCAAATGTCCACGCCGGCAAGTCATTTGTTAGTGCTCCATTATGTCACGTCGCCAAGTGTATTCCATTTGTTATGTGCGCAGGGGTGACGACAGTGGAAATGTTCTTGCTAATTTAATGCCTATTGAGACAGAAGATTGGATGTACTTCAGGGGCCTGCAATGTGTTGCGTGTCGCCAAGCTGCCGATTTCTGCCAGAGATTAATTAAAATGAAATTTTAGGGTGGGGGGGGACCTGTGACAGTCGCCATTTCCCGTCCATATTTCTTCATAATTGGAAATGGAAAGTCTCTCAAGGAGCCCCATGGGCCCTGGTCAAAAGTAGTACACTATATAGGGAGCCATTTGGCATGCACAGGGGATTACTTTGGGAAGCCAAGTTGGGAAAGCTGAGGCAATGAAGGCTTTCACCAGAACCCACTCGTGGTCCTTTGAACACTAAACATGGCGACAAAAGGAAGTTAAATTTGAGATGGGATTTCATTCAGGGATTAGTGCCTACGTGACTCCCTCATCGTTCAATTCATTTTGAGCTGTTCTACATCACAGTCCCATAATTGCCAACTCACTCACTTTGTTGCGTAGGTTAAGTCTCCAAAAATGAACATTGCAGCCACCATTGTGAAATAATAACATTGCAAGATTCCACCCCCCTCCAGGTGTCGCCGACAAGCACAAAGACAGGTGAAACAGATCAGGGTGTGACACCTGGGGATATACTTGTACATCAAGCTACCTCATTCTACAGAAACAGGCCACTGGGCACAGACGTCAATTCAACGTCTATTCCACGTTGGGTCAACGTAATTTAATTGAAATGACGTGGAAACAATGTTGATTCAACCAGCGTGTACCCAGTGAGAGGAGATGGGTTAGATCAGACAAGGTTACTTACTTTAAAGGCCCAGGGCAGCCAAAAACATTATTTCCCAGTGTTTTATATATACTGTATGTCCACACTATGAGGTTGAAATAATACTGTGAAATTGTAAAAATGATAATGCCATTTTAGTGTGAGAGCTGTTTGTAAATACACATTTCAGCTTGTTTTGGTGGGATGGTGTTTTGGCCTGCCTGGTGACATCACCAGAAGGTCAATTAGTTAATAGACCAAAAAGAAAGAGTACCAAACCTTTCTGCCAATAACAGTTCGTTTTCAGTGTTCCTCTCCCCACTCAGATCAGTCGTAGCAAAATTCTTGCTTGACAAATTGCTCTTTGCTAAGAAGCACATTTTTTAAAACCATTTTAATTGATAACAATCACAGTAAAGTACTTCATTGTTACCCAGAGCTTATTTGTGAGTGCAGTGATTGGGGACATTGCCATGTGTAAAGTGCAGTCTTTTGGATTCGATGTTAAGCAGGTGTCCTGACTCTCTGTGGTCACAAAAGATCCCATGGCACTTACCGTAAGAGTAGGGATGTTAACCGCGGTGTCCTTGCTAAATTCCCAATCTGGCCCTTATACGATTATGGCCAGCTAATTATCCCCAGCTTCCAATTGGCTCATTAATCCCCCCTTCTCTCCCGTGTAACTATTCCCCAGGTCGTTGCTATAAATGAGAATGTGTTCTCAGTCAATTTACCTGGTAAAATAATGGTTAAATAAAATACCAAAAATATTTTTGTTAAATGTAAATTAGATCTGTGCAGGGTAACTTCACTAATAATGGCTCACGAAATATTTCTGCCTGTTCAAGGAGAGACTGCACCAAATGTATAGAGCTCCTTTCAGCTATTTCTCCTGTTCGCTCTGTAATCCTTAGTCAAAGGATCAAACATGTTTTTTGCCTTTCTCTCGAGACAGAAGATTACAGGCTGTCACTCCAAGGATTTGGGTCGGACCCATGCTGTCTGCGTTCCTGGTGTCTTATATCCCCTCTGCATGAGTACCAGTTAATGGTAAAAAATAACAGGTATTCATGACGCAATTCCATGCATCTGGGAGCCAAGGTGTCCCATTTCGACAGCTCGAGTAATCGGATGCCATAGTATAGAGACGGTAATACAGCTATATACTTAACATAGCACTTACTTAACGTAACATAAGTAAAACGGTGGAACAAAAATGTCAAGCACTGACGCTTCAATCAGGATTTGGTCCTGTGCAACTTAGTTGGTAGAATGTGGCACTTACAACGCTAGGATTGTGGGTTTGATTCCCGCTGGAGCCGCACGTATGACTGTAAATTGCTTAGGATAAAAGCGTCTTCTAAATGGCATAGATTATATGCCATATGTCTTGAAGACACAACTCCACTATTTACAACAAGGCAATACACAAAGAAAAGAACAAACCCCATTTAGATGCATTAAATGCTTCGATCTATTCTGTGATGTGTTGTAGAGACAGTAAGCTGTTGCAGGTTGTTTATCGTTGTAGGGGGTACTGCCCTGGGGTATGTACGTTTTGTCTTAATGTTGTGACTCATTGTTTGGGCTATCAACAATAGCAAAAGGGCACATAGGTATCTCTATGGAGAACATGGCAAAAGGGTTCATATGCAAGCCTGGGGACCTTGGCTAGTTAATGAAATGATCCACTAGAGGCTGGTGTGAGGTTTTCTGGAGGTTGTGAATACATTATGGTAGCGTTATGTGTGTGGAAAATGGGGTTGAGAAGTCAATGCTTATAATAAACAACATATTTTACGTGGATATACTGTAGGTATCATGTCAGATTTTGCCAAATTAAATGGAAGTTCGACACAATCGAACAGTTTTTTCCCGCATATAATGGCGCCGGAGGGGATGGCTGCCATTTTACAGGCTACTAACCAACTGTGTTATTTTGTTTCGTTTTTAAAAATTAAAAAAAACGAAATAATTTCGTACATAATGTTGCTGCTACCATTGCTGCTAGCATCTCTTATGACCGAAAAGAGCTTCTGGACATCAGAACTGTCACGGCCGTCAACAGAAGTAGACCAAAGCGCAGCGTGGTGAGCGTACATATTCCTTTATTTATATGACGCCGACAAAAACAATAAACAATCCAAAACAACCGTGAAGCTAAAGGCCTAAGTGCCACAAACAAAGTTAACCCCCCACAAAGACAGGTGGGAAAAAGGGCTACCTAAGTATGGTTCTCAATCAGAGACAACGATAGACAGCTGTCCCTGATTGAGAACCCTACCCGGCCAAAACATAGAAATACAAATAATAGAACTAAAGAACATAGAATACCCACCCCAAATTACAGGGCGTGACACGAACAGCGACTACAGTCATGGCCAAAAGTTTTTAGAATGACACAAATATACATTTTCACAAAGTTTGCTGCCTCAGTGTCTTTAGATATTCTTTTCAGATGTTACTATGGAATACTGAAGTATAATTACAAGCATTTCATAAGTGTCAAAGGCTTTTATTGACAATTACATGAAGTTGATGCAAAGAGTCAATATTTGCAGTGTTGACCGTTCTTTTTCAAGACCTCTGCAATGCGCCCTGGCATGCTGTCAATTAACTTCTGGGCCACATCCTGACTGATGGCAGCCCATTCTTGCATAATCAATGTTTGGAGTTTGTCAGAATTTGTGGGTTTTTGTTTGTCCACCCGCCTCTTGAGGATGGACCACAAGTTCTCAATGGTATTAAGGTCTGGGGAGTTTCCTGGCCATGGACCCAAAATCTCGATGTTTTGTTCCCCGAGCCACTTAGTTAGCACTTTTGCCTTATGGCAAGGTGCTCCATCATGCTGGAAAAGGCATTGTTCATCACCAAACTGTTCCTGGACGGTTGGGAGAAGTTGCTCTCGGAGGATGTGGTGGTACCATTCTTTATTCATGGCTGTGTTCTTAGGCAAAACTGTGAGTGAGCCCACTCCCTTGGCTGAGAAGCAACCCCACACATGAATGGTCTCAGGATGCTTTACTATTGGCATGACACAGGACTGATGGTAGCGCTCACCTTGTCTTCTCCGGACAAGCTTTTTTCTGGATGCCCCAAACAATCGGAACTTTGTTGCAACCAGTCAATCCTGACTGGTTGCATTTTTCTTCATCAGAGAAAATGACTTTACCCCAGTCCTCAGCAGTCCAATCCCTGTACCTTTTGCAGATAAGTGTCTTCTTTGCTGCCCTTCTTGACACCAGGCCATCCTCCAAAGGTCTTCGCCTCACTGTGCGTGCAGATGCACTCACACCTGCCTGCTGCCATTCCTGAGCAAGCTCTGTACTGGTGGTGCCCCGATCCCGCAGCTGAATCAACTTTAGGAGACGGTCCAGAGCTTGAAAACTATTACAGACTACAAAGGGAAACCATGCTGTGAGCTGTCCAGTGACGCGAGCCTACCAGTTGAGCTAAATGTATTTTATGCTTGCTTTGAGGCAAGCAACACTGAAGTATGCATGAGAGTACCAGCTGTTCCGGTGTATCTCTGTAGCCGATGTGAGCAATACCTTTAAACATGTCAACATTCCCAAAGTCGCGGGGTCAGAGGGATTACCAGGACGTGTACTCAAAGCATGCGCAAACCAACTGCCAAGTGTCTTCACTGACATTTTCAACCTCTCCCTGTCTGAGTCTGTAATACCAACATGTTTCAAGCAGACCACCATAGTCCCTGTGCCCAAGATAGCGAAGGTAACCTACCTAAATGATTACCGCCCTGTAGTCCTCATGTCGGGTGCCATGAAGTGCTTTGACGTCTGGTCATGGCTCACATCAACAGCATCCTCCCAGATACCCTAGACCCACTCCAATTCGCATACCGCCCCAACAGATCCACAGATGACGCAATCTCAATCGCACACCACACCCTTTTCCACCTGGACAAAAGGAACACCTATGTGAGAATGCTGTTCTTGACTACAGCTCACCATTCAACACCATAGTGCCCACAAATCTCATCACTAAGATAAGAACCCTGGGACTAAACACCTCCCTCTGCAACTGGATCCTGGACTTCATGACGGGCCTCCCCCAGGTGGTAAGTGTAGGCAACAACACATCTGCCACGCTGATCCTCAACACTGGGGCACTTCAGGGGTGTGTGCTTAGTCCCCTCCTGTACTCCCTGTTCACCCACGACTGCGTGACCAAGCACGACTCCAACACCATCATTAGGTTTGCTGACGACACAACAGTGGTAGGCCTGATCACTGACAACAATGAGACAGCCTATAGGGAGGAGGTCAGAGACCTGGCAGTGTAGTGCCAGGACAACAACCTCTCTGTCAATGTGAGCAAGACAAAGGAGCTGATTGTGGATTATAGGAAAAGGAGGGCCGAACAGCCCCCTTAACATCGACGGGACTGAAGTGGAGTGGGTCGAGAGTTTCAAGTTCCTTGGTGTCCACATCACCAACAAACTATCATAGTCCAAAAACACCAGTTGTGAAGAGGGCATGACAACACCTTTTCCCCCTCAGGAGACTGAAAAGATTTGGCATGGGTCCCCAGATCCTCCCCAGTTCTACAGCTGCACCATCGAGATCATCCTGACTGGTTGCATTACCGCCTGGTATGTCAACTGCTCAGCATCTGACCGGAAGGCGCTACAGAGGGTAATGCGTATGGCCCAGTACATCACCCGGGCCAAGCTTCCTGACATCCAGGAACTATATACTAGCCGTCAGAAGAAATTTTCAAAGGCTTCAGTCACCCAAGTCATAGCACCCAAGCTTTTACCCCAAGCCATAAGACTGCTGAACAGTCTTTTTACACTGCTGCTACTCACGGTTTTTATTCATGCATAGTCACTTTACAAATTACCTTGACTAACCTGTACCCCCACACATTGACTCATTACCGGTACACCCTGTATATAGCCTCATTATTGTTATGTACATTTCTTGTGTTACCTTTTTGATTTGATTTTTTTAAACTCTATTTCTTGAACTGCATTGTTGGTTAAGGCCTTGTAAGTAAGCATTGCACGGTAAGGTCTACACCTGTTGTATTCGGCGCGTGTAACATACCATTTGATTTATTTTGTGTAATGATGTTATACACCATCAGATACAACAGAAAATATAACCTCACTCTCACTAGAACTCACCATGAACTACTACCTCAAATTGTACATTTCAGATCATGTATTCAATGATTTCCGGAGGCCCAAGCTAGGAATTGATTTCCCTTTACAGCTAAACTATGTCAAACTTCTCAGACTGAGTGAAATGGATTACCAAGTTGCTCACAGATGACAATAGCTCAAAAATACTAAATCATATCGGTTTGCTCTATAATATTCCCCAACATGAGTCAGAAAATACCTATAATATAACCATATGAAATGGTGACAAAATCCCTCTCGAAACTCAAAAGGGAATCGATAGATTCTGATGCTGCCACAGTGTCTGTGACCAACCATTTGTACTGCAATGCTATACAAGCTGCAAGGAGACCTCCTTATCTGCAAGGAAACTGACTTATCTCTTAATGTAATATACCATGAATAAGGAGTAGAAAACCTATTAATTCAATTGCCACTTTCAATCGGACTTAGAGCAATTTGTTCCACCAAAAACTAATAAAAAATGACACAGCATATGCATCTGTTATTGGTAAATTTCATGGCTCAGTGCAAGTGATTTCCCTGTAACTCCAGATATTAATAATGGAATGACTTCAGTGTTCTATAATATTAATTCTTTGTCTTGATCAAACTGACCATTCATTCACAATTCTTTCACTTTCTAATGTTATGAAAAATAACTCTTCACTTCCTCTATTCTGAGGATACTAGGGTAGCCTATCTTCTCTTTATTATCTTATTTTTGGAGTAACAACTGCTAGTGGAAGAGACAGACCTGATTTGCTGTGAATATGCACATTTTGTAGACCACACAAGCTAGCCTGCATTACATCATGCACCTTAGTAATGCTATTCTGCATCGAGTCGATAATGCTTCTGGCCTTCAGCTAATACCAACGAGCTAATGATTCGATTCTCCCACCCCTGTTTTCTCTGTTATATTCGGGTTGTGTGGGATGTTATACGGTATATTGATCCTTAGTCAGAAATAGTGCAGACATTCTTTGTAAGTCTCACACTGTTTACACATGAGAGACTGCAAAACGACCTGCAAAACGACTAACCAAAATCAAAAACGGACCCTTACCTTAACCAAACATTACCCTAACCCTAACCTAATTTTAACCAATTGTGAAATTAAATATCGGTTTGCAGGTCAGGAGTGTCCGTATAGTATTTTTGGGATAAATGCACACATTTATCCCAATTCTGTGTCCACAGTCATTATGCTATAGCTGAAACAAAGCTTGTAGCTGTACATAAAATATTTTTCTTGTCATGAGACTAGAATTTTTGTTGAAGGAAACTCTAGTCTAAAGTCTGTGTTATGACACTGCCATACACAATTCAACACTGCAGCCTTGAAGTTGAATTGAGGTAACGAGGGAGATAGAGAGCACCTTGAGAGTACCTTGACACAGAAATCAAATCAAAATCAAACCAAGTCACATTATATTTGTCACATGCGCCAAATACAACAGGTGTAGACCTTTCAGTGAAATGCTGACTTACAAACCCTTAACCAACAATGCTGTTTTTAAGAAAAAGTAAGTGTTAAGAAAGTATTTACTAAATAAACCGAAGTAAACAATAAATAAATAAAAATCTAAATAAAATAAAAAAATAAAAAAATAAAATACAAATAATTAAAGAGCAACAATAAAATAACAGTAATGAGACTATATGCAGGGGGTACCGGTACAGAGTCAATGTATGGGGGCAAAGGTTAATTGAGGTAATATGTACATGTGGGTAGAGGTAAAGTGATTATGCATAGATATAAGCAGAGAGTACAGAGGGGGCGGGGGGGGGGGGGGGGATCAATGCAAATAGTCTGGGTTTCCATTTGGTTAGCTGTTCAGGAGTTGTTTAGAAGCATTTTGGACTTAGACTTGGCGCTCCGTTACCGCTTGCCGTGCGGTAGCAGAGAAAACAGTCTATGACTAGGGTGGCTGGAGTTTTTGACAATTTTTAGGGCCTTCCTCTGACACCGTCTGGTATAGAGGAACTGGATGACAGGAAGCTTGGCCCCGGTGATGTACTCGGCCGTACGCACTACCCTCTGTAGTGGCTTGCGGCCAAGCAGTTGCCATACCAGGCAGTGATGCAACCAGTCTGGATACTCTCGACGGTGCAGCTGTAGAACTTTTTGAGGATCTGATGAGCCATGACAAATCTTTTCAGTCTTCTGAGGGAGAATAGGCGTTGTCGTGACCTCTTCACAACTGTCTTGGTGTGTTTGGACCATGACAGTTCGTTGGTAATGTGGACACCAAGGGACATGAAGCTCTAAACCTGCTCCACTACAGCCCCGTCGATGAGAATGGGGGTATGCTCGGCTCTCCTTTTTCTATAGTACACAATCATCTCCTTTGTCTTGATCACGTTGAGGGAGAGGTTGTTATCCTGGCAAAACACTGCCAGGTCTCTGACCTCCTCCCTATAGGCTGTCTCATCGTTCTTGGTGATCAGGCCTACCATTGTTGTGTCGTCTGTAAACTTAATGATGTGTTGGAGTCGTGGTTGGTCATGCAGTTACGGGTGAACAGGCAGTACAGGAGGATACGGAGCACGCACTCCTGAGGGGCCCCCGTGTTGAGGATTAGCCTGGCAGATGTGGTGTTACCTACAGTTGAAGTCAGAAGTTTACATACACTTAGGTTGGAGTCATTAAAACTCATTTTTCAACCACTCCACAAATATCTTGTTAACAAACTATAGTTTTGGCAAGTCGGTTAGGACATCTACTTTCTGCATGACACAAGTCATTTTTCCAACAATTGTTTACAGACAGATTATTTCACTGTATCACAATTCCAGTGGGTCAAAGTTTGCATACACTAAGTTGACTGTGCCTTCAAACAGCTTGGAAAATTCCAGAAAATGATGTCATGGCTTTAGAAGCTTCTGATAGGTTAATTGACATCATTTGAGTCAATTGGAGGTGTACCTGTGGATGTATTTCAAGGCGTACCTTCAAACTCAGTGCCTCTTTGCTTGACATCATGGGAAAATCAAAAGAAATCAGCCAAGACCCCAGAAAAAAAAAATTGTAGACCTCCACAAGCCTGGTTCAGCCGTGGGAGCAATTTCCAAATGCCTGAAGGTACTACGTTCATCTGTACAAACAATAGTACACAAGTATAAACACCATGGCACCACGCAGCCGTCATACCGCTCAGGAAGGAGACGCGTTCTGCCTCCTAGAGATGAACGTACTTTGGTGCGAGAAGTGCAAGAAGTGCGAGAAGTGCAATTCAATCCCAGAACAAAAGGACCTTGTGAAGATGCTGTAGGAAACAGGTACAAAAGTATCTATATCCACAGTAAAATGAGTCCTATTTTGACATAACCTGAAGGCCGCTCAGCAAGGAAGAAGCCACTGCTCCAAAACTGCAATAAAAACGCCAGACTACGGTTTGCAACTGCACATGGGGACAAAGATCGTTTTTGGAGAAATGTCCACTGGTCTGATGAAACAAAAATAGAACTGTTTGGCCGTAATGACCATCGTTATGTTTGGAGGAAAAAAGGGAAGTTTGCAAGCCGAAGAACACCATCCCAACCGTGAAGTACGGGGGTGGCAGCATGTTGTGGGGGTGCTTTGCTGCAGGAGGGACTGGTGCACTCCACAAAATAGATGGCATCATGAGGGAGGACAATTATGTGGATATATTGAAGCAACATCTCAAGACATCAGTCAGGAAGTTAAAGCTTGGTCGCAAATGGGTCTTCAAAATGGACAATGACCCTCAAGCATACTTCCAAAGTTGTGGCAAAATGTCTTAACTTCTTATGGCTGAAGGGGCAGTATTGAGTAGCTTGGATGAAAGGTGCCCATATCAAACGGCCTGCTCCTCAGTCATAGTTCCTAATATTTGCATAGTATTATTAGTATTGGATAGAAAACACTCTACAGTTTCTAAAACTGTTTGAATTATGTCTGTGAGATTAACAGAACTCATATTGGCAGGCAAAATCCTGAGTTGAAATCAAAACAGGAAGTCAGAAATCTGAGCCTGTATGTATTCACCAGAGTCCCTTAAGAAATCCACTTGAGTTATGAATGATGTTGCACTGCCTAGGGGTTCCACTAGATGTCAACCATCAATAGAAATTCCAATGAGACTTCTATGATGTTGTGGGAGAGAATGATAGCAGAATCAGTCAGGTGTCCATCAAGCAGCCATTTTCTGATCATGCTTTTTTTTCATGGAAGTCACCTACGTTCCATTGCTCACGCAGACAAGAACGAATACTCCTGTTGGAACTTTATTGAAGCTATATGTTAAAAACATCCTAATGATTGATTCAGTACTTAGTTTGAAATGTTTCTTCGACCGGTAATATCACATTTTGAAGTTTTTGTCCGATATAAAGCTGACCAGAATTAGCGTTTGGACATGTTTACCAAACGCGCTAACAATTGGACATAAATAACGGATTTTTTTCGAACAAAACAAACATTTATTGTGGACCTGGGATTCCTGGTGTGCTTTCTGATGTAGATCATCAAAGGTAATTTAATATTTATCATGTATTTTTGTGTTTATGGTGACGCCATCTTTGCAGCTGTGGTATGCTACTTTTGAGCGCCGTCTCAGATTATAGCGTGCATTTCTTTTTCCGTAAAGTTTTTGGGAAATCTGACACAGCGGTTGCATTAAGGAGAGGTATATCTATTATTCAATGTGTATAACTTGTATTATCATCTATATTTATGATGAGTATTTCTGTTGAAACGATGGGCTATGCAAAGTCACTTGATGTTTTTGCATTTAGTGAATCTAGTCGCCTCAATGTAAACTCAGATTTTTTTATATAAATATGAATTTAATCAAACAAAACATGCATGTATTGTGTAACATGAAGTCCTATGAGTGTCATCTGATGAAAATAATCGAAGGTTAGTGATTAATTTTATCTCTATTCTGGTTTTTGTGAAGCTATATTTAGCTGGCAAAAATGGCTATGCTCATTGCGGTTTTGTGGTGACCTAACATAATTGTTTGTAGTGCTTTCGCTGAAAAGCCTATTTGAAATCGGACACTTTGGTGGGATTAACAACAAGATTACCTTTAAAATGATATAAGACACATGAATGTCTGAGGAATTTTAATTATGAGATTTCTGGTTTTTGAATTTGGCGCCCTGCACTTCGACTGGCTGTTGTCATATCGGTCCCGTTACCAGGACTTCAGCCATAAGATTAAGGACAACAAAGTTAAGGTATTGGAGTGGCCATCACAATGCCCTGACCTCAATCCCATAGAAAATTTGTGGGCAGAACTGAAAAAGCGTTTGTGAGCAAGGAGGCCTACAATCCTGATTCAGTTACACCAGCTCTGTCAGGAGGAATGGGCCAATATTCACCCAACTTATTGTGGGAAGCTTGTGGAAGGCTACCCAAAACGTTTGACCCAAGTTAAACAATATAAAGGCAATGCTACCAAATACTAATTGAGTGTATGTAAACGTCTGAACCACTGGGAATGTGATGAAAGAAATAAAAGCTGAAATAAATCATTCTCTCTACTATTATTCTGACATTTCACATTCTTAAAATAAAGTGGTGATCCTAACTGACCTAAAGACAGGGGATTTTTACTAGGATTAAATGTCAGGAATTGGAAAAACCGAGTTTAAATGTATTTGGCTAAGGTGTATGTAAACTTCCGACTTCAACTGTACCTTTACCACCTCGGGGCGGTCCGTCAGGAAGAAGCGACCGAGTTCTTTGAGCGCTGGGCACACCACGTAATTTCAACATGGATAATTGTGTCATATTTGGTTGATCAATGAGATTACAACCTATATTCAATCAAAAAGACTGCCAAATGTTGAATTTCCAATGTTTTTATAACTATGCTTTCAAACATCTAAAAGCACAACCAAATTCCAATCAAAAAACTATTTCTGTGCTTTGGTTTAGTTTTTGGTTTAGGTTTTGGTTTAGTGTTTGGTTTAGTTGTCACCCAAATGTCTATCACTGCGCTTTCAACCATTTAAAAGCAAAGTTCAAATGGGACTATATTGTCAGCTATTTGGTTTATTTATACAGCAGATTGTTGTGTTTTCACTGTGCTTCATCGATCAGCAGAACCAAATGACCTGGATTGCAGTTGAGATTACAGTACAAATAGGCCTACATGGTGCAAGTGATCAATGCCGTTCAACATTCCGTGCAGATAATTATAGCAATCGTGAAGATCTCCATGGACCTGCGTTGACCTATGCATGCTGTTTTGAACATACATGCTTTCTATGATTACGTCAGAAGAATTCTGGGTTGATTTGAAACAATAGCTGTTGATAACTTTGCAAATGCTATATAGGCCTAATTACCATCGTTGATGATATATGATTGATAAAGTATGGTGACATTTCATTTGCTATGTTAAACCTACCATTTGGGATGACTTTGATAGCAACAGTGACTCTTCATTTTTAAGTGGAGCTCTGATATCAATTGTTATCACGATAGCACATTGGCAACAGTCAGTGACAAATATCATAGCAAAGCAAGGCTGGGCTTGGTTAAAACACTGGATGGGAGACCAAAGACCAATCTACCTGTAGATAGATCTATTCTCCAGTAGGAGGTGTGGCCCAGCCTGTTTTTATTCTGATAGTGGATAGAACGTTAAACATCTGTTTTTAAAGGTATGAATTCAACATATTTTATACAAGGTTTGTCTATGTTGAAATTTGGTTACCATGATGACACAATCCTGTGGTTTAAATTTCACCCTCAAAACATCCTTTTTAAGGTGATGACTTTTTTCAAATCCAATGTATTTTCCACGTAGATTCCACATCACAGTATGTTGACAAATTATGATGAAACAACGTTGGTTCAACTAGTTGGTGCTCAGTGAGTGGTGTTTTGTCTTCACAATGCCTAGTCCTCCTTGTATCCCCAAGCCCCCACCCACAGTTTTTGGGTCTCAAGCGATGAGCACAAAAACAATACCCCTATCTGTTCTCTTTATTTAGGACACTTGCATAACCTAGCCATTGTGGATTACGTGATGCCTGCCCGTTATGAAATTTTCATTGTGTCGCTCTTTGAAGCTGCTGTAATTGGGCATTTATATGTTTTATATGTTCTGAGCATTTGTCTCCGAGGCCTCCGTGCACTTTGACGTAATTCCAGTGGCAATTCACTGAAAGCCTCTGAAGTAGAACACACGTTTGCCTTCATTGGCATGTGCCCCAGGGGATAACTGTAGTTCAGTTGGATTAAAGCAGAAACGGATATAGATAGAGGTTTCACCGTTTCCAATTAAACATTTTGCAGTATGGAAAAACACTGAGTATACAAAACATTAAGAACACTTGTTCTATGATCCCTTATTGATGTCACTTGTTAAATCCACTTCAATCAGTGTAAATGAAGGGGAAGAGACAAGTTAAATAAGGAGTTTTAAGCCATGAGACAATTGAGACATGGATTGTGTATTTGTGCCATTCAGAAGGTGAATGGGCAAGACAAAAGATTGAAGTGTCTTTGAATGGGGTATGGTATTGTAATAGGTGGCATATGCACCGGATTGTGTCAAGAACTGTGTGGGTTTTTCATGCTCAACAGTTTCCCGTATGTATCAAGAATGGTCCACCACGGGACTTCCGGTGGCCTTTTGGACGAGATCCACGTGTGGTTCTGAGTACCGTCTCAAAAGTCCAAAAACCATAACAAATTCCCGGACAACTGGCCTCTGAACCTTCAAAATGCTTAATAACATGGACCTACACAACCGAGGACACGCAACTAAGACCAGCGAGGATACATCCAACTCCGCCATATTGAATGCTGTGAATCAACAACAAACTTCGATGCAGGCGATGGTCAAACAAGCAGTTGGAGGAACTGCTTTCAGGAGAAATTAAATCACTTAAAGATGTGTTGGAGGCTTCCACCATATCCATCTTAAAACTCTCAAATGACATTGCCAGCCAATCTGTCACATGCAAGTCTCTGGAGCGGCGCTGTGATGAGATGCAGGTTAGCGCCAGGGCTGCTACAGACCACCTGCCGAGATGCAGTGAAGCAACTGGGGGAGAAAATTATGTCGCTTGAAGACAGAGAGAGGAGACTGGAAGAAACCGCAGTGGGTTTTGACCAAAAATGTTTTCTTCAGGAGAACCTTCCAAAATGGATATCGTTGCTACAAGGGAGGAAGATTGAAATTCAACTGGCACGCCGACTCTACAGTGGCAATAATAACCATAGCCGGCCCCGCACCCTCATATTCTGCCTGTTAAGATATGAAGACAGAGTGGAAATTCCGCGGGGAACCAGAGCACTCCAGCGAGACATGGGAGATCCAATCTGGCATTCTACCCAGACTACAGCAACGAAAACACACTGAAGAAGAAATCCTCTGACCACGTCAAAGGACAGAGGACAGCAAGAGGAAATCGCCCGTTCCTGATACACCCAGCCATCCTGAAGATCAGGAAAAATGGAACACTCCAAGAATTCCATACTGTGGAAGAAGCAGAGGCAAGCCTTGCAGCTGAGGATAACTACAAGAGAAGGAGCCCAGTCATCACCCCCCATTCCTCCAGATTCTCCCCACTGCAGACGGAAGAAACAGACAACAGGCCTCCTCCTTCCTTGGATACCCCATTGCATTAAGGCCCATCTTAACTAGTAAGATGGACACAACTAATGCTAAGATAACTAGCTAACGTCATCTATGTTTATTAGTTATTCAGCGACATAATTTACTTAATTCGGTATGAGGGGCATGGTCATGATTTGTTAACTTGGCTGTTTGCATTCTGGTAGTATGGCTAAGATATAGCTGGCTGGCTCGCGAGCTGATTCGGCTGACTGGCTGGAAAATTATTTGGTTCAGGCTGCAAATGTTAACTGGCTAAAATATTTTGTAATGTAGTCCTGGGGTAGGGTAAACTTTATGGGAATTAACATGCAGTGCGCTCAGCTTGGTATGAAAGTGTAATGTGAAAATTAATTTTGCCACGTATTCATGTCATGTTGAATAAAAACAAGTGGTTGACATAATGGAACTAGACTTGGGATGTGCGTCGCTGTTAAGGAGACGCCTGATGTTCGCGAATTTGAATTCCTTCCAGCCAAAGAGAGTGGTTGAAGCTACAGACTTCCTCTCTTGCGGGTGGTTACTGTTTTTGTTTATATTATTGTTAAAACCCAGCTGTCAGAGTTTGTTCACAAGTATGTATAATGTTTTACAAATATTTTTTCCTGTTTATATTGAAGTAAGTGTTTTTTATTTATTGTTTATTTTGTCATACACTTATCCATACTTTCTATATGACAAAGGTTTTAAATGAACCGTGAGCTCATCGTAATGTCGTTATATTCCCATGGTTTGGATTCCGCTATTAAGCATACCAAATGCTTAGAATACATCAGACCCAAAAAGGTTGACATCGCCCTAATACAAGAAACCCACCTAAAATATTCTGATGTCTATAGATTCCAAAACAGATACCATAAATGTGTTGCTCACTCCTTAGCCACTAACAAAATGAAAGGTGTTTAAATATTATTTGATAGAAAACTACATGTTCAGGTTGATGGTTCTGATAATGATGATGCAGGACGTTTTGTTTTTGTAACTACGGTTATAAATCACACTAAAATGTGTTTCGCCTCAATCTACTGTCCAAACGTACCTGATTCTATCCCGAAAATACTTTTAAATCTTTCAGAATACCAACTTGTTGTGGGATTTTCAGTTAGATAGATCTCATGTTTCATGTCACTCTCAAACTGCTAAGGCCTCTGGTGATCTCATCTCATTTGCTGCAGAACTTAATATCTCAAACAAAGGTGTTCACGTCCAGGCTTTTCATGGTTCTTTTACCAACAGTTAAGATCTTCGTTAAAAGCTTATGGTGTATTATGGGATACCCCGTTAACATCCCACATAATACTTACATGGATAGACCCTTCATTAGGGATCGCGAGTGGCGCAGTGATCTAAGGCACTGCATCTCAGTGCAAGAGGCAACATTACAGTCCCTTGTTGAAATCCAGGCTGTATCACATCCGGCCGTGATTGGGAGTCTCATAGGGCGGCGTACAATTGGCCCATTATCGTCAGGTTTGGCTGGGTTAGGCCGTCATTGTAAATAAGAATTTGTTCTTAACTGACTTAACTGCCTAGTTAAATAAAGGTGAAATAAAAAACAAAAAAACAAATGAGCCTCTAAAATGGTCTCTGCCACTTATGATTGTCTGCTGTCTGTCACATGCAATACATTGGGTGTCACTCTAGTATGGAAGTGTGAAATGCAGGGATTGCGGCATGACCTGAACTGGGATACCATTTGGGAAGTTATGGAACTCCATTTAGACTTTTTAAGATGAAGCTGATTCCTACTCTAATATGTGATAGATGCTGTATGAATGATGTTGGAACACATGCACATGCTTTGGGAATGTCCTGTGATGTCCCAGTTCTGGTCACATGTTTCAGATTTCCTTACAAAAATGATGGGTTTCCCTGTGAACAAAGATACACCTTTAATTTTGTTGAACGATGACTCTTCATTTTGTACTGCAACTGTACTGGAAATAAATATTGATGTGGGGTTAACAGCAGCAAAAAAAGGTTATCCTTAGTGCTTGGATCACCACTACAATAGTCTCCCTTCAAACATGGTTATCATATTTTCAAGATATTGTTTGTATAGAGCGATCAGTGGCCGTAATCAACAAAGCTCGGGCAAATCCAGTTGAGGCATGGGATGTATTATGCAAAACAACTCTTGACCAAGCAATGGACCTACATGGTTAGGGAGTGGGGGAACAACATTTTCTTTTCTGAGAATAATATACAATATTTTGTATTGTGAACTCTACTTCCTTTTGTTACGTTCGTCATAAGGAGTAGACCAAGATGCAGCGTGGTATGTTTCCATCCTTTATTACGGAATAGAAAACTTCAAAGAACATAAAACAACAAAATGAACAAACGAAACATGAAGCTATAATAATGCTCACAGGCAACTAAACATAGACAAGATCCCACGAAACACAAAGGGGAAATGGCTGCCTAAATATGGTCCCCAATCAGAGACAACGATAAACAGCTGCCTCTGATTGGGAACCATAACAGGCCAACATAGACATATAAACCCCTAGATGACCCACCCTAGTCACACCCCGACCTAACCAACATAGAGAATAACAGGCTCTCTATGGTCAGAGCGTGACACCTTTCTGTAAATGTCATATTGTGCACTCAAATAATTGACTCCTGACAGTATGTACAGTATATAGTTTTATTGTATGTTAGTGTTGGCATGTCGGCTAGTATTTGTAACATCATCCTGCCTTGTGTTGTATATTATGAAATAAAAATCTAATTTAAAAAAAAAAGAAAAAAAGAATGGTCCACCACCCAATTTGACACAACTGTGGGATGCATTGGAGTCAACATGGGCCAGCATCCCTGTGGAATGTTTCGACACCTTGTAGAGTCCATGCCCCCCGACGAATTCAGGCTGTTCTGAGGGCAAGGGAAGGGTGCAACTCAATATTAGGAAGGTGTTCTTAATGTTTTGTAGACTCAGTGTATGTCAGATTGTTCTCCCCAAAAAAAGTTTATTAGATTATTCACCTCGCTTGCATTTTCTCAAGAAAAGTGTTGCCTCTATAAAAGATATTGAGCAAAGATAGCATGATAGTATGTAGTTTGCATTCTGTGTTTTCATGGCAGAGCATGTTTTAAATGTAGCGTTTTAGCACCATGGTACAGGTAACGGACACAACACAGGGGTTAAGCTGATGATGGTTTTCTGACTCAATCTCCCAATAAAAGTTAACCTGTCCTCTGGATAAATCAAGATGGACACCTCAAACAGCTCTCAGAGCTTTGTGTCATATCAGGCGATTGTTTTGTCACTCTGGGTTGCTTCAAAATTGTGTTCACACTTTATACAGTCGTGGCCAAAAGTTTTGAGAATGACACAAATATCAATTTTCACAAAGTCTGCTGCCTCAGTTTGCATGATGGCAATTTGCATATATGCCAGAATGTTATCAAGAGTGATCAGATGAATTGCAATTAATTGCAAAGTCCCTCTTTGCCATGCAAATGAACTGAATCCCCCAAAAACATTTCCACTGCATTTCAGCCCTGCCACAAAAGGACCAGTTGACATCATGTCAGTGATTCTTTCGTTAACACAGGTGTGAGTGTTGACGAGGACAAGGCTGGAGATCACTCTGTCATGCTGATTGAGTTCGAATAACAGACTGGAAGCTTCAAAAGGAGGGTGGTGCTTGGAATCATTGTTCTTCCTCTGTCAACCATGGTTACCTGCAAGGAAACACGTGCCGTCATCATTTCTTTGCACAAAAAGGGCTTCACAGGCAAGGATATTGCTGCCAGTAAGATTGCACCTAAATCAACCATTTATCAGATCATCAAGAACTTCAAGGTGAGCGGTTCAATTGTTGTGAAGAAGGCTTTAGGGCGCCCAAGAAAGTCCAGCAAGCGCCAGGACTGTTTCCTAAAGTTGATTCAGCTGCGGGATCGGGGCACCACCAGTACAGAGCTTGCTCAGGAATGGCAGCAGGCAGGTGTGAGTGCATCTGCACGCACAGTGAGGCGAAGACCTTTGGAGGATGGCCTGGTGTCAAGAAGGGCAGCAAAGAAGCTACTTCTCTCCAGGAAAAACATCAGGGACAGACTGATATTCTGCAAAAAGTACAGGGATTGGACTGCTGAGGACTGGGGTAAAGTCATTTTCTCTGATGAATCCCCTTTCCGATTGTTTGGGGCATCCGGAAGAAAGCTTGTCCGGAGAAGACAAGGTGAGCACTACCATCAGTCCTGTGTCATGCCAACAGTAAAGCATCCTGAGACCATTCATGTGTGTGTTGCTTCTCAGCCAAAGGAGTGGGCTCACTCACAATGCTGCCTAAGAACACAGCCATGAATAAAGAATGGTACCAACACATCCTCCGAGAGCAACTTCTCCCAACCATCCAGGAACAGTTTGGTGACGAACAATGCCCTTTCCAGCATGTTGGAGCACCTTTCCATAAGGCAAAAGTGATAACCAAGTGGCTCGGGGAACAAAACATCGATATTTTGGGTCCATGGCCAGGAAACTCCCCAGACCTTAATCCCATTGAGAACTTGTGGTCAATCCTCAAGAGGCGGGTGGACAAACAAAAACCCACAAATTCAGACAAACTCCAAGCATTGATTATGCAAGAATGGGCTGCCATCAGTCAGGATGTGGCCCAGAAGTTAATTGACAACATGCCAGGGCAGATTGCAGAGGTCTTGAAAAAGAACGGTCATCACTGCAAATATTGACTCTTTGCATCAACTTCATGTAATTGTCAATAAAAGCCTTTGACACTTATGAAATGCTTGTAATTATACTTCAGTATTCCATAGTAACATCTGACAAAAATATTTAAAAAAAACTGAGGCAGAAAACTTTGTGGAAATGAATGTTTAATATTAGTGTCATTCTCAAAACTTTTGGCCACGACTGTAGACTAAGTTGAGCAATTCCGTTACCGTGGAATGACTCAAATTTTTCACATACAAATTTATGCCAAACAAAAAACATTGATTTCAAAGTTTTCAAACAAACACAGAACATTTTCATAAACATATTTACTGAAATAACTGTGCAGATGCAAAGTTTGGTAACAGAATTTCTGTAAAATCTGCTTCCATTTTTTTTATGTGACCACACTTTCCAGAAACTCTGCTCTGAATTAGGATTCAAAATTGCCTGCAGAAAGAATGGGGTGTCAGCTATGACATGACACCTTGACATTGAAATCTATTTTGGTTACTGAACTACAGGAAATGAAGTGGATTTACACCCAGTAATATAATTGCGATAATGAAATGTAATCATAAATCCCTGATCTTTAATACACAGAAATGCATAATTATGCATATGACTGTCATTCTCTTCATGGTTATGTATCCTAAATAGGTACACAAAGGTAGAAGTATGCACTATCTCCCTTTGCATATGTGGGTATTATTCTACACACTGCCTATTATTTTGGTCTGGACCAATCATAGATGTCTATGTTTCACAAGTTTGGACATCAAAGTAGAGCTCAGTAGAGTACAGTACAACACAGCACAGAACAGTAGAGAAGAGTTTAGCACAGTATAGTAGAGTTCAGTATAGTAGAGTTCAGTAAAGTAGAGTATAGTTTAGCACAGTATAGTAGAGTTCAGTAAAGTATAGTTTAGTACAGTATAGTAGAGTTCAGTAAAGTAGAGTATAGTTTAGTACAGTATAGTAGAGTTCAGTAAAGTAGAGTATAGTTTAGTACAGTATAGTAGAGTTCAGTAAAGTAGAGTATAGTTTAGTACAGTATAGTAGAGTTCAGTAGAGTAAAGTACAATACAATACAGCTCATGGGTAAGTGTCCTGAACTGAACTGAACTCTCCTCTACTCTCCTCTACTCTACTCTACTAAACTATACTCTACTCAACATGTTTTACTTTACTGTACTATGCTTTTCAAACGTGTGAAACATAGATGTCTCTGATTGGTTCATATTTGGTCCTGGTCCAAATCTGAACCAATCAAGGTCCGGACCAAAAATCAACATCTGTGGACGTTTAAATTAAAAACGGATCTGGACCATACCAAAAAAAGATCAAGGCCAGGGCGGACTGACCAAAATTCAAGAACTTTTCAACATCCATGGACGTACGCTGTCAGTGCTGAGTGGGTAAGGATGCTGGTGAAGTTTCATTATCCTTCCTCCTCATGAGGGAGATAAAATAGCTAATATCTTAAAGATATGTGTTTTTGATAACGTAATTTCAAAGTTTCTAAAACGTAATATACATGTTGACATTAGTTGGCAGGTGTCTTTTAAGACTTGTTATGATAGATGTTCTCTAAGTCCCCTTCTCCACCTGTTTCACCAGAAATTTGCCTTTGCTTATTCGTAATATGTAGGAGAGAAAATGGTTGAAAACTTCCTATGCATTAATAAAAATTTTTTTTTACTCTTAGCTGTCATTTGCATGCTCCTATGAACTTCACATCTTGGCGTTCGTGGGTCGTTTTACATGGAAATGCCCATTTGCAAACATTGGAATGTGATACAAAACAGGGCCATGGTGTGCTTTAGGACCATGCGGATGCCGCCGAGGCTGGGTAGGCTGTTTGGAGTGTTTATCTAACTGGATATAAAACATATATATATATATATATATACACTATATATACAGTGGGGAGAACAAGTATTTGATACACTGCCGATTTTGCAGGTTTTCCTACTTACAAAGCATGTAGAGGTCTGTCATTTTTATCATAGGTACACTTCAACTGTGAGAGACGGAATCTAAAACAAAAATCCAGAAAATCACATTGTATGATTTTTAAGTAATTAATTTGCATTTTATTGCATGACAGAAGTATTTGATCACCTACCAACCAGTAAGAATTCCGGCTCTCACAGACCTGTTAGTTTTTCTTTAAGAAGCCCTCCTGTTCTCCACTCATTACCTGTATTAACTGCACCTGTTTGAACTCGTTACCTGTATAAAAGACACCTGTCCACACACTCAATCAAACAGACTCCAACCTCTCCACAATGGCCAAGACCAGAGAGCTGTGTAAGGACATCAGGGATAAATTGTAGACCTGTACAAGGCTGGGATGGGCTACAGGACAATAGCCAAGCAGCTTGGTGAGAAGGCAACAACTGTTGGCACAATTATTAGAAAATGGAAGAAGTTCAAGATGACGGTCAATCACCCTCGGTCTGGGGCTCCATGCAAGATCTCACCTCGTGGGGCATCAATGATCATGAGGAATGTGAGGGATCAGCCCAGAACTACACGGCAGGACCTGGTCAATGACCTGAAGAGAGCTGGGACCACAGTCTCAAAGAAAACCATTAGTAACACACTACGCCGTCATGGATTAAAATCCTGCAGCGCACGCAAGGTCCCCCTGCTCAAGCCAGCGCATGTCCAGGCCCGTCTGAAGTTTGCCAATGACCATCTGGATGATCCAGAGGAGGAATGGGAGAAGGTCATGTGGTCTGATGAGACAAAAATAGAGCTTTTTGGTCTAAACTCCACTCGCCGTGTTTGGAGGAAGAAGAAGGATGAGTACAACCCCATGAACACCATCCCAACCGTGAAGCATGGAGGTGGAAACATCATTCTTTGGGGATGCTTTTCTGCAAAGGGGACAGGACGACTGCACCGTATTGAGGGGAGGATGGATGGGGCCATGTATCGCGAGATCTTGACCAACAACCTCCTTCCCTCAGTAAGAGCATTGAAGATGGGTCGTGGCTGGGTCTTCCAGCATGACAACGACCCGAAACACACAGCCAGGGCAACTAAGGAGTGGCTCCGTAAGAAGCATCTCAAGGTCCTGGAGTGGCCTTGCCAGTCTCCAGACCTGAACCCAATAGAAAATCTTTGGAGGGAGCCGAAAGTCCGTATTGCCCAGCGACAGCCCCGAAACCTGAAGGATCTGGAGAAGGTCTGTATGGAGGAGTGGGCCAAAATCCCTGCTGCAGTGTGTGCAAACCTGGTCAAGAACTACAGGAAACGTATGATCTCTGTAATTGCAAACTAAGGTTTCTGTACCAAATATTAAGTTCTGCTTTTCTGATGTATCAAATACTTATGTCATGCAATAAAATGCAAATAAATTACTTAAAAATAATACAATGTGATTTTCTGGATTTTTGTTTTAGATTCCTTCTCTCACAGTTGAAGTGTACCTATGATAAAAATTACAGACCTCTACATGCTTTGTAAGTAGGAAAACCTGCAAAATCGTCAGTGTATCAAATACTTGTTCTCCCCACTGTATATATATATATATATATATATATAATATATGCCCCCCCACTTCTTAATCCAAAGCTACGCTCCTGCACCAAAACATTAGAAATATTTGAAGAATCCCAAGGTGTACTTCCCTACAGTATGAACAAACCTGTCCGTATTTATTTCTATAGGCTGTTGTGGCTTCAATCAACAACAATAGGTTCTCTTGTCATGATTGAATAACGTGTGGCACCTTTGTCTGACCTCTGTGAGTCACAGACTGCAGAGAACAAAATACATATTGTACAACAGCCCACCGCTAAATGAGACCTCAATCTCATGATGCAAGACGACTTGAATACAGGAAAGAATGGGGTCGATATGATCATTTGTAGCCTGCGAAGAAAAAGCTCCTATTGGAATCTTTATTATGTTGCAATAGTATAACTTTTAATTTAGTGGCGCAGCGGTCTAAGGCACTGCAGTGCTTGAGGCATCACTACAGACCTGGGTTTAATCCCAGGCTGTGTCACAGCCGGCCGTGAGACCCATGAGGCGGCGCACAATTGACCCAGCGTCGTGAGGGATTTTGTTCAGTCGAGATTTCCTTGTCCCATTGTGCTCTAGCGACTCCTTGTGGCGGGCAGGGAGCCTGCAAACTGACATTGGTCGCCAGCTGGACGGTGTTTCCGCCGACACATTGATGTGGTTGGCTTCCGGGTTAAGCGAGCAGTGTGTCATTTAGTAGTGTGGCTTGGCAGGGTCATGTTTCGGAGGACCCATGGCTTTTGACCATTGCCTCTCCTGAGTCCGTAGGGGAGTTGACGCGATGGGACAAGACTGTAAATACCAATTGGATATCACGAAATTGGGGAGAAAAGGGTTCAAAGTACAACAACAACAAAAAAACGATATTGTATGCGGTGCGTGGGTAAAATAATTGGGGAAGCCAGATAAAAAGCCATATTACAACCTATGTGGTGTGATAATTGCATTGTTTGCTCTATAACCTGTTAATTCATATGCCTTGCGATCGTGATATATAGACCTAAAGGCCGAGAAAATAAGAAAACACAGTGGCAGAATAAATTCAACCACACCTTTGTTTTATCACAAAACCGGATAGCAACCTCTGTCCGGTTGAGTCCACAAAGCATATTGCATGTAACAGACAGTTACAGTGCATTCGGAAAGTATTCAGACCCCTTGACTTTTTCCCCAATTTTTTTTAACGTTATAGCCTTATTCAAAAATGGATTCAATATTTTTTTTTCCTAATCAATATACACACAAAAGCCCATAATGACAAAGCAAAAACAGTTATTTTTTTATATCACATTTGTGATACTAGGCGTATGTCACGTGTTTTTTTGGTGCGCACCCATTCACAGTTGAGCTTACTTTTTTTGTTAAGGGAGGCCAAAAGCTCGCTGGCTTACCTTGCATTCCATTCAACACTATGGGTGGTAACGATGTCATACTTGTTTCCACCAGATAGCATCAAATAGATGGCCTACACATAGAGAGACAGAGGGGCGCTGTTTTGATCGCTCACATGCTTTTTTCCGGTGAGATTTATTCAGCCTCTTGCGAATTGAAGGAAAATTATGAAACACAGAGACGAAAGATACATTCTTTTATTAGTTTTTTTGGGGGGGGGGGGGTGTCAATTTTGTGGGGAAGCATGGCTTACCTTGGCAGCCATGAATACACACCATGATATCTATACAAGGTGCTCCTTGTCGGACTGGAGTAACAAAATAATATCTACACAAGAAAATAAATGTTCAAAGGCAACCCAACCAAATACACATTCCACTAGTGAGCAATTAACCGAAATCAATGTTATTTTTTCAGTTTTAAACAACTAATTTACCAATGTCGGTCAAATTATTTGAATTCCATTTTTGTTCAATTCTTTCTGTGAGCTCAATGCTCACATTGCATAAATTCTCTGGCGAGAAATCAGATCCAGCCTGAACTGTGCTATTTAGTAGCGAGTTGTAGTTTCCAACAGGCCAACATTCTACAGATTAGTGCATAACTCAATAATAGAAGGTGTTCTTAATGTTTTGTACACTCAGTGTACTTGTCTGGTCTTTGTTTATTTTACGCCTGCTATGGAAGAGACAGAAGAATGCGAGATCACGAGGTGAAATAGAGAGCAATTATTTTATTTAGTTAACCTTCATTTAATTAGGCACGTCAGTTAATAACAACTTCTTATTTATAATGACGGCCTACCAAAAGGCAATTTTGTTTTGAGGAACCAAAAAACTGTGATTTAAAAAAAATGATCGAACAAAAACCTAACCGACATCAAAAAGCATGAATCTCTCAGCACTACATTCCGAACACATCGAGGAAGCATATTGTAATTGCTTGATGGTGAAGTATTCAGTCCAATGTCCTCTGTTCTGTGCAAGTAAACAGAATGGCATCTGAAGGGAAGTTCTGCCTCTTTCCTATGTGGCTGATTTTGAAGGGAGGCTACTCAGTCATCTCATTGATCAACGGCGTCCAGGTTATTGCTGGATGCCCTTAGGCCTAATTAAATATTAAACCTTTTATTGGCCGCCGCAAAGGAATTACATTTAATACATTTAAAGCGAGGAAAAAAGCATAAAAGATTCCCACTCCCCTACCAACACATAGTTGCGGTTATTGCTGCTCATTCTTTCCCCAGACCAATTTAGATGCATTTAGAATGATGAAAGAGTTGGGAAATTGCCCGTGATGGCTTGGAGCGGAATGGGTAGTATACATCTCAGTCTATCTGGGTGAAATCTAAAACAGACCCTGACTTCAATGAAATAATGGAAAACAATGATGTTAGAGGATGGAAACCTAGAACAGTTGCAACTTCTGGTACTGTGATACTGTGATAAGGTTGAATACACTCCTTTAAAGATATACTGTAAGTCAAATTTGGGGTCTTTTCCATTTCAATTCAGACATTTCAAGAAGAATACTATTTAATGCTGACATTTTTAATTGGAATGGACATATTTATTTTTTATTTTATCTTGTGTTGATTGAATTTAAATGTAATTTTCCCAATCATGATACAAGTCACAGATGCTCGTACAATGATACATTGTCTGATGAAACACATCTAAATGCCCAGTGCAGGCAAAAACTTGATTTTCCTGTGTTTTTATATATATTTCAACACTATGAGGTTGGAATAATACTGTGAAATTCTGACAATTATGATAATGCCCTTTTAGTGTAAGAGCTGTTTGAAAAGACACATTTCAGCTTGTTTTGGTGGGATGGAGTTTTGGCCTGCCTGGTGACATCACCAGGCATTAGTAAATAGACCAATAAGAAAGAGGTCCAAACATTTCTGCCAAGAATAGTTTGTTTTCAGTTTTCCCCTCCCCTCTCAGATCACTCCAAGACAGTCCTAGCAAAATTCTTGCTTGAGAAATTGCTCTTTGCTAAGAAGTTATTTTACTTTTTTTTACCATTTTAATTTAAAACAATCACAGTAGGGTACTTAATTGTTACCCAGAAATAATTTGATATTGAGATAAAACAGCTGCATTAGAAAAAAACTGAAAAAAACATTTAGCCTATTTTACGATGCCTAATCATTATAACGTTACATTAAAAAAAGACCCAAGTGCACAAATTCTGTGTCTGAGGATACAAATGTCTGAGGATACACTTTGCTTAACGACCGGGTGTTGGGAAGTAATCTGGGACGAGGCGGAATGGGTCAAAAAAGCATCAGTTTCCGCAGGCAGTGAAATGTGTGACCTCATTGTGTTATAAACAACGGGTGACAGTGCGTTCTACTGTCTGCCCCGGGGAGGTGCCTTTATGGATGGGCCGAGGTGACATTAGCGTATAAATCAGGGACTCCATCATTAATAGAGCCGAGAGTTACAAGTAATAACTCCCAGCAAAAATAAACTGAGGGGAGCGCGGTATAAAACATATATTGGCCTTCACTTGGCTGGTATATCCATATTTCAACGGTGTAAATCATCTGGCTGGTCACCATCTTGCCATCTTTCGAGATTCTAAACCTTAACAACCGAGTCCCTTATTCCTTCTTCCCCTTTTATGGGGAAATTCAATCGAATGACCTGGAGGAGTGTTAAGAGGTAGAAGGCAACCTGCTCTACCATGGATGGGCCAGGAGAGGGAGCTCCATGCATTGGCTTCATGTACAGTGGACTTCATTCCCTTCACTTATAGTGATTCCACACCCCCACTGTTTCTGTTAGCAACGTTACGTCATTGAGTTCTATATCATCCCCAGCACATGCCATATCTGTCATGTCGTCAGTGATGTGTGTATACAGTATATGGACTGAATTTGTTCAACCTCACAATAGAAGATTAGGGATACGGGCCAAATTTCAACGGATCGTGGTGGAGTCGAGAATGTGATAGAGCTTTGATGTTTGGTGAAAGACATCATGGGAGCTGGCATTTAAGAGAGAGAGAGAGGGAGAGAAGCTACATGGAGTGTATGCGTCTGGCTCAGTCTCAAAGGCGTGGAGGGCTCTCTCTCTGAGCTGATTGCTAACACTTTCTAAGAGTCTATCCTAACCTTAGGTTATTCTATCTGTTAAGGAGAGATGCTGGCATTTTGTAGTGTATTTAACAATGTTGCTCTCAGTGCCGTTTCTCCGGGTGGACAAGCAAGGCCCCGATGGTATGGAGCTGAGCCCGTCAAATGGTTGTGAAACAGCACTGAATGCTGGGAGATTGGACCCTGAGACTCTGCTTTTTGCTACCACACACACACACACACACACACACACACACACACACACACACACACACACACACACACACACACACACACACACACACACACACACACACACACACACACACACACACACACACACACACGTGCCCTGCGCTGACACACACACCCACACACACCTCCTTTATGCTATCACTCACACACACAGCAGTGGGGGGCTCGGCCAGATTGCTGTGGCCGAAGATACGCGGGAAGATCATCAATCACGACGGCCTCCCTCTGGTCAAATCAAGTTTGTCCCGGCGCGAACAAAGATGTATGGGAGCTCAGCAAAGGCAGGCCCCTCGCTTGCTGGCGGGCACAGAGGGGCATGCTGGAGCTTTTTCTACGCCCAGTACCGCATCAATCTTGCCACGGACAGACAGATGGATGGATGGATGATGATTAGGCGGAGGCTCCTGGCTCAAAGGGGATGACTGGGACGCGGGTTCCATGGGTGAAGGATTCCTCTGTTCTGCTGTCCACCCACAAAAAAAAGAAGAGAAAAACAGCTGGAGCGACCTGGGCTCATTGTTCAAGATAAGCTTGTTCTGTCGAATAGCCCTCTAAAGGACGGCTCAGTGTGCCTCCAAATTGTGAGGCTTGATTGAAGTCACCTTGGACAGAGACTTGGTGAGAATCACCTGCTGCTCTGGTTTCAGTGGCTGTGTCATGTGCTTCCCATGTAACTTATGAATTGTAAAACCACACTTTCCTGATGTCATTCCAGTGTTATCTCTCTCTCTCTCTCTCTCTCTCTCTCTCGCTCGCTCTCTGAAATGCAGCTCATGAGTTGTAATTTGTTTCCTGACATCCACACGAGGGCTGATTAGCATTGCTTTGAACCAGTCAGAGCACATTAGCCCCAGAACAGAGAGCTGACCCGATAATGGCGATTATAACATTACAGGAGTTACTGACACAGGATCAGAGAAGGCAACTTTTGAATGGCAGATAGGGACCCCATTTTATGAGTCGGTTATCTTCAAATGGCCAGACCAGGTCCAAGAGAAAAGCGGAATAATATTCCACATAGATAGTCAGCCTGCCGTGATTAGGCCTCTGTCAAGCGAGGACACAGAGCCTTTGATGTCTCATCATTATGACTCATCAACGACCGCAGATCTCTGTGAGTATACATGAATGTCAGTCAGGCTAAATACTGTACCGGCAGTAACAATAATGGATCGAATGTAGCCTCAGCAAGTAGTTGTAGCGAACTATTGAAGAACACAACAAATAAAAGGTTCTATATCAGTCTTTCTGAACTGCACTTTCTTTCCCAATCAATTTACAAAGCTATCCGCTTACATCTATCTTCACAATCCCATTGTCCTTATCTAATCTATCACTGATAGAACCAACTAAACTCAGCAAAAAAAAAGAAATGTCCCTTTTTCAGGACCCTGTCTTTAAAAGATAATTCATAAAAATCCAAATAACTTCACAGATCTTCATTGAGGGTTTAAACACTGTTTTCCATGCTTGTTCAATGAACCGTAAACAATTAATGAACATGCACCTGTGGAACGGTCATTAAGACACTAACAGCTTACAGACGGTAGGCAATTAAGGTCACAGTTATGAAAACTTAGGACACTAAAGAGGCCTTTCTACTGAATCCAGGGTCCCTGCTCATCTGCGTCAACGTACCTTAGGCATGCTGCAAGGAGGCATGAGGACTGCAGATGTGGACAGGGCAATAAATTGCAATGTCCGTACTGTGAGACGCCTAAGACAGCGGTACAGGGAGACAGGACGGACAGCTGATCGTCCTCGCAGTGGCAGACCACATGTAACACAGGACCACGGGATCGGTACATCCGAACATCACACCTGCGGGACAGGTACAGGATGGCAACAACAACTGCCCGAGTTACACCAAGAACGCACAATCCCTCCATCAGTGCTCAGACTGTCCGCAATAGGCTGAGTGAGGCTGGACTGAGGGCTTGTAGGCCTGTTGTAAGGCAGGTCCTCACCAGACATCACCGGCAACAACATTGCCTATGGGCACAAACCCACCATCGCTGGACCAGACAGGACTGGCAAAAAAGTGCTTTTCACTGACGAGTTGCAGTTTTATCTCACCAGGGGTGATGGTCAGATTCGCGTTTATCGTCGAATGGAATGAGCGTTACACCGAGGCCTGTAGTCTGGAGCGGGATCGATTTGGAGGTGGAGGGTCCGTCATGGTCTGGGAGCGATGTGTCACAGCATCATCTGACTGAGCTTGTTGTCATTGCAGGCAATCTCAACGCTGTGCGTTACAGGGAAGACATCGTCCTCCCTCATGTGGTTCCCTTCCTGCAGGCTCATCCTGACATGACCCTCCAGCACGACAATGCCACCAGCCATACTGCTCGTTCTGTGCGTGATTTCCTACAAGACAGGAATGTCAGTGTTCTGCCATGGCCAGCGAAGAGCCCGGACCTCAATCCCATTGAGCACGTCTGGGACCTGTTGGATCGGAGGGTGGGGCTAGGGCCATTCCCCCCAGAAATGTCTGGGAACTTGCAGGTGCCTTGGTGGAAGAATGGGGTAACATCTCACAGCAAGAACTGGCAAATCTGTTGCAGTCCATGAGGAGGAGGTGCACTGCAGTACTTAATGCAGCTGGTGGCCACACCAGATACTGACTGTTACTTTTGACCCCCCCTTTGTTCAGGGACACATTATTCCATTTCTGTTAGTCACTTTTCTGTGGAACTTGTTCAGTTTGTCTGTTGAATCTTGTTATGTTCATACACATATTTATACACGTTAAGTTTGCTGAAAATAAACGCAGTTGACATTGAGGAGTTTATTTTGTTGCATTGTACAGTTCAGCTTTTGCCAGTGTATATTGTACAGTGGATGAGAGGGTTATGCTCCAAATGAAACTTAAGAGGCACGTACTGTAGCACAATAGCACTCTCTTAAATAAAACACGTGCAACGTCAAAAGAGAAACTCAGTTAAGATTAATGGTGGGTAAATTCGGGTTCTGAATGTCATATAGTACAGTAGCTTCTTAAACATAGCCACATAAACAGTACAACACTTTTAAACTGATCTAAAAACGATTGACTACGTCTGTCATGTCATACGGGTGTTGTTTTTTAGAAGGGTAGACACTAAAAGCAAGCTCTTCGTCCATGATTGTGGCAGTCAACTGCGCTTCAATACTTCGACTATGTTCCTAAAGTCTCAACTTCCTGTCCAATATTGTCTGGTTACTTAATGCACTAAATCTACTGTGCTGCATTTCCATTCGAGCAGCTCACGTTCACTTCATCTCCTATTATAGTCAGCCTTCTAGTTGAATTGGCAGAACGTGTTCCATTATGAATCTTCATGACACTCACATAGGCCACGTCCTATGCAAACAATTTAATAGACATATTGTAGGGCTATGTCCCAATTATCTCTCCTTCCTCTCAGTGTGCACTTGTTCACTTCCCTTCACACATTTGAAATGATATGACTAGTATAATAAATATGTTGAATACTCCCTCTAGCATACACCTCCACCAATCCAATGCTTTTAGATTTGTTGGAAGTAGTGAAAGAGTGTACACTTCAGGAGAAAGGAGATGTTATGGTGACTGCACTGATCTGCTTAGAGCGGTGGTGTCAGCAAGTACACAACGATGCTTACTGATGTGTGTGTCACTCAGAGTTTGAGTAATGTACTGCTATGTCTTGGTCAGGGCTGTGACATTTAATTGTGCAATGGGCAACAGCAAATGCTTTGTTATCCATGCAAGTGCTGTTACTGAACTGAACTCATTTGGGCACTTGGTTGCGTTGCATTTCAGCCAATTTTGCAGTACTCTTATTCATCTTACAATAACATAAGCATCCATCCTTTAACACTGTAGTTAGCGCTATGGCCTATTGGTTCACTGGCTCCATTTTTGATCACAAAGAAATGTCAATCATACAGTGATATGATTACACTTATGACAAAATCCTTGAACTGTACTATTCAGCCAATTCGTTGTAACTCAGTTCATAGAATCTGTTTCAATAGATGCTACTTATTGCAATTTCCTGTTACGTGTAGCTGACTAAATGTATGTCATTACATATTGCAGATGCTTCGGTTCACAGTACACTTAGTTTTAATTTGCACACAGTATCAAATAACAACTCATATTTTGGGTGCAAACACAGTTTTGTGTCAGGTTGCAGGGACACATTTAATTTGTTGCCTGAAGAGACACATTTACATCAATTAGACAATGTCATCACAGTAGCATTTTACAAGCAAATTGAACTGAATTAGATTGCAAGAACAAATTTACTCTGATACACTACATGACCAAAATTATGTGGACACCTGCTTGTCAGACATCTAATTCCAAAATCATGGGCATTAATATGGAGCTGGTCCCCCCTTTGCTGCTACAACAGCCTCCACTCTTCTGGGAAGGCTTTCCACTAGATGTTGGAACATTGCTGAGGGGACTTGCATCCATTCAGCCACAAGAGCGTTAGTGAGGTCATAACATTGCGTGAAAACTGCCTCCACAAATGACTTACACATTCAAATAATGATAACTCCAAGTCTGAAGTAAAGGAGATAAGAAACAGAAATGCTGAGAGAGAGGGTAAACTGTATCTAACTGATGAAGATATATGTAGTTGTGGACTATTTACTGTCCAGTGAGGTTCAATTATCTTCATTTCTTCCCTTTCTAACACATTATGCCACGTCATTTCACATATCAGATGAAAAACACAATACTATGTTTTATATTTTTCTTATTGTTTTTGTCAGTCAGTTTCTATTGACTTTTGTGAAAGGGTCAGTAAGTTTGCTTTTATCTACATTTTCCATGATGTATCATAAACCACACAAGACCGTTTAACACCGTAGTGCCAATGCTGTTTCCGGCCTTTATACAATCTGTCAGTTCTTAGCAAGCTTTTCATGACAAAGATGAGAGGATAGCATGCCTTTTGTTTTTACTGTATAACAAAAGATCAATGAATCGAATAAGACAACCCTTAAGGTGAAAGTTCAAGAGATGAAAGGGATTTTGTGAGTGTTGCATTGGAGCGCTGTAGAGTTGTGTACCAGAATACAAAAACAAGAATTATGAATCAGATAATGTCAGTTACAACTTTTACAGAAATGGACATATTTCTTCAGGTTACATACGTTTTGTATAGGTCTATGGAGGATTTTTAGTAGTACATTTAGGAGATGAACCATTACATGTGAAGAAAGGAAAACACTCCTAGTAGTGTTTTTCCTCCTCCTCCTCTTATGATCTATCATCTAAAACCTAACCTTAATCTAAATGCATATTCGACCATCAGAACTCACGTTTAAGGTTAGGCATAGTAGTCTAAATGTATTAAGGTTAGGGTTAAGGTTAGGTTTAGGAACGCGGGTTAGGTTAAGTTTAGGTATAGTTTCGGTGAGGTTAGGGTTCAGTTAGGGTTCAATATATATACTATATATACTACCGTTCAAAAGTTTGGGGTCACTGAGAAATGTCCTTGTTTTTTTTTTTGTTTTTTTTTGTTTGTTTCTGGACATTTTGAGCCTGTAATCGAACCCACAAATGCTGATGCTCCAGAAACTCAACTAATCTACACCTCAGCTGTCTTCAACCAGGATCTCTGCGATCACTGCCTCATTGCCTGCATCTGTAACAGGTCTGCGGTCAAACAACCACCCCTCATAACTGTCAAACGCTTCCTAAAACACTTCAGCGAGCAGGCCTGTCTAATTGACCTGGCCCGGGTATCCTGGAAGGACATTGATCTCATTCCGTCAGTAGAGGATGCCTGGTTATTCTTTAAAAGTGCTTTCCTCACCATCTTAAATAAGCATGCCTCATTCAAAAAATGTAGAACCAGGAACAGACATAGTCCTTGGTTCACTCCAGATCTGACTGCCCTTGACCAGCACAAAAACATCCTGTGGCGTACTGCATTAGCATCGAATAGCCCCCGCGATATGCAACTTTTCAGGGAAGTTAGGAACCAATACACACAGGCAGTTAGGAAAGCAAAGGCTAGCTTTTTCAAACAGAAATTTGCATCCTGTAGCACAAACTTCAAAAAGTTCTGGGACACTGTAAAGTCCATGGAGAATAAGAGCACCTCCTCCCAGCTGCCCACTGCACTGAGGATAGGAAACTCTGTCACCACCGATAAATCTGCGATAATTGAGAATTTCAATAAGAATTTTTCTACGGCTGGCCATGCTTTCCACCTGGCTACCCCTACCCCAGTCCACAGCCCTGCACACCCCACAGCAACTTGCCCAAGCCTCCCCCATTTCTCCTTCACCCAAATCCAGGTAGCTGACATTCTGAAAGCGCTGCAAAATTTGGACCCCTACAAGTCAGCTGGGCTAGACAATCTGGACCCTCTCTTTCTAAAATTATCCACTGAAATTGTTGTAACCTCTATTACTAGCCTGTTCAACCTCTCTTTCCTATCGTCTGAGATCCCCAAAGACTGTAAAGCTGCAAAGGGAGAGACACTCTAGACCCAAACTGCTACAGACCTATAACTATCCTACCCTGCCTTTCAAAGGTCTTCGAAAGCCAAGTTAACAAACAGATCACTGACCATTTCGAATCCCACCATCCCTTCTCCGCTATGCAATCTGGTTTCCGAGCGGGTCATGGCTGCACCTCAGCCACGCTCAAGGTCCTAAATGATATCATAACCGCCATCGATAAGAGGCAATACTGTGCAGCTGTTTTCATCGACCTGGCCAAGGCTTTCGACTCTGTCAATCACCACATTCTTATTGGCAGACTCAACAGCCTTCGTTTCTCAACTGACTGCCTTGCCTGGTTCACCATCTACTTCTCTGATAGAGTTCAGTGTGTCAAATCGGAGGGCCTATTGTCCGGACCTCTGACAGTCTCTATGGGGGTGCCACAGGGTACAAACCTCGGACCGACTCTTTTCTCTGTATACATCAATGATGTCGCTCTTGCTGCTGGAGATTCTCTGATCCACCTCTATACAGATGACATCATTCTGTATACTTATGGCCCTTCTTTGGACATTGTGTTAACAAACCTCCAGACGAGCTTCAATGCCATACAACTCTCCTTCCGTGGCCTCTAACTGCTCTTAAATGCAAGTAAAACTAAATGCATGCTCTTCAACCGATTGCTGCCCACACCTGCCCGCCCGCCCATCCAGCATCACTGCTCTGGATGGTTCTGACTTAGAATATGTGGACAACTACAAATACCTAGGTGTCTGGTTAGACTGTAAACTCTGTTTCCAGAAATACATTAAGCATCTCCAATCCAAAATTACATCTAGAATCGGCTTCCTATTTTGCAACAAAGCATCCTTCACTCATGCTGCCAAACATACCCTCATAAAACTGACTATCCTACCGATCCTAACTTCTGCGATGTCATTTACAAAATAGCCTCCAACACTCTACTCAGCAAATTGGATGCAGTCTATCACAGTGCCATCCGTTTTGTCACCAAAGCCCCATATACTACACACCACTGCGACCTGTATGCTCTCGTTGGTTGGCCCTCGCTGCATATTCATCGCCAAACCCACTGGCTCTAGGTCAACTATAAGTCTTTGCTAGGTAAAGCCCCGCCTTATCTCATCTCACTGGTCACCATAGCAGCACCCACCCGGAGCACGCGCTCCAGCAGGTATATTTCACTGGTCAACCCCAAATCCAATTCCTCCTTCGGCCGCCTTTCCTTCCAGTTATCTGCTGCCACTGACTGGAACGAACTGCAAAAATCACTGAAGCTGGAGACTCATCTCCCTCACTAGCGTTAAGCACCAACTGTCAGAGCAGCTCACAGATCACTGCACCTGTACATAGCCCATCTGTAAATAGCCCATCCAACTACCTCATCTTCATACTGTTATTTATTTTGCTCCTTTGCACTCCAGTATCTCTACTTGCACACTCATCTTCTGCACATCTATCACTCCAGGGTTTAATTGCTATATTGTAATTATTTCGACACTATGGCCTATGTATTGCCTTACCTCCCTCATCCTACCTCATTTGCACACACTGTATATAGACTTTTTTCTATTGTATTATTCACTGTATGTTTATTTATTCCATGTGTAACTCCGTGTTTTTGTTTGTGTCGCACAGCTTTGCACACTCTTTGCATTCTCTCAACCAGCTTCATGAGGTAGTCACCTGGAATGCATTTCAATTAGCAGGTGTTCCTTCTTAAAAGTTAATTTGTGGAATTTCTGTTATTCTTAATTCGTTTGAGCCAATCAGTTGTGTTGTGACAAGGTAGGGGGTATACAGAAGATAGCCCTATTTGGTAAAATACCAAGTCTATATTATGGCAGCAAAGAGAAATGACATCCCACCATTACTTTAAAAAAAAATCTAAAATAAAAAATATATTTTGATTTATTGAACACTTTTTTGGTTACTACATGATCCCATATGTGTTATTTCATAGTTTGGATGTCTTCACTATTATTCTATAATGTAGAAATTGGTAAAAAATAAAGAAACCCTTGAATGAGCAGGTGTGTCCAAACTTTTGACTGGTACTGTGTGTGTGTGTGTGTGTGTGTGTGTGTGTGTGTGTCTGTGTGTGTGTGTGTGTGTGTATATATATATATATATATATATATATATATATATATACAGTTGAAGTCGGAAGTTTACATACACTTAGGTTGGAGTCATTAAAACACATTTTTCAACCACTCCACAAATTTTGGGTTAACAAACTATAGCTTTGGTAAGCTGGTTAAGGTATCTACTTTCTGCATAATTCTGCCAACAATTGTTTACAGACAGATTATTTCACTTATATTTCACTGTATCACAATTCCAGTGGGTCAGAAGTTTATTTACACTAAGTTGACTGTGCCTTTAAACAGCTTGGAAAATTCCAGAAACTGATGTCACAGCTTTAGAAGCTTCTGATAGGCTAATTGACATCATTTGAGTCAATTGGAGGTGTACCTGTGGATGAATTTCAAGGACTACCTTCAAACTCAGTGCCTCCTTGCTTGACATCATGGGAAACTGGTGCACTTCACAAAATAGATGGCATCATGAGAGAGGAAAAATATGTGGATACATTGAAGCAATATCTCAAGACATCAGTCAGGAAGTTAAAGCTTGGTCGCGAATGGGTCTTCCAAATGGACAATGACCCCAAGCATACTTCCAAAGTTGTGGCAAAATGGCTTAAGGACAACAAAGTCAAGGTATTGGAGTGGCCATCACAAAGCACTGACCTCAATCCTATAGAACATTTGTGGGCAGAACTGAAAAAGTGTGTGCGATTAAGGAAGCCTTCAAACCTGACTCAGTTACACCAGCTCTGTCAGGGGGAATGGGCCAAAATTCACCCAATGTATTGTGGGAAGCTTGTGGAAGGCTACCCGAAACATTTGACCCAAGTTAAACAATTTAAAGGCAATGCTACCAAATACTAATTGAGTGTATGTAAACCTCTGACCCACTGGGAAAGTGATGAAAGAAAAATAAAAGCTGAAATAAATCATTCTCTACTATTATTCTGACATTTCACATTCTTCAAATAAAGTGGTGATCCTAATTGACCTAAAGAGAGGGAATTTTTACTACGATTAAATGTCAGGAATTTTGAGAAACTGAGTTTAAATGTATTTGGCTAAGGTGTATGTAAACTTCCGACATCAACTGTGTATATTACCTCAATCCCATAGAAAATTTGTGGGCAGAACTGAAAAAGCGTGTGCGAGCAAGGAGGCCTACAAACCTGACTCAGTTACACCAGCTCTGTCAAGAGGAGTGGGCCAAAATTCACCCAACTTATTGTGGGAAGCTTGTGGAAGGCTACCCAAAACGTTTGACCCAAGTTAAACAATTTAAAAGGAATGCTACCAAATACTAATTGAGTGTATGTAAACTTCTGACCCACTGGGAATGTGATGAAAGAAATAAAAGCTGAAATAAATATGTATATATATAGTGTACACTTTATACAAAACATTAAGAACACCTGCTCGTTCCATGACATAGACTGACCAGGTGAATCCAGCTGAAAGCTATGATCCCTTGTTGATCTCACTTGTTAAATACCCTTCAATCAGTGTAGATGAAGGGAAGGAGACAGGTTAAATTAGGATTTTTAAGCCTTGAGACAAATGAGACATGGATTGTGTATATGTGACATTCAGAGGGTGAATGGACAAGACAAATAATTTAAGTGCCTTTGAACGGGGTATGGTAGTAGATGCCATGCACACCGGTTTGTGTCAAGAACCGCAATGCTGCTGTGTTTTCATGCTCAACAGTTTCCCGTGTGTATCAATAATGGTCCACCACCCAAAGGACATCCAGCCAACTTGACACAACTGTGGGAAGCATTGGAGTCAACATGGGCCAGCATCCCGGTTGGAACACTTTCGATACCTTGTAGAGATCATGCCCTGATGAATTGAGGCTGTTTTGAGGGTGTCACGGATCCCTCCGGAACTGTCATTACGCACACCTGGTCCCCATTCTCCCCTGATTTTTAATTGTTTAAGTGTGCCCTTGGTTCACCATTGTCTTGTCGATTATTGTTCCCATGTCCGTTGGTTCATCTGAGTACCTGTGCTATGTTGTTTTGGCTTTCGGGCCACGTTTATTGTGCAGATGATTACGTGTCTCGTCCTGTGTGATAATCATTGTGCGATTATGCATTTACTCAAGGTACTCCTCGCTCTTTTGTTTGGGTCTCAACCCTGTGTTTTGTATAGTGTTTGTTTGGTCTTCGTCCCCGTGCATTTACATGGCACGCAGTAATTTGGGTATAATAAAAAACCTTATTACGCATTCCTGCGCCTGTCTCCCGACCCATTTATGCCAAGGTGACAGAGGGCAAGGGGGGGAGGGGTGCAATTCAATATTATGAAGGTGTTACAGGTGATACACTGAGTATACAAGACATTAAGAACACGTTCCTAAAATTGAGTTGAGCACCCCTGAAAGCATAAAAAAATCCTTCTTTAACCGTTCTCCTCCTCTCCTCTATCCAGATTGAGGTGGATTTAACAAGTGACATCAATAAGGGATCATAGCTTTCAACTGGATTCAACCCCGTCATTCTATGTCATGGAAAGAGCATTTTGTACACTCAGTGTATATCCACGTCTTTAAATTTTTACCTAAGAGACGAGAAGGTACAATTTTCCATTGCAAAAATGGGAGCTTATAAAACTTGGAGAGGCACTACAGCCTGAGTCATTTTCTGCCGAGTCACTCAGATCAGGTCTTTTGCCAATAATTGGGCAAAATATCAGAGTTGTGCTGCAGAATTGGGCTGCCTTTGTAAACACAGCCTAATAGTCAGACAAAACACCACATAGTTATTTGTCTGCGGGGCCTGCACAGTAGACCATGAATGTGCTGCACTGAATCCGTTGGTAATTTGGTCAGTGATTGGGTTCCCAGCATGAGAGCATCCCAAACCCCCCAAGAGGAGATTATTTGTTCATTTTTAACTGTAACCTCTAATGGTCAGCTAACGTTTTCAAGTAATTAGCCGTTTCCCTTTTTTTTTTCTTCACCTTTACATTTGCTATGACTTAACGGCCTATGTACAATTAGTGCTCTCTTAGAATTGTCCTGGGATGTACTCATGTTATTCTGTCATTAATTTAGTCTTGTATTTTTATTAAAATGCAGCATCATCAAAGCAGGCTTTGTCTGTCGAGGTCAGTGAATAGTTACCATGACCACTGGTGCCTCTGTATTGGAGAATAAAATTCCTCAATTATTCATGTGGTTACAAAAACAGCAGGGTTTTAATTTGACTCCAATAATGCTCTCACCCCTGGCCTCCCTATAACTAATTTGGTGAAGGGTGCAGTGGAACATTCAAAATATACCCATTATTCCAATTGAGTGTGTGTACACCCACAATGTTGGCTTGCTTTACTTGTTTGTCCACATTAGCTTTTGCAAAATCAGCAGCTACTCTTTCTGGGCTCCACCAAACATGTAACAAAACGCAGATACATTGTTAGACAAGGACAGTCACACGAATTTTAAACACCACGATATACAGTACAAACAATACGAGAAAAAAAAAGGTATACACACAATACAACTGAAACATAATGTGTGTGTTAGAGTGTCTGTGTGTGCGTGTGTGTCCCCTCACTGTCCCCGCCTTTCCATTAGTCCATTAGTTGTGTGTGCGCACACACACGCACGCACGCACGTACGCACGCACGCACACACACACACACACACGCACACACGCACGCGCCCACACGGGCATTACCATACCGTTTCAGAAAGTTGTAGGAAAATACAAATCACTGATGTTGACTGAATGAACTGAATAGGCTACACAACTGTCATAAAAATCTGAATGTCTAAACTACAGTTGTTGCGTGTGGAAAAACTGTATGAACAAAGACAAAGGACAAAGAGATATTCTATAAGAAGATGGGAATAAAAGGTAGGATCATGTGGACAACACTTTTAGGAAAGGAAATCAACTAAATCATTCATGTTGTGGGTTGAAGATGAATAGATGCGTCATTTACTTTTGTAAAACGTTCAGTCTAAATTAAGTTTGATTTAAGTTGACTGATGTAATTATCAAACAGTGTTGTAGGAAACTCACAGGTCTACTGTTCAAAGTCAGATAGCAACTCAAATGTTATTATATTGGACTCACCTTGTCTTGTTGGTGTTAAGTAGTGTAACTTTAGTCTGATTCCCTGCTGAAAATCCATTTATTCATTCAAGCTTTGCTAACATGCTTTTTATGGTTGTTGTGGTCCATCAACAAAATGCAGTCTGTGTTCAAATAAGAGAAAATTCATTATTTGTTTTGCTTTCTGAATTTGAAGACTTGTTATTGTGGTGGAAGGGAGGAACTTGTAAGGAATTAGAAAGTTTTAGGCAGTTTTGATGGTACATCTAATGACAGCTCTTTAACACTAGAACCACTGGGCTTCTCAGCCTCAAAGTACCTGCTAGAGAACGTTCTGTCGGGTGTTTTCTTTAGCCTACACAACAAGCATTTCACTACACCCGCAATAACATCTGCTAAATATGTGTATGTGACCAAAAATATTAAATTTTTATCAGATGGCCAGATTAATCCACTGTGTTGTTATTAGTGTTGTGACAACCCGGCTATGCTCATTTTTGTTATCATATCCATATATTGACAGTTGATACTGGTGATGGGAAAAACTGAAGTGTTACCTATCTCCATGCAGGTTTATGGACCCAAAAAATGAGCAGATTAGGTGCAGCGTGGAGGTACAGTATGTGTGTGTGACTGTCTGTGTGTCCTGTTCTTGCAGCAGGCAGACAAGTTTGCGCATCAGCATTTATTTTTCTTTCCCTACTAGCAAACTTCCTCACCTATTGATTTATCTTAGTAGCAGGCTAACAGAAGGCAGCAGCAATCTAAATGATCAGACCAAAACATGTGATGAGAAGTGATCGGGTGAAATATCAAGAAGTGGACGGAAACAGCTTCGCTCTATCCAATCAAAGCAGCAGGATCAATGCACAGCCCGCCCTTCTCTTTACAGACAGGCAAACTAGCCAGTTGAGTTATTTAGAGCACGGTGCAGAATGCTGAGAAGGAGGATGACGTGCTGTTGCCTTGGCAGCCTCCTTGGCAGCAGTAGCTGCTTTCTTGGTGTTAACAATACTCATCATTACATTATTGTTCTAAATTCACATCAACTACTTTTCATCTCAACGTATACAAACAACTGAAATCTTGACCACTTTCCCAGCCCTTTAGCCCAAAACGTAGAGGGTATGACATATTGATCTACTTCTATGCTATATAAATCTGGAATCAGAACACAATTACCTTCTACAAAACAAAATGTACAGCTATTTGTCTGAGTTTAGAATGACGAAAAGTAGCTAGCTAACGTCAGCTAACAGCGCTCTCATGTCTCGTCATTGAGCAGCCCATACAGAGCCGTTGCTATGGATACTCACACACAGAGGAGCACATGGGGAGGGTGTTAGAATTTTAAAACATCTGCCATTTTTGGGGTAGCTGTTCTGATTCCAGATTTGAATAGCAGCGATGTAGACCAAGATGTCATACCCTCTAGGTTTTTGTCTAAAGTGGAGGGAAAGTGTTCAAAAGTTCAATTTGTACAAAGTTAGAATTTTTTTTGTAATTGCGGTTGCTTAAACAGCTCTATCGTTAGATTTGTAGGACATATCATATGCTTTAACTTTCTGTCTAACTTGTTGGGAAAGAGGTCCAAATTTCAGTTGTTTATAAGAGGAAATGTTGTTGGTTAGTAAAACAGATGTATCATTTGATCGGTAGAATTTTTGTTGCTTGAGAAGTGGTCAAAGTAGCTGATTTGTGTCAAAATGTCACGATCGTGTAGAGGAGAGACGGACCAAGACGCAGCATGAGGAAAATAAGCCATCTTCATTTAATTATAGAAGAAGGCAAAACGAAACAAAACACTTACAAAAAACTAACAAAACAAACAAACGACCGTGAAGCTAATAACGTAGTGCACATACAGGCTATAAACGTATAACATAGACAATTCCCCACATCACATGAAAGCCTATGGCTACCCTAAATATGGCTCCCAATCAGAGACAACAGAAATCAGCTGTCTCTAATTGGGAACCCATTCAGGCAACCATAGACTCTCCTAGACAACTAACCCAACATAGACAACGCTAGACACATGCACTCAACACAAAACCATACACTACACCCAACACCCCCTTTACCATATAACCACCCAAAACTAAACAAAACACACACAACATACAATGCCCACCCCAACTCACGCCCTGACCAACTAAACATAATCAAAATAACATAAAAATAGGTCAGGAACGTGACACAAAAATTACAGTACATTGTTTACAATGAATAGAATAGAATGTCTGAAGTCAAGATGTCAAAATGGGACCTTTCAAATGTTGAGGAAATCCCATAAAAGTTGATGACAAAAAGAAGGACAGAAAGTGTAATAGTTTAAAAAGTATAAAATATATTTTACAAACAACTTCATTCAGACTGGTTTACACGTTTTAAAGTTTGAATGACGTTTCTATCTTATTAAACAGTGTAAGAGGAGTAGCGTTACAAATAATAATAAGTATGACAAAGATCTAGAATGGGACATTTGCTTCGCAAGTACCATTAATTACTTTTTTGCCATGTAGCGGTGTAGCTAACTACTAGAACCATATACTGTGTATTTTCCCCAGTCACCCAAAAACACTGTTGTGTTTTCAGATTGGTAAATTGTGAGACTCCTGCCCCTATTTTACAAGTTTCAATCTGATACAATGAGAAGACAAAAAGACAGTCATCAGGCACAACTCTTGAGATACCAAATTATAAGCAAAATATCTCACTTATACCTTCCCTATGTTTTATGTACGCCTGCACCTTAACAAAAGGTGACATGTACATGTACTATACAGGTAGTCATAAACGCCAACCATACTGTATGTTTATACCCGGAGTGTGCGTGTGTCATAAATGCACACCTTCCATTATGATATGAATAAATGACAGTGAACATAACGTTCTTTTTAAATTGTTCAACTCTTGACATTAAAACTTTTTATTTCTTTGCCTGTCTGAATATTTCATACAAATGTTCCGCAGCGCTCGAGTGGAGTGTGATCCACTCTTAAGGAAAATTAACCTCTGAATGAATTATGAAAGAGGATTTGTGCATTACTATGCCAGGAGAGATCATATCTAGACTACAACGTTCTGGGTAAAATACTCCCTCGGTAGAGCTCTGTGATGCATTTTCTTAGAATTGAGATACTCGGTGACAATATTCCCAGAAAAAAAGTTGACGAAGTGGCAGTTGCTTTGGCTTTTGCTAAAAGTTGCTGGAGGACGTAGCAAAGTAAATGTGGTGACATGACAGAGCCAAAAACGAATGACAGTCCATAATCAATTTATAAGAATAAAAATATTCCAGATTTTTGGGACCATGATACAATAAATAGTAGAGTACAAATGTTCTGCATTTTTGTGTTAAAAAAAATATTAATTGCTAAGTTTAGACATTAAAATGTTGGAAGAGTTTATGATTAATCTCAAACACTTTTGGAAAAACTGTCAGTCGGCACGTCTGTGGAAATGACAAAAGCTTCTCTGACATGCATTAGTAAAACCCAGACTCGTGGGAGGAAAGGATTTCAAGCATGTCTAAAGTGTGAGAATTATTTAACACTTCACTTGATTGTTTTAGAGCGCTTCCAGAATGGGAATAAATGTTTTATTTACATGGGAAACCATCATTTATCAAGAGTTAAACATGTTGAACTATATCCCTGTGCTTAGTTATCTTCAAGCTACTTCCTTCTCCTTGAGAAGTGTAAGTCTTGATCCTGTTGTCTTTTGAAAACAATTTACAAAAATGATTGCAATATTCATTTGGCTTTTTTAGTTTGAACCAACTTCCCCCAACTATAGCAGTACTTGCTCTGCAGCTTTCACAAGCTTCTCCTCCAATTATCTTACCGTCGTTGGCACACATTAAATCATGAACATTCTATTTTTGTCCGACATCTAACTTGTCCTTGTCATTATGAACAAGTATAAACACAAAGACGGCAGTCTGCATGACATTGCCGCAGCCTGGTCCAAATAACAATGTTACCTACTCTATTTTTTTGCACCAAAAAAAAACATCCGTTTAAAAATGTAATTAGGATATGTCAATCTAGCAAGCCAGGCAAGTAAAATAACTTTCTAGACAATGTTTTGGTTTTGTTACAAATGTTATCTTGTTAGCTAGATATCTAGCTGGTTAGCCAGAACATATCTGACAACATTTTGAGTTTAACTGCTGCCAATTTTTATTCACGATAACAGGAAAATTAAGGTAATTATTTATGAGTATGGCCAGCTGCTAATTTATTATGTGAATGTCAAGAAATGAAAGCAGTACATTTCTGTCGGAGGAATTTAGAGCAACAATCGTAACAACAGGGTCAAAGTTGACTGTCTCTTGCTTAGTTAAGGTAACATACCGCAACTCCCATGTGAATCATTTAATAGACAAACTGAAGCACTTTCCCCCCGGCAGCACACAACCATGAGATACTTCCTTAAGCATCACTGATCTTAACCATGGTATCAAACCTTTTTGTCAGCAGCATCTCATCCAGTCACCCTCAATACTTTTTTTTAGAGCGTAAACTGATTTACTCAAGAGATTGGCACTCTGCAACAGCTCTGATATGTGATATCTGTATTCATCAACTTCAAGCTGGAATTAAATCATAGTCCAACATCAAATGCCATGACAGAATAACACAAGAAAAATGATTAAATTACAATGTCCCAAGATAAAATAACTTATTTCACTCATCAACATATTAATTGTCTGATAGTGGCACACTGTGGCTTCAAAATTAGATAGCAAGTCGAGCTTTCGCTGAACGTGCCAAGTTTGGATAAGCACTGAAGACACCCAGATGTCGAGACATCGTAACCACCTGTCAGCCAGCTATCATAGCAGAAGACACGCCAACCCAACAAGCAGGCAAACAAAATAAAAACCTGCTTCTCCATCGACCTATCTCACTGAAGTGGACAAAAGACAAAGGAGACAAGACAAAGGACAGAAACCCGACACCAGGGTTGGGTAGGTTACATTCTAAATGTAATATTTTTCAGTTACTAGTTACCCATCCAAAATTGTAACCAGTAACGTAACTTTTGGATTACCTAATCTCAGTAACATAATCTGATTACTTTCAGATTACTTTCTCCTTAAGAGGCATTAGAAGAAGACCGAAAGGATCCATCAAACGCATTTAGTGTTTCATCATGGTCGTCTCTGACTTTTGGTTAGAGTCAATCAGGTGGAACAAATTTAACTTGCACCTTTTTTCAATGCTAAATTGAATGTCATTGAGAAAACAGAAACTCCCAAGATGGCGTAGCAGTCGGATGTGTGTGTTTGTCTTTGTCTTATCCCGTGTCTTATCCCGTGTAAATAGCAATTTTTTTCCTTATATATCTTATTCTCACTTTCTATCTACGAACTAAATATATTTTCCACATCACCGGATTCCTGCCGCTTTGGATCATGACACCGGATCATCGCAGCTAGCTAGTTGCTAACGAGTGGCTACTGTTAGCTAATGCCCCTGTCCCGAAGCAAGCACCAGTTAGCCTTGAGCTAGCCTCGAGCTAGGCTCATATACCAGCTAATTCTAGGGCTACAATACCTCTTTTGCCAATTGGCCTGGACCCTTTATTGTTGACACGGAGCCCCGCCGATCCATCACGACTGGACTGCCGACGTGATCACCCAATGTGGTCTCAACAGGCTATTCTGTTATGATGTCACCGAAAAACCATCTGCTAACCTCGGCCCGCTAGCTTTCTGAACGCTGTGTCCCCTGCTCGCCTAGCGTAGTAGTGACTACCGAACGGCACCCTGACTCATCTATTGGTGCTCTTTTGACCCTATGATCACTCGGCTACACAGCTGATGCCCCCTGGACTGTTTCAATAACACGGTACCTCATTTTGTTTACCTGTTGGCCCCAGCCTCAAACTCAGGTCCTGTATGCGCCTAACTGACCCGCTCTGTCCATTCACTGCCATTTACCCGTTGTTGTCTTCGCTCTCCTGATCAACACCTGTGATTTCTTTATGCCTCTTTCTAATGTCAATATGCCTTGTCTACTGCTGTCTTGGCTAGTTCTTATTGTTTTATTTCACTGTAGAGCCCTCAGTCCCGCTCACCTTGCCTTAGATAGCACTTTTGTTCCACCCCACACACATGCGGAGCCCTCACCTGGCATAACTGGTGCTCCAGAGACAAAACCTCTCTCATCGTCACTCAACGCCTAGGTTCTCCTCCACTGTACTCACATCCTACCATACCCTTGTCTGTACATTATGCCCTGAATCTATTCTACCACGCCCAGAAATCTGCTCCTTTTATTTTCTGTTCCCAACGTATTAGACAACCAGTTCTTATAGATTTTAGCCGTACCCTTATCCTACTCTTTTCCTCTGGTGATAGAGGTAAACCCAGAACCTGTATCCCCCAGTTCCACTTCTATTCCCCAGGCGCTATCATTTGTTGACTTCTGTAACCGTAAAAGCCTTGGTCTCATGCATGTTAACATAAGAAGCCTCCTCCCTAAGTTTGTTTTATTCACTACTAGCACACTCTGCCAACCCGGATGTCCTAGCCGTGTTTGAATCCTGGTTTAGGAAGGCCACCAAAAATTCAGAAATTTCCATCCCCAACTATAACATTTTCCGCAGAGGTAGAACTGCCAATGGGGGTGGAGTTCACAATCTACTGCAGAGATAGCCTGCAGAGTTCTGTCAGGCTATCTAGGTTTGTGCCCAAACAGTTCGATCTTCTACTTTTAAAAATCCACCTTTCCAGAAACAAGTCTCTCACTGTTGCCGCTTGTTATAGACCCCCCTCACCCCCCAGCTGTGCCCTGAACACCATATGTCAATTAATTTCCCCCCATTTATCTTCAGAGTTTGTACTGTTAGGTGACCTAAAGTGGGATATGCTTAACTCCCCGGCTGTCCTACAATCTAAGCTAGATGCCCTCAATCTCACACAAATCATCAAGCAACCTACCAGGTACAACCCTAAATCAGTAAACATGGGCACCGTCATAGATATCATCCTGACCAACCTGCCCTCTAAATACACCTCTGCTGTCTTCAACCAGGATCTCAGAGATCACTGCCTCATTGCCTGCATCCGTAATGGGTCCGCAGACCACCCATCATCACTGTCAAACGCTCCCTTAAACACTTCAGCGAGCAGTTCTTTCTAATCGACCTGGCCCGGGTATCCTGGAAGGATATTGACCTAATTCCGTCAGTAGAGGATGCCTAGTTATTCTTTAAAAGTGCACTCCTCACCATTTTAAATAAGCATGCCCCATTCAAAACATTTAGAACTAAGAACAGATATAGCGCTTGGTTCACTCCAGATTTGACTGCCCTTGACCAGCACAAAAACATCCTGTGGTGTACTGCATTAGCATCGAATAGCCCCCACGATATGCAACTTTTCAGGGAATTTAGGAACCAATATACACAGGCAGTTAGTTAGGAAAGCAAAGGATAGCTTTTTCAAGCAGAAATTTGCATCCTGTAGCACAAACTCCAAAAAGTTCTGGGATACTGTAAAGTCCATAGAGAATAAGAGCACCTCCTCCCAGCTGCCCACTGCACTGAGGCTAGGAAACACTGTTACCACCAATAAATCCACGATAATCGAATTTTCAATAATCATTTTTCTACGGCTGGCCATGCTTTCCACCTGGCTACCCCTAACCCGGCCAACAGCTCTGCACCCCCCCACAGCAACTTGCCCAAGCCTCCCCACTTCTCCTTCACCCAAATCGACAGCTGATGTTCTGAAAGAGCTGCAAAAGCTGGACCCCTACAAATTAGCTGGGCTAGACAATCTGGACCCTCTCTTTCTAAAATTATCCGCCGCAATTGTTGCAAACCCTATTACTAGCCTGTTCAACCTCTCTTTCGTATCGTCTGAGATCCCTAAAGATTGGAAAGCTGCCGCGGTCATCCCCCTCTTCAAAGGGGGAGACACTCAAGACCCAAACTGTTACAGACCTATATCTATGCTACCCTGCCTTTCTAAAGTCTTCAAAAGCCAAGTTAACAAAACAGATCACCGACCATTTCGAATCCCACCGTACCTTCTCCGCTTTGTAATCTTGTTTCCGAGCTGGTCACGG